>NW_027223328.1:3400902-3864737 GCF_030449975.1 Polyergus mexicanus | reverse complement strand
AAGCAGTGGTATCAACGCAGAGTACTGAAAATCATTTGAAGGTCATGTGAAGGTCAACTTTAAAATCATAAATGGAAACCCCCATTTTTTATTTAGTATTCTTGTAGCTGACATCGAGAGCTTTCCAAAAGACTATAATAAAGTATTTTTTCATTAAGTACTTTTTGAGTTATTTTATATTTTAATCTGACATATTTTGATATAAAAAATTAAATATCTCGCAAAATATTCAGTTTTCGATAATTTTACCGTAATACTTCTATGTACAGAATAATAAGACAAATCAATTAGTATTAAAAAAAAAAAAAATTGTTTTTAAGAAAATTATTTACAATGTATTTTTTTAAACAATTATTTGTTTTTTTTTGCACTAATTAATTTGTCTTATTAGTCTGTACATAAAAGTATTACGGTAAGATTATCAAAAACTAAATATTTTACGAGATATTTAATTTTTTATATCAAAATATGTCAGATTAAAATATAAAATAACTCAAAAAGTACTTAACAACAAAATACTTTATTATAGCGTTTTGGAAAGCTCTCGATGTCAGCTACAAGAATACCAAATAAAAAATGGGGGTTTCCATTTAAGATTTTAAAGTCGACTTTCACATGACCTTCAAATAATTTTCCAAGGTCAAATCATTGTCACTGTCTTATGGCCCCCTTGAAGCCACACAACTTTTGTCTGAAACATTTTTCTCTTCCGGGCTTGGTTTTTGAGATATCCGACTGGATGGATTAAAATGGGCCACCCAGTATATGTATAAATCATAATTTTTATTAATAATATTAAATAATATCAAAGATAACTTAATATATATTAGACTCTAAATGTATAATAATATTCACTAATAAATAATATATTTTTTATATATACATATTAATACAATATATTAAATTTGTGTACAATATATGTAATACATAATAATATCATACATGTAATATATAATAAATACCACTACATATATGTAACTATATACATGTAAATAAACATACTAAAAAAATATACGCGTAAACGTAATATAGGAAAATCGAAATAGATTAAAAACTTTGTCTGCAATTTTTAAAGTCCAATTTTTGAAATTTAAATATTTCATTGTAAGGCATTCGATAAACATGCGATGCTATGACATACGAGCAGCGGAGAGCGCCCATTGGTAAATTAACAATTTACAAAGTAGCAAAAGGATCTATATCATCATCCGAGGTGCTCAAGTACGGATATTGTCATCGAAAATCCTATCGAAATGTTGCGAAAGCAGCGACTGATTCGCTGATGGAACAAAGTTTATTTCCGTTTCAGTAGCAAACTAGCAACCGTTGCAAGTCGACGGTGCAACATCCAACCTCCGACCACCAATCGTCTCCAGATGTCCAGGTTCTCAGACTTCGATTGCGATTCGCAACGTCCTCGCGTGATCGTACTCTCGATAACTCAATAATTCATCGACCCCTCTTCTCTCTTTCTCATCTTGGCTTATTATTATCCCGATTATATTCTTTTTACGATAAGCACGATTGAATGTACGACTTTACATGGATCCGTTCCATTAAGGTGTCTCAAAATAAAATTCGTCTCGTATAGTAAAATCTGGGATACGTGGATTTAAATAGAGGATCGGGTCAGCTTTTCGCGTACATCGATCCGATCCGCGATAACGCCTTTCACGGGCGTATTGTCGATGAACAGTCGCATAGAGCACCGAATAATATTGCCGAATAATAATATCTATTTCTTTTTTTAAATAATAAAATTATTCAAATCTATATATATATTAAATTATGAAAAAAATATTTTCTATATCTCGCGTATATCTTTAACTTTAATTTAATTTTATACGCATTCAAAATTTGATAATTTCATAAGTATTGCTAATAATATTTTTTAAAATACTTTTAATTTAGAATTTTATTTTTTTTAAAAGACATTGATAAAAACATAAAAATTTTGTCGATTGTATTATTATTTCTTCTGAATACATATATGTGCAAAATCTGAGTACAATTCTCTTAACGATTTGGAAAGTTTTATTTAAGTTTAAAGTTAATATTGATTCTTATGAAAAATTGTACATTGAAGCGCTTAACAAATTTGACAAGGAAAAAAACATTGCCAACGAAATAAAAATTTTCACATATATTAAGAAAACACTGATAAATATTTGTGCAAAACTCGATTTAGATCCACTTACTCGTTTAAAAGTTATTGTAGAAAAATATGATCTCTCTCTCTCTCTCTTTTCGCAAATTACTCGCTTCTTTTGTTTCTTGCAGTTGATTTCAGGAGGTATTCGTGATTAAAATTTTTTATTAAAATAAAAAAAATTAAAAAAAATATTAAAAAAAAAAATAAATTAAAAAAAATATTAGTTACAACTATTTTCTTTCACGAAGACGTTAAAAATCCTATTATTTCGTGATTGCTTTAATTCTTTTTATAATCCAGATTTATTCATCTTTCAAACAGTATAAACTTAAGAAATATATTTCTTTTTTAATTCTGACAGTTGCTGCTATTGTACAGCCGGAACGTCCTTAAATTTGCTTAAAATTGGCTTCATGATCACCAGAGTCGTATTATTCGATCGATCAATCTATCTTCGATCTAGCAAAAAATGATTAGAAAAAGTCGCGGCGACACTCCTCGCAATGGCATGAATGATCACGATCGACTCCCTACACGCAAGGAAAAGCCCACTTTAAAGCGGGTAATCACGATAGCGCGTCCTTATCTTAAATATGTAAATGTCCCGTTAATGTGTATTTGGCGCACGCGCAGGAACTAATGCGAGAATATATTAAGAGAGAGAGACAATTATTAATTTGCAAGCCACTCATCGTTGAGCGATGAACAAGAAATAAATCGAATCGAGATATGAAAGAAGAACGTTCGGGCTGGCTTTACATTAATTAAAGATGTTATCAATTATGTGTTATTAGTTATAAAAAAATTTCCTTTCGATAACGACGCTGATTGATGGGGTATTATAGCAATTTTCGAACGATATCCAACGGGAGATTCTGAACAAATGCAATTTTTTTATGAAACAAAATTGTTTATAAATTTATTTATCTTAGATTTTTTTTTTTTTTTTTTTTAATAAAAAACTTTAAATAAAATTCTTTTCTCCGAGTGTTTCGTGGTGCGTCGCTAATAACTTTACGACTCGTTGCGATAATCAATACACACATACCATTAATGATAATCTAAAATTAATATTGCGTTGCAGCCGACAAAAGTAGAGCAAACGGATCCACACGTGGCGCGCAAGTGACCCTGTGACTGTATATTTAATATTGTCGAAGTCACGTGCGGAAGATCATGTCAATCGTCGAGAAGCATATCGCTTTCACCCCCACCTGGTATTCTCTCGCATTATTTCTCCTTCTCTTTTTCCAGTGAAAACCGCCTTCAGCGAAACAACGTTTAACGACATTCATGAACGAAATGCGTGACGCATGATCCGCCGAGTATTCCAGAAGTACAATATCTTTAAATGGATTCATGAACCAAAAAAAAAATTGAGTAAATACGATCAAATATTTTTATCAAAGTTTAGTACTTATATACGCAGTAGTACATATATATATGTATCGTAAAATCCATTTTTCAACCGCTAAACGTATCGGTCTTGAATATCGATCGATCGTTATAGTAACATCTCCGATCCGTATTTATAGTTCAGCCGTATATATATGTGTATACATGTGTTATATGTTATATACAGGGTGTAACAGAGCGCCTTTTGCATGAAACATTTTTCACGAAAATGCGTTGTTTCCTCAAAAAACTGCTGATACGGGCGCTCTGTTACACCATGTATACATATATGTGTTCATTTTTAGAGAACTTAATCATAAATTCATATTTATAGTTTGCGACCGCTTTCGAAAGAATTTAATAGAGCAAGCTTTAATGCTGATTGTGTACATATTAGTTATTATTATTAATTGTTATTATTAATTATAAAAAAACGTAGAAAATTGTTATGCTAAAATTATAATAAAACGAATATAATTCTTTTTTAAAATAAAATTATATTTCTTTTTCGGTATATAAAATTAATAAAAATTAAATTTAAATAATAAAGAACTTTATATACAGGGTGTCACCATTTTAAAGGACCCACTCAAATATCTCAAAAACACTGCGTTAAATCGAAAAATGTTTCAAACAAAAGTTGTGTGGCTTCAAGGGGGCCATAAGACGGTGACAATGATTTGACCTTGGACAATTATTTGAAGATCATGTGAAAGTCGACTTTAAAATCTTAAATGGAAACCCCCATTTTTTATTTGGTATTCTTGTAGCTGACATCGAGAGCTTTCCAAAACGCTATAATAAAGTATTTTTTTGTTAAGTACTTTTTGAGTTATTTTATAATTTAATCTGACATATTTTGATATAAAAAATAAAACATCTCGTAAAATATTTAGTTTTTGATAATCTTACCGTAATACTTTTATGTACAGAATAATGAGACAAATCAATTAGTATAAAAAAAAAATTGTTTTTAAAAAAATTATTTACAATGTATTTTTTTAAAACAATTATTTGTTTTTTTTTTGGCACTAATTAATTTGTCTTATTATCCTGTACATAGAAGTATTACGGTAGAATTATCGAAAACTGAATATTTTACGAAATATTTAATTTTTTATATCAAAATATGTCAGATTAAAATATAAAATAATTCAAAAAGTACTTAATAAAAAAATACTTTATTGTAGTGTTTTGGAAAGCTCTCGATGTCAGCTACAAGAATACTAAATAAAAAATGGGGGTTTCCGTTTAAGATTTTAAAGTTGACCTTCACATGACCTTCAAATGATTTTCCAAGGTCAAATCATTGTCACCATCTTACGGCCCCCTTGAAGCCACACAACTTTTGTTTGAAACATTTTTCGACTTAACGCAGTATTTCTGAGATATTTGAGTGGGTCCTTTAAAATGGGACACCCTGTATGTATAAACTCGGCAAAGATTATATTTCTTCGAAATAATAATGTTATTATTATTTTATTATTGTTATTATATCTATATGTTCTTTTTGTTATTACGAAACGTTTGAATATTTAAATTTGATACGTTGAATTGTTTATTATAATGGAGCTATATACATATAATAATTCTAATTAAATTTTAATTACACACACACACACACACACACACACAAAATATATCTATAAATCATACAAAAATCATGCAAAGAATTAAGTAATGTAATAATTTGTTTAGGAATTGAACTTTTTGTAATGTATCGAGATCTTGCAATTTACTACTTGCAACTAGAAATTTAATAATTGATATGATAAGAATGTAAGCAGGTTTAAATCACGTTTAAATATTCCATTTCCTTTGAAAAAGATTATTTTTATACTCAGATCTTTTTCATGATCATACCTTCTCTGGAAATTTTCAACTTGAAGCCGATTCACTTTCCGATTCTACTCTCGCACTATCTCTCATATGTTTATCACATAAATTGTCTCAAAACTGTCATAATTCAAGTTTCATCAACAAGAAAATAATTTTTCTTCAAATAATCTATAATTTACAGACCCATTTTCTTAATCTCTACAATTTAATCTTAAATTATAATTCTGATAAAAGTTTCATCGAGATATCGATTAATTAAGATTAATTGAAAATTGAGATTTTTATAATTAATTCGAATCTCTTCATTCTTGCATAAATAAAAGTAGCGCCGACAATTCTGAGACGAGCCTTATACATCGTGATGTAAACACGTTTTCGTATGAAATCGTACGACTATATTATTTAGATCATCGTAGATTTCAATCGACGATTAATAATAATAGCAGCGAATATACGCGGATTAAATACGCGACGCAAATTCGCGGGACGGATATTCTTCGTCGCGATGGCGAACATATGTTTTCTGTGTAGCCAGCGCAGCACGTACCGAAAGCTTTTGTTCACGGCGCGCCGATCGATTCGAGGGATCGTGCAACATTGTGCGCTCCATAGAAACAGAACGAAGCGCTCAGAGGTTTGGGCCAGGTGGTCTTCGCCCTTCCCCACTTGACGCGACGATGGAACACGGCGGTTGGTAGGAACGCGAAACCCGCGCGCACGCATCAACAGCTGTTTCGCGCGCGCGTTTATCTGGCCAGGAAAATCTACCCGATTCCACCACCGTACGCCCCAGCCATCGACTTGTCGGGACGAATAACGAATGATTACGACGCTACGATATCGTAGAGCGATACGGGCATTCTCGATATTATAATATTTATATCAATAATGTTATCGATATTATAATATTATCGTCGCTTGCACATACATAGTTTGAAAAATTTGTGTCAAATTTCACAGATATCCCATGTCCCGAACGATTCACACGAATTTTAAAATCAACATTTTTTTGTCTTTTTCCAAATGTAAATTTTAACAGATAAATCTTGTCAATGATAATACGGAACACATTTATCGTGTAAAATTAAAAAAATATAGATGCACATTGTGTGTTATTTTTACACTTTCTCCAGTTGTTTTAATAATTTAACACTTGAGTTCAATTAACGCAACAGCAATATCTTAAATTAACATATAAATATATTAAATATTTAACACACAAATTTTAACCGGCATAGTTTTACCAAGAAAACACAAATTTTCCAACTGTGCAGAATGATACTAAATTAATTCGTCATTTCCGTTAACTTGATATTTCTTTCCCCTCCCACTACAAAAAAAAAAAAAAAAAAAAAAAATCAAATTCAGATATACGACATAATTAACTGCTAATTTATCGCTAATTTGTTGCTCTAATCCCGAATTTATTGCTGCTACCAATTAGCGAGAAATTGATATTAATGAGCTGACAGATGTAAGGATGTGTGTGTGTTGATGTAATAAATATTACGTTACCACTCCCATTTCCGAAATATATTTATAGCGAATTATAAACAAAAGACAAATTTAATACTTATAAACAAATTTAATAATTATAATTGCTAATTGTCAATTAATGATTAATTAATTGTGTCCCAAAATATCACAAATAAATTTTAAGATACTTTTTATAGATGCAGCAACACAGAACGCTATAACAATAATATACCGGGTGTCCTCAATTTAAATGGCAAAACTTCAGGAGCGTGTAGGGAACCGAAAAGCTAAGACAGAAAGTCCTTTAGAGGTTCGCTCGTTTTTGCTTCATTTTGGAGAAAATCACAAAAAAAGAAACAAAACAAGTTTTCGTTTTTTTACTTATTTATTTACATTTTATTCATGTTATCATCTATTTAATGCGGATGTTGTTCAAAATGTTGCCCTCTTGCAACAATGCAAGCGTTACATCAAGCACAGATCTCATTAATTGCAGCTAGACATTGTTCTGGTGATATTTGGTGCACTGCATCTATGATTCGGTCTCTTAATTGCTCTCTTGAATTAATTGGCACCGTAAAGGATAACATCGAGTGTTTACGTATGTAAGGAATCTTGAAGCAGAAAGTTTATTCGGTGCCAATCGACTCGAGAGAGCAACTGACAATGAGAGATTGAATTTTTGGCGATTTTCTCTAAAATGGAGCAAAAACGAGCAAACCTCTAAAGGACTTCTCGTCTTAGTTTTTCGGTCCTCTACACGCTCTTAAAGTTTTGCCATTTCAAATGGGAACACCCTGTATAAAGTAATGAAAAGTAAGAAAAGTCAACAATATCATGCTTAATATTTCCCGAATTAATCATCGAGGTATCCTGCAAATTTTTCGCTCGCAAAATTCGAGATTAGAATAATGTATTAGCAATAAATTAATACTTAATTTATAATACATATGTCCAAATTTGACGGAGAGTGTCAGATCACTAATATTATCGATCACTAATAAATCATGTGCATAAACAAGCGATTATCTAAATAACCCTGTGATTTTTAAATCATGGCTCAAATGTCTGTAAAGTAAAACGCACGTAGCATCGGGAAAAAAAAACAAAAAAAAACCGATAACTTTAAAAATAATTAACAAAATTATAAATTATTCACCCATAGTTGCTTCTCTTCGGGTCTCCTCTTGTTTCTCCTTTGCTGCTCCTTCATGGCACTTACACGACTATCGTAAAATACGACGACTATCATAATACTTTCCATTCCAATGCTTTCGACGTTAATCATACACGACGCAAATATTTATTTTACACCGCGACGAGAAAATCACAAAGTTGGGATTCGTTCGACTTTTTTTTTTTTTGAAAAATCCACGTGGCCGCGAATTCACGCAACGCTATCGCTCTCGTTAACGAATAGTACACGCGCACTTTATACATATGGCAATTTTACTATCTCTTATAACTAATTATAATAATGGAGAATGTGATCGCGCGTACTTGTCACAAACGTAGTTCGAGATATACTACGACGATACGCGGTCTCACGTTGTTATCTTCCTGCTCGAGTCTCCGCTGTAAGAATGACAACAAGGTGACCGCGTATAAACAACATCGCTCTCAGCTAACGCCGTAAAATTCGACGTTATTATTTATTGTTATCTATTTGTTTATTATCTATTTAAAAAAATTCGTCTTGGATACACGACTATTTTCAACAATTTTATTACATTGTAATAATAAGATATAATAAACAGCCATATAAAATACTTGTATTTGTTAACAAGGTAAATATATTATCGCGTGAATTTGATCGCACTATTTTCCGATCATAACTCCGTGATTTTCGCGTTCTATCATCGCAATAAAGTATATTAACATCGCGAGTACCGTGTAATGATTGTATTCTAATTATTAAGATCGTAATTAACCATGTCTTTTCGCAAGTAAATGCCATAAAAGAGCAGCAAATGAGCAAACACACGAAAAGAAAAAGAAAAGATGATATGGGGCATCGAAAGATGACAAAATAATTATGGATAAACAATTTATATTATTTGTAATAAATAAATGCTCGCTTATTTTCGCGACAGTAACTCACTTTACATCACAAATATCATTTATATATAGGTGGATTTTAAGATCCAATAATGAAAAAAGTTTTTATCAATTCTTTTATAAATAAATTGTTTAATTAAATAAATTTATAATATAGAATATATTATATGTATATATGCATGATACTTAATTTGTCACTAAAAAAAAGGGAGTAGAAAATGTGGATCTCAATTTAAATATCTACGCTATCATGAAAGAATCAGCTTATCGTATGACTCTTTTTTCAAAATTTTTATTTATTTATTTAATTAAATTTATCACGTATTTTCTTTTACAATCGATTTTCTTCATCATTATGCGTATAAAAATATTAAAGTTGAAAGACCAAAAGAATCATGCGTGAGAGATATTCAAAAGAATAATTAAGTTTCGATAAAATCGTGACGTGAAATGGTCACGATTGTATTGGGTGATTGCATAAGTTCGTGCCCGATTTAAATATAAACTTCAATAGATTATATTTGAGAGATAACACTTTTATTAATCAATTATATAGTCGCCATTCTTTTCTACAATGGTTTTCCAACCATCTATAAGCTTGTCGATTCCATTTTTGAAGAAAGAACTTGGTTTTTCTTGAAAAAAAGTTTGTAAGGTGGTTTTCGACAACTTCCTCTGAATTGAGATTCTTGCCATTTAAATTATTCTGCAAAGATCGGAACAGATAAAAATCTGAAGGTGCAATATCTGGAGAATATGGCGGGTGCTGCAGAATTTCCCATTGCAACTCCTGCAGTTTTCGCAGCGTCTGTTGAGCGACGTGTGGCCTAGCATTGTCGTGGTGGAAGATGCGGCACCCACGTATCAAGCTTGGAAATGTATCCAAGCTTTTTTAAATGACGAAAAGCGGTTGAATTATCGATGTTCAGCCTCTCAGCAATATCCTCAGTTGTAATGCTTGGGTTTCTTTCCACTAAGGCATGCACAATGTCATCATCAATGCCAGAAGGCCGTCCAGAGCGGGGTTGATCCTCCATGTTGAAATCACCATTTCGAAATCTGCCAAACCACTTTTTGACTGTTCGGAGAGCAGGAGCGCGGTCCAAATAAACGCTTTGAATATTTTTTTGTGCAATCCCAACACTCACGCCTTTCCGAAATTCATATAGCATTACATGCCGTAAATGCACCTTTTCGTTCTCCATTTTTAATGATTTCTCTTATGCACAAATGGACTTATCTGAACAATGTCTGACGCTAAATTGACATAAGACAACGTCATCTATTCGGTGTAAGCAACAATTACCACACGAAAACGATAGAACTCCGCCATGCAGTAACTTAATGCCATCTATGAAAATCGGGCACGAACTTATGCAATCATCCAATATATGTAATATATCTTGTACGGTATTCATTTTCCCGTGACTTTACTTTAATACTTTTATACATTAAACAACGAGTTCGATAGATTTCTTTACGTGATTCTACTTTAATATTTTTACATGTACAACGAGAAGAAAAATCGATTTTTATTTAAGAAAAAACATGATCCCATAAAAAATAAAATAAAGATAAAATAAAGATAAAATAAAATTAATAAAATGAAATGAAATAAAGATAATCTTGAAATCTCGCAAATGCATCTGCCTGGAATAAAATCGTATTATATATAATCTACGTACAGGCTGTGTGTTTCCTCGGAAATCGAGCAACATTGATGTAAAATATTTTTCATAAAACCACATATCTTACGATTTATTACGGATAAGTTCCAGTGACTCATCCTAATATACACAAACGGCAAATATTTCTTGTTTATAGCGCTGGCAACAATCACGCTATATTAGAAGGAACGTGTATATAACGCGTTGCAATGCAGCACACGGAAGAGGCCGGCCGTCGTATCATAATTAATGGCTATTATTATCCAGACATTCTTCACCAGACTAATAATAATACCCTCGCCCACTTTCTACGATCTATTTCTGTCTGCTTACGTATCACGCCGAACGTTTGCGCATACGTTGACACGAAACGAAAATTTCGGGACTGTTATTAATTATTAATAATTTCTCTCTTTCTTTCTTCTTTTTATAAGTATAATAGAGTAGAATTGTAGATAATTTAATTTTAAGCACGAAATCCTACGCTCTTATTAATTTTCATTTGAATAAATTTTTGAAACATAAGACTGATGTGATATAAATATCAATAATCTTGAAATTTAGCCCTTTTATATAAAAAGCCTGGTCTAATCGTATAAAATTTTCTGTTAATATCTGTTTGAATTATCGAATATTTTTAGATCTTTCATATTAATTTTTCACTGTAAATATACGATCAATTTATTAATTGAACTTTTTCTTTGTTATTTATAATTTTATTTTATACTGTGAAAATGTATATAAATCTCAAAAAAAAAAAAAAAAAAAAAAAAAAGTCGATTTATTCTCAGGCAATAATGTTATATTACAATGCAGCGTACAATATTATGAAGAATAGAACATGTACGTACAATATAATATATAGTAACATTGGCAAAGTGTATACCATATTCTAAGCTATGCAACTATGTCACGGTTATTGTGTGCGTTCACTTTCAGGAACTTCCAAGACGTCATCCGCACGAAATATCCGCGCGGTGAATAAATAATTCGAGAAGCGAGATTAATTAGACCTTATACCATCGTATGGAGAGATCGTTTTACGATTATTTCACGTTTGTTCTAGGATGACTGACTAATGATAAATGAAAGGAAAATTGTCGGGTATTCTCTCTTATAAACATAGGACATCGGCGGAACATTAATCGATATCTAGTAGACTTCAAACTTTACTATATTGCAGTATCATCTTATTTATTTATATGTACAAGTACGCGCCAATACTCGCGTGTCACTCGCTTCCTCGTTTTCGATGCAAGGAGACAACGGCACTTTATCCCTGACGTGAAAGTCGTTCGCTTTTCTTCCCTCACCCTCATCCATTGACATTCTCGTCGCGACGTTCGCGACGACATCTCCCCCGTCTCTCTCCCTCCTCTCTCTCTCTCTCTCTCTCTCTCTCTCTCTCATCTCCTTACCCTAGGCTCGTCTAAGACGTCGATATTGAAAACGCGTGACTAATGATTATTGGCCGCGGCGTGTTTAACAGATGAAACGATACGCTCGATGTATCACGTGACTTCCATCTCTTTCGCTCGTTCTCTTGGGGGGAGGGGAGAAAAAAAAGAAAAAAAAAATGTTACCGTCAAAATGATTCGTGAGAATCACAAATAAAGGAAAAGAAGAAACTTAAATAAGTGATTGTGAAAAAAAAAAAAATTATCCGTTACTCGTATTCGACGATTATTGCTTAAAAAGGTCAAATTTAATTTATCTAAAAATTATATCTCGGTTATGTTTTATACATTATAATATTATAAATCTAATTCACAATTTATTTAAAAATTATAACTGTTATATTAGAGCGAAAAAATGCTCTATGATTGTTTAGTTATCGATGTATTTACGTAGGATGAAAAATGTTTCGTGCAAAAGTTGTGGAGATCTAAAAGTCAAGGTCATATAAAAATCACTTTGAATTTTTTCAATGAAACCCCTCTATTTTTCATTACATATTCTTGTAGCTTACCTCGAGAGCCTTCCAAAACACTAAAATAATTAAGTATTATTTCACATTAAATACTTTTTGAGTTATTTTATATTTTAATCTGACATATTTTGATATAAAAAATAAAATATTTCGTAAAATATTCAGTTTTCGATAATCTTACCGTAATACGTATTATGTAGAGAATAATGAGACAAATCAATTAGCGCAAAAGAATAATTGTTAAAAAAAAAAATTATTTTATTATATTAATTGATTTGTCTCATTACTCTATACAGAAAAGTATTACGGTAAGATTATCGAAAACTAAATATTTTACGAGATATTAAATTTTTTATATCAAATTATATGTCAGATTAAGATATAAAATAACTCAAAAAGTACTTGATGAAAGAATACTTTATTATAGTGTTGTGAAAAGCTTTTCGGGATAAGCTGAAAATGAAAATGTAACGAAAAGTAGGGGGTTACATTTAAAAAATTCAAAGTGATTTTTATATAATTTTGACGGTGCTATTCAAGATCATACTAATATTATTACATAATACGTCACTTAGAGCTCTACAACTTTTGTATGAAACGTTTTTCACGAAAATGCGTTGTTTCCTTTATATAAAAAATAAAAAAAGAACTGTTGATACGTGCGCTCTGTTACACCCTGTATATAAATAATAGATATAAATAATTACACATAAATATACATATACACATACAAGCATATAAATTATACCGAGAGATGGCGATTTATGAGTGCACGTGTTGTTCCTTCACTTAATGAAGCACATATTACACTGGAGTCGCGCGGTCACTTGAATGCGTTAAAGTGTACGCGGTGAAAATACGAGTGCGTTTTTGTAAAGAAACGAAAGGCATAGAAACAAAAGAAAAATATGCGTGTCCACTGCGAGCCGCGGTGAATAAAGAAAGGAAAGAAGAAAGGGTCCTGAAGTTGCGATAGTAGCGTATAGTGGTCGTTGCATCTCTATCAAACTGATACTTCTACCGTAGAAATCAAACTCGGATATACAATATAATTAAGCGCTAATTTATTGTTCGAGTTCCGAATTTACTGTTTCCATCGATTAGTCATTATAATAATTAGATATTAAAATAGAGATGCTGTCTCTTGCCATTGCATTAATGTCCGCAAAAAAAAAATATATATATATATACACACTGAGAAAAAAGTTGTTAACTTGACTAAATTCGTCCAATTAATTACTAATTTTTTGTATTTCTTTGAAATATTTAAATTTAAATATTTAAATATTTACGTCAATATATGTACATATGTATATCAAATACTTAAGTTAATATATTTAAGTCAATATTTAAATATTTAAGTCAAATACGACACATTAAATCTAACATGACGTATATTTGACTTAAATATTTCGAAGAAATACAAAAAAAAAAAATAGTAATTAGTTGGACAAATTTAGTCAAATTAACAACTTTCTTCTCTTTTTGTTTCATATATATTTTATTCTCGCAATAAAAAGAAAAATACTTCTTTTTTAATTTGTTTAGTAAATCAACCTTAAAAAAAAAAAACCCCCCCAAAGTAGCGAAATAATTTTATTAAAATATACTGAAATATCTAGATAGGAAAAATATATAAAAATTGTATAATTATATAAAATTCTATAGAAAAATGAGAAAAATTCCTGTTGCATCATGAAACATTCATAATTGTATCGCTTGTGCAATAATTTATCGATCGTTAATTCAATTTATCGTAAATATATATATATATATACATATATAAAAAAAAAACGATATCTTATCTCTGATTGTCTCTCGTCGTTATCTCGCGACGCGTCCATAATAGCGCCGCAGGGCCAACTAACGAGCAAGTCGGCCAATAAGTATCAGCGTGGAACGTGTCGCCTATTATTAGACGCGTCGTTTCCGCGTACGAGCACGAAGACGGATCGCGTCACATGGTGTGCACGCGGCTTGACGCGCGAGAACGCCATGCGCGTCGCACACGCGACGCGATATGTCGTCGCCGAAGACGGGGAAGCCCCCGCGCGTCTCGTGGGTGCATCGTATCATTTCGTCTCTGTCTAAATCTCTAAGCGAACTTTTCTAACGCCGCGCCTGAACGAAGATGGAAGATAGATAGAGAAAAGGGCGAAAATTCGACACGGTGATTTCTCGCAAAATAGCACGTTTATCAAATCTAATCCTTTTCTTTCTTTTTCCAAGAGAATAGTAAAAGATAATTATTTCTTTATTATTAAAATACAAATTATCTTTTTTATCTATCTTTTATTTATTTTATTATTATTTTTATTTTATTTTATTTATCTATTTTTATTTTTATTATTATTATTTGTCTCCTTGCTTATGTAGTGTGTTACTATATATGAGAACCTTACACAATGATAAAGTGCCGATTATATTCCTTAACAACAATCAATGTCTATGTTAAACGAAAAATTTGTAGAAGGATTTAGGTTAGGTTAGGTTAGGTTAGGTTAGGTTAGGATTTCATCCTAATTTATATTTGGATATCTACGCGCCCTTTTTTTTACGCATAATTAAGGTCAGTGCGTAACGTTTACGGCAGTTGTATATTATTTCGATTCTCGCACGTCATTCATTTCTCATTTTGAACATAAATAGCAGGAATCAACAATAACTTGATTTGCACGCAATATAATTATGGATATTCCAGGGGAAAGGTGCCAGTTTCATGTAAAACGCGTATAATATCATCCGTAACGAATGCTGTGTCTCTTCCTGTCTTTGTGTTACGCAATTTTATTTCTTGCGCGAAAAAAGCTAGATTAAATGAAATCCGATTGTGATTTTAGATCTTAGATCGCCTCGGCAAGTGTACCTCGATGTCGCGAAAATGTGTTTTCTCGAATTTAACATTCCACAAGATATCGAAATTATTGTCTTTTCTCGAATTTCGAGACAAGATCAAGACAAGATTTTTAATTATTTATTAAGACAATACAAGATTAACATTATCAAGATTATTGAATTAAAAAAAAAACCTAAAATATATATATTTGCGTGTAAATTAAATGAGGAAAAAAATCACTATATTATAGAAATTTAAAAAATTGTATTTAATAAATAAAAATATTTTATTTTTAAAAATATTTATTATTTATATTAACAGAAATTTGTGGAAATAATTAATACAGTAAACAAAATGGACAATATAAAATCTTACACGGTTATTTAGCTCATTAAAAACATTATACAGTGTTTTGGGAAGTAAACAAATGACGTAAGTAGTAATAATTATTTTAAATTATTATATATTATAAAGATTATGTTAAATATTATTTTAATTTAAACAAGTACTCTGCGTTGATACCACTGCTTTGAAAAAAATCGAGAGACGAGACAATATAAGATGAGATCTTTGTTACAAGATTCACTCTCGAAACCAAGTTTCGAAAAATTTTCGATACCGATACAATATTTTATCGAATACTGTCTTGTCTTGAGTCTTGTGCAAAACTCTATACGAATTTCGCGATATGAATAGATCGAGAATTTTCGCGCGAAAAATTTCTACGACATACACACACGTGATTCTCGCTCTCGAAAAAGAATCGTCACTCGTACACGAGCGGATATTATGTGTTTGCGTGAGATTCATACCGTAATTTTGTCGAAACGGAAATCGACCGCTCGCGCAGATCACGCATCGGAATTTTAAACAGACGTCCGTTCGTCTCGCGTGCATAAGATTTAATTGCAACGATCCCGTCACACAGCAGGCTTGCCTCGCTAAAAACAGATATACAGGGTGTCCCGTTTTAAAGGACCCACTCGAATTCTTGTAGCTTGCCTCGAGAGCTTTTCAAAACACTATAATAAACTATTTTTTTATTCAGTACTTTTTGAGTTATTTTATATTTTATAATCTGACATCTTTTGATATAAAAAATTAAATATCTCATAAAATAGTTAGTTTTTCATAATCTTACCGTAATACTTTTATGTACAGAATAATGATACAAATCAATTAGTATAAAAAAATAACAGTTTTTAAAAAGATTATTCACGGTTTTTTTTTTTTGCACTAATTGATTTGTCTCATTATTCTGTACATAAAAGTATTACGGTAAGATTATCGAAAATTGAATATTTTACGAGATATTTAATTTTTTATATCAAAATATGTCAAATTAAAATATAAAATAACTCAAAAAGTACTTGATAAAAAAATACTTTATTATAGTGTTTTGGAAAGCTCTCGATGTCAGCTACAAGAATACTAAATAAAAAATGGGGGTTTCCATTTAAGATTTTAAAGTTGACCTTCACATGACCTTCAAATGATTTTCCAAGGTCAAATCATTGTCACCGTCTTACGGCCCCCTTGAAGCCACACAACTTTTGTTTGAAACATTTCTCGATTTAACGCAGTGTTTCTGAGATATTTGAGTGGGTCCTTTAAAATGGGACACCCTGTATGTAAACGCATTGTGCGCGTAGCTCAAAATTACGTTCAATCCGCTGTTTGTTAATGTCAATTAATGCCACGAAAATTGCGCGTGGAATTGTTAACATTCCTTTTTTCTTGTACTCGCCGAGGTATAAAAGAGAGGATCTATTAAAAAGAGGACTGTTATATTCGACGGTGCAACCTCTCTCTTCTCAATCGGACGCAGATATTGTCGTTCGGGAAAGGTCAAATAATTCCTTCGGCGTCCCTCGAAATACGGACGCAGGCGAAAGGTCAGAATTTTTACGAGAATATACTCCTCGCAAGCACGTGGTTAAAGGGTAAGGGGACAAAAAACGAAACGCGCGTACCAACTAAAAATCCGACCTTAACCCTCTCAGGCGTTTAAGTGGAGTTCGAGAGTTCTCGTATTAAACCCGCTGTACGATCATTGGTTTCACCGCACGTTTAAACCGACAGATCAGGATAAGAATGATGTAAAATTGTTCGTCTATTTCAGTTGTGAAAGGAACGAATTGACAACGTGAAGACAGAAAAAAATCGACGCAGAGACATTTGAAAAATAAAACGTGTCAAAATAATATATGTATAAATTTATCGCCATTTTTATGATCGTTTCTTTCTTTGTATCTGAATGAATATAATCTCAAGAGAGAGATTTTACATCGAAGTACGAATCTGTAAAAGATCTCCTATCATATAATATTTTAATCAGATTTTAAATAGCTCTTTCTCTCTTAGTAAAAGCACGTATGAAAAAAAAAAATTCTTTGATCATAAAAATAATAAAAATAAAGAGTCCGTGTGTAATATTTAAGTTTCACAGATGCAAATAAATAATGATGTCTCATTTAATTTACAGAAAGTAAATTTAAACTCCCATCTCGTATATAGTACGAAAGTAATTAACATCATCGACAAAAAGTCTCTTCGCCATAATTGAAAGTATATTGACAGTTTTATAAATATATACAAAATTATTTACGCGCGTCTATAAATCCTCTTTATAATATATCTAAAAAAAAAAAAAAAAAAAAAAAAAAAAAAAAAAAAAAAAAAAAACAATATATTATTATTAGGCGTAATCTTTTTAAACTTCATATTGCCTTTTCGCACATCTCGTAAACGTTGGAATTTCAAAACTCTCATCAAACGAGGCTCGATAGCACTCGATCGACAATAACCGCGACATTGGCAATCGTGCCCCGGGGCATCCGGTTCGTTTTATCGGCGCGACTTCTTCTCTTACTGCGCAAAACGAAAGCGCCTGATAATATAAGCGAAAAGAATCCAAAAAAAGATCTGATAAAAGTCGCTCGTAACTGACCTAACCATCGATATTTCGCTTGTGTCTCCCTCGACTTTTTTTCGTGCAAAAATCGTTGAGGAGCATAATCGAATTCGCGGAATTTTACGATAATATGGTAGGTTGTTCCTCAAGTTGCGATGAATCAGTTACAGGTACACATCGCGTCGATAAGAGAGACCGTCAACGCTGATTAAGCAGACGTTGAAAACGCGGTGGGGGTGGGAGGTGGGGGTGGGGGGGAATTTGCGTCGATTGGTCGACCTCCAAGTCAGCGTGAATTCTGATGCACGTCGAGCACATTTTTTTTTTTCCGCCACACATTCCTCTGCAAACTATCCATATGTGCATATTTTCATATTGCGTTTGATAACAATCTTATCGGGCCATTTTTTTTTTTTTTTTTTATTTATTAAACTGCAGACAACATAAGTACGGAATAACATTTAAGATACAATCCATGCTTCATTAAATAGTTAAACGATGTAGAGAGAGAGAGAGAGAGAGAGAGAGAGAGAGAGAGAGAGAGAGACACATTAAAAGCTGTTTTAATTTTTTTTAATAAAAAAATAATAATAATAGAAATGTACATCTGTAGCAATAAAATCGTTCTATCAAAGGCAAATTAATTTATTGAAAGTTATATTTTATCAATATTTTACTCTAAAAGGCACGTTGTATGTAGCTTCATTTATTTTAATAGCAATGTAATTTATTTTTCAAAAAGAGAGAGAGAGAGAGAGAGAGAGAGAGAGAGGAAGAGAGGGAACTACACGATCTCTGCGCTGACGGGTGTACGTAAAAAACTAGATTCGCCCCAATGGTAATTAGTTTATGAGTGGAGTTTTATGAAGACAATGTAGCGCATTCCGAATCCGAGAAATCACATTCAGAGAAACGGGACGGGGAAGACGTACAGAAACGTAATCATATTAATCGATACGAACGAAGCGACGGGGAGTTTGCCACATTCTTGTTTCAAAAGTACGGACAGGACATACGCGCCGTGACTCAACATGTTTCAGAGAACAGCATTGTTATCGTCGTCGCGTCGAAAGTCATACCGAATCAATAAAGTGGATCTCTGCACGATGGAGTGTGCAACCGCGGTGGTAGCCCTCGAGAGGATAGCCCTCGATTAAAAAGGAAGGGTAGGAAAAAAAAAAGAGAGAGAGAGAGAATCGATGACAGTGTAATTTACGAAATATTATCTTCTCGCGCCGGGCGATGCGTGTAATCGCAAAAGTATGTTTCGTGGTTCACGCGCAACGATTCATTAATTCGAGACGCGTAATTTAATATCAAACTGATAATAACATCGTCGCTTCAAAATTAGGATCTTATTTCGCAAAGCTGCGCACGCACATAAACGTGAATCGAGGAGATTGATGCTCGAAAATACAATCGATGAAACTATCGTATGAGGAAATATATTAGGTGTACAACTTTGCTTCCGCCGTTTTCCTATAGATGGCTTTAGCGGTAAGTAGTGATCGAAATAAATATATCATAGACGTCATGCGATAAACTTGGGCATCTGTCAACATAAGCCCATAGAAACATTAGTCGATTCGTGTCTGCGTCATAAAGTTATTCTCGATTGAAAATGTCAGTTTACGAGCCAAATTCTCGTCATTTGCGGGAGGTTTTAATTTTCTGCTTCAATACGATGAAATCTGCGGCTGAGGCTCATCGAATGCTCTCAAATACTTATGGTGAAGCCGCTATTAGCGAAAGAACGTGTCGTGAGTGGTTTGAACGCTTCAAGAACGGTGATTTTCACGTCGAAGACCGGCATAGCGGTGGAAGAGAGAAGGTTTTCGAAGATGCAGAATTGGAGGCATTACTTAATGAAGACTCGAGTCAAAGTCGAAAAGAATTGGCACGATCATTGGGAGTGACTCAACAAGCAATTTACAATAAAGCCTCGAATTTCGGGAAAAAAAAACGGCGGAAGCAAAGTTGTACACCTAATACTTGTGTATTTTTTATGTAATAATGTAAATGGTGTAGCAAATCTCAGAGTTGACAATTGGTTTGCGATTGGAAAATTATGATATAGAACAGAATTACGTAACTGCACCATCTCATCATAATTATAAAACACTTGTTATTATACGAAGAATTTAAATTTAATATATGCAAAAAAATTATCAAATAGAAATCACATAAAAATGACATCGTATATTAAAAAGTCTACAACGTGTAAGAAGCCATTCTCGCACATTACCGAGAATTAGTATACAAGGAGAATTAGATGTAGAAGGATAAAAAAATTATATTTGTAATTCACAAATCTATTCTCTCCTTTACTTCTTGAAGCTTCGATTTTAAAGAAAAAAAGAGCAGAGTTACGAAACACGTGTCAATACACAT
This sequence comes from Polyergus mexicanus, assembly GCF_030449975.1. Lineage (NCBI taxonomy): Eukaryota > Metazoa > Arthropoda > Insecta > Hymenoptera > Formicidae > Polyergus > Polyergus mexicanus. The sequence continues at coordinate 3,844,079 of NW_027223328.1, read as the reverse complement.
GTCATTCTGTATGGTTAACAAGCTTTCACATTTTCCGGATAAGATCCACGCCAGTGGTAAAAACTGATATTTTTCGGGGTGGGGGGGGGGGGGGCCGACAAAAACTGGTTTTTTTTTTTTTAAATTCAAATTAAAGCTGTTAAAATAAATAAAGAGAAAACCTTTTTATCGATATTCATCAATTACGAGAGCGGTTTCTAATTCAAATTTTATCCGAAAATAATATTTTACATATTAATTTGAATTAAAAAAACTTTATTATATATTGATTTCATATTTTTTATATTAGTATAATAGTGATTAGTATAATTTATTAATAAAAGTTATATAAATATATTTTAATATTACATATATATACAGGATGTCCTCAATTTAAATGGCAAAACTTCAGGAGCGTGTAGGGAACCGAAAAGCTAAGACAGAAAGTCCTTTAGAGGTTCGCTCGTTTTTGCTCCGTTTTGGAGAAAATCACAAAAAAAGAAAAAACAAGTTTTCGTTTTTTTACTTATTTATTTACATTTTATTCATGTTATCATCTATTTAATGCGGATGTTGTTCAAAATGTTGCCCTCTTGCAACAATGCAAGCGTTACATCTAGCACAGATCTCATTAATTGCAGCTAGACATTGTTCTGGTGATATTTGGTGCACTGCATCTATGATTCGGTCTCTTAATTGCTCTCTTGAATTAATTGGCACCGTAAAGGATAACATCGAGTGTTTACGTATGTAAGGAACCTTGAAGCAGAAAGTTTATTCGGTGCCAATCGACTCGAGAGAGCAACTGACTGAATGAGAGATTGAATTTTTGGCGATTTTCTCTAAAATGGAGCAAAAACGAGCAAACCTCTAAAGGACTTCTCGTCTTAGTTTTTCGGTCCCCTACACGCTCTTAAAGTGTTTGCCATTTAAATTGGGGACACCCTGTATATATCTTAGCAATTTTTATAATTTCGGCCAGTTTATTCCATTGAAAATACTGGACAGTAAAAACCGAAATTTACCATGGTTTTTCTTCCCCCCCCCCCACCCCCACACACACACTGGACTTCTCCAGCCAATCTTGGCATTCTGAGATAAAGTGTATTTAGATAAATGTGTTTCTTTATTATATCTCTTCTTGGAATCGATCTATATCAATTTTCGGGGAGAAGTCGTTCGCGTTCGCGCTCCCACTCCATCGTTTTATTACTTTTTCGGACGACACGCGCAATAACGTGATTGCGCGATAATGCGAAACGCTCGCGACGTAATGGCGCGCCGCGAGCGCGGAGGCCTTACTTATTACGCCGTACTTTTCCTACGTAGTGTAACCATCTGTAGAATTTTTGCAATAATAAAAACAGTTTTGACAATACGCTTACGATACCTGGCAATAGAGATGTAAAACAAGTCTCGTCTTCTTTTTTTTCTCAATTTTTTTTTCCACATATTTAACATCTTTATATTTTGATTGTTACAAATTGATTTCTCGTTATTTTTAACTTTTTAGATGATTATTTTAAATGCTGCTCGCATTTCAATTGGCTATTTGACGAATGTAAGAAGCATCTTATAAATTAAAAACTAATTCTTTTACTTTTTATTTTTGTGAGATTAAAATGATAATTTTCGATTAGATGCATAATGCAAATTCTTTTTACGCATCTAATTGAAAATTATCCGAATCGTGGTCGAGTTTGATGTAAAAGTCTCATTAATCCATTAAAATTACTTTAAAAAAAAAAAAAAAAAAAACTTCAGTTTTATTTATTATGTTAATTAACAAAAAAAAAAAAAATATGAAGAAAAATATATTTAAAAAAATAATAAAAAAAACACGTTTATTTTCAACTGTTTTTTTTCTATTACAGAAAAAAAATCGGTTTTTTTACATCTCTACCTGGCAATAAAATAAATATCGTCTATTCGTCTCTAAATAATCTTGTGCGTGTAAGAATTTTATTTATCGCATTTTGACGAGTGTTAAGATTTAAAGAAAAATGTTTATATATATATATATATATATATATATATATGTATTGAAATTATTTTCAACATATAAATATTCGTTTGTATCTTATCGTTCTCTTTATCAGATATATTTAAGGTTTTATTTTTTCCTTGTACACACTAAGGGTTCATCGATACCTTAACAACACTCTTTCTAGATACCTAGGGACATTAAGCTATATTTTCGATGAAATGTATGCTGTTTAGGTATCTATGGGTCATGGTTCAGAACTCAAACTAATAGTTTGGTATCTGTAAGTGTCTGATATATGATTAAGATTGAAAGATAGAGAGCAATAAAATTAATGGCTAAATAATATGTAGCTTAAAATTATTTAATCCAAGACAATTATTATTCATCCATAAATATCTAGAAAATAAGATCTAATGATCTTAGATCCCGGAAGTGCTGTGCCGTTAACGAACCTTAATATGCAAACTCGTTTATTTTCACGTCTCGTTCCACGAAACGAGCAACATTCGTTGTAAACCTACCGCTCGCAGTTTAATAACGCAATTGCACGATAATATGAAAGACGCGGTGACGCAAGAGAACAAACAACATATTCCTGTATCGTTTGATCGCCATCAAAGACGGAGATTTATTTTATGCTATATCTATCGATTCTATTCCATCCAAGCTATCCGAATGTTTTTAAGGTACTTTTATCTTTCCCGTAAATAAGGCTCTATTTAAAAGAATAAAATCGATTGCAAAATTGTGTTGGACAAAGCTTATCGCTCTTACTACCGCGACTCTCGATAACGAAAAATTCCTCTAGTTAAGACCATGCCAGAGATAGGCCGTATAGCCTGTTCCCTAAAATCAAAATGACGGTAAAGAAAATATATATATATTTTTTTTAAATCAAGATACAAAAATAATATCAGAATGTAAAATATATCGATTCGAATGAGTTGACGATAATAGAAATATATAAGTATAATATCATGATGTGTAATATTATTTGTGACTCTATTGCAACTGCGTGTCAATAAACTATTGCGACAGATGGAATGATTACGTTGCAAATGTGCGTGAATGTTTTATATCCACAAAAATGTACGATACAATTCACGCTTTTTTTTTATGAGATTCAATTATGATATGCAGCAACAGCACATTTCTAATACGACCAGTCTCATGATCAAGTAAACGACAAGCAATAACATTACACATTAAAATGAAATGTATTTACAGGATTATCCGATTAGACAATTAAATTTCACCAGGCATTAATTATTTCCACTCAACTCAATTTTTTTCCTTCAATCTTATTAAAAGATAGAAAAAAAATATGAAATACTATCACGTTATACGTAGTTGAAAAATTGCCTATTCCCTTGTTAAAAATATGTTAAAATTTTTGTGTTAAATATTTAACACATTCATGCGTTAATTTAAGATATTGTATTGATCGAATTCAAATATTAAATTATTAAAACAATTGAAAAAAGAAATGTAAGAATAACACAATGTGCAGATATTTTTAATTTTACACGATAGATATGTTCCGTATTATTAGTAACAGGATTTATTCGTTAAAATTTACAGAAAAGAATATTGATTTTATTCTGCAATAGAATTGACAGCGACTACAGACCGTCGATAACATTTTTTTCAAGTTAATTTTATTATTAAAAATATATATTGATTTTACAGAAAATTTATTTCAGATTACTATAAAGTTTGCGTTCATTTCGTGTTAAAATATTAACATAATACCAGTGTGTGTCACCATTTAACATATCCATATTATATTAAATTAACACCAAAATTTGTGTAGGCCATTTGGGACACGCGGTATATGTCAAATTTAAGCGAAATTTTTCAACTGTATATATATATACATCATAAAGCGGAAAGAGAAAAAGAGAGAAAGAGTGTAAAGTTGACGGGAAAAAAAAAAAAAAAAAAAAAGAGCTCTCACAGCTCACGGTGCCTCTTAAAACAGCTGTTCGACGGGCAGCGGCGCGGCAACAGAGAACTAGCGCTAATACTTACGGCGAGATTTGAGGTTAGGTCCATCGTCGCGAAAAGATTCGCGGATCAGACGAATACAAGCTTCGCTCAAAACGCATCTCTCCACCTCCGACGTACCTCCGTGTACATTTCGAAGCGGGGTGACACACGCGGACGGAAAATAAACGCGCAAGTTAACGACGCACACGTAAACAATCGTGCTACGCGACGACACGCGCTTACCTTCCGTTTCGACCGTTCGATCGACTGGCGCGACGCGAGCGGTTTAATCTAACCTTAAACAAAAACTCGACGGCGAGGAAGAAGAATCGATGTGCGTACCTTCGAGATGCGATTCCTCTTTCATACAGGCGGGAACGCGTTTTCTCTTATCAGATGGACCTTTCCTTCGCACGATCCCCGAAAAAACACGCCGTGAATAGGAGGGAAGGTACAGGCGGCAGAAGTAGAATCTCGAAAAAGGGGGAAAAACTCGCCACACGACGAGAATGAAAAGTCGCACAATCGGGCACACTGGATGATACAAAATATATATATATATTATATGTGTGTGTATGTATATATGCGACACACACACCACGTACGTTTCACAAATTTAACAGTCGCGCACTTCACTTCACAGACAGTGTGGAGGGGGAAATGAAAACCGGATATATATATATATATATATGTATATCTCCAAGATACTTGCGCGTGTACGTGAAAGAAGACGGAACACTTTGGGAGAAAAATCACCTTATCGCCGAGCTGTCACGTGCGAGCATGACGTGCGCTGGTTGCGCGCGAACGCACTTTCCTCGCCGAACGGAGCGCGAAAATGACGGGACGGGACGGGACGCGATGCGACACGCGCGGCCACCGACACACGACACCAACGAAGCGAAGTGCGACGCGAGTCCCGATCGCGCGGCTTCCTTCACGCGACACACGCGAGCGCGCGCGCGCCAAATAACTCCCTCGCTCGTTGCTACCTTTCCTTTCGCCAATCGTAATCGGATCGCGACCGTGAAACTCGTCGACGCGTCTCTCTCTCTCTCTCTCCTTTTTTCTCGCGGGAGTCGGTCGGAACGTGCGGCGGGTCGGTGATTGACGATGGTAACTGACGATCGATGATCACGGAAGACACGTGGACAACCGCGTCCTCTCTCCTGTCGCTACTAAAAAAAATATCGGATCGATATTGATACTTCGCGTTTCGAGAAACGATCCACGAGGATGTTCCTTTAGCTCGAGGCACATACACTATTAAAGTGGACGATTTCCCGTGCTACGAAACGGGGACGTTCCCGTTGAGAGGATAACGACCAAATGATATATGTTTCTCGCGTTCGAGTAGAGATTTGACAGTTGGAAGCGGAGCGCGCGCGCGCGCTATCCTCCTTTGAGGAAGCGATTCGCTGCACGCCGGTCTTTCAGGTTATGGTTGCGACCGCGTGCAATAAAGGCGCGATCCCGTGGATCACCGACTGACTCTACTGGCCGTTCGCGTGCGGTGACGTTATCACGTGGTTCGCGCGCGCGATCGCGTCACTCGCGATTTTCCACGCGACACGATCGATTCTCTCTCGTTCTTTAAGCGAACGGATCTTCCTCCGCCGCCTCCTCGCGAGACTAGAGGGTCCGGGGACCCCGCGGGACCGACCGGGCGCCTTAAGGACGCGCCCCGATCTTCCGCCGTTCTTCCTCGCGCTCGACGATCACGAGGCGCCCGCCGCCTCCGTCGACGCCGGCGCTGCCGCCAGACGGATGGAGGAGGGGGAGAAAGCAGGATGAGGCAACCGAGGATACGCGGTGGTGGAGAGCGCGGTGTGGACGTATACTAGCGGCTGACACCCCCAGCGACAGCGTCGCAATGAACTCGCCCGGTGTACGTAGGGTCAAAAGCACCGCGGCAAAATAATAACAGACCGCCGGCCGCTGTCGCCGCCAACGACGTGCGAGCACGGCAATAGTCGCCGCCGTCTTTGTCACGTCGTTGTTGCCGTCACACGAGCGCGACCTTCCTCTCTCTCTCTCTCTCTCTCCACCGCCAACACCACCAGCCGAAACTAGCCGTAACCGACGACGGCGTCGCGAGAGAAACGCGAGAGGAACCCGATGCGTCGAAACAACGTCGACGAGACGGCACGATAACAATGTCGTCATCAACAACAATATCAACGCGACGGATGCTGCCGTTAATAACAATGTCGCTGACGTATTTGTTGTTATTGTTTTTGTTGCTCACGGGATTTTTGTAGCCACCCAAGACGAAGCTCCTCCCGCCGACGTCGTTGTTTTTGTCGATGATGATGATGATGATGATGATGATGACGATGATGATGATGATGATGATGATGATGCTACTATTGCTATTACTGTTGACGGTGACGGTGGTGGTTGTTCGCGGCCGCGGGTTTTGGCGGGTTTCCACGGGCGACGAGCGCGCACACCACTGGCACACACCGCGGCCGCCGTGCATTCACCTCGTTCTCGCAGCACGCGCCGTCGCCGTCGCCACCGCCGCCGACACGCACCGACGAGCGCTCTTCCTCGCCAGCTCGCGTCGCAGCCGTGATCGGCTTCCACGAGGTCCCCCGCGGACGCCTCGTAGCGGCTGCACCGAGTTAAGATTGTTGCCGTTGCCGCTGCTGATGTGAGTGCTATTACCGCTACTGCTGCTGCTGCTGCTGCTGTTGCTGTGCCGCCACGCCACACTGAGACACACGAGACGAGGTCGTTCGACGCACCACTGTTTCGCGAACGTGCACGAATGAGCACCGATCACGACGAGTCCGCGACGAGCGCGACGCGTAACGCGCGACGTTCTCGCAGCACACACGAGAATCGTACAACGTCCTAACCGCGGGGACACCGCATCGCTTTCACGGGCGAACATGGAGCTGGATCCATGCCGAATGATTCGCGAATCGGCCGATAGGCGGCGCACTCGGGCGCCACCGTCGTGACGGAGAGAGAGAGACAGCGCGCGCGTGTCTCTCGGCTCGGCGCAGCCTTCGAGTGTCGCGCCGGCAGGTCTGCCAACGCGATATCGCGCCGCTTGACAACAGCGAATGCGCTCGATTACCGCCAGATGTCGCCTCCTCCTCGGCGCGCACGACCGGCCCTACGCGCCGCGTCGCCCCCGCGATAACTAGAGTGATTTTCGATCGATATCTGGACACGCTAAACGTCAATATCGAACGAAATGAGACGCAACAAATGTTTTAATTTGTCGACGTGTAAAATCGAAATTTACGAGAGATTAAATTGTCACACTTTCCGATCATATATATGAAAAATTTATATTTATATCGCATCTTAAATTTTCGCGTTTCCTTGTATTTCTTATTCATCTATCTCGAGACTGAGGAAACCGCGACTTTATCGGGAAGAAGATACTTGGAAAGAACGGCTATAATTGAGGATGAATCACTAATCATATATTGTATAAGGGAAATAGATTTGGGATGTAGCAATATGCATCCTCTCAAGATTTCTCCTAAAGTCATTAAGAATTACACAGAGTGATAAGGCTTTTACATCTGAAGCAAGGCTGACAAAGGAATTATTTACAAGCAATCTTTGATCGATGAATTGGACGATTCATAAATGAAAAGCGCGTTAAATTGCAACATAAATTACTTGTTAGAGCAATCAATATGATTGCGTATCTGAAAATTAAAAGAATGCAATTTAAGTGCAATCAACTTTGAAAGAATGCGTAAAGAATTTATGTTGAGTATTATATATAAAAGTATGAAATTATTTTTTTTCAAAATATTGACAGATATGCGCAATTAAATAATCACTGAATTATGTGAAAACAATTTCAATTTTATTATATGGTATACATCAGACATACAGATCAATTAATAATTGTATTGATCTATGTTTATTCTGTTTATTCTGTTTGCGCGTTTATTTATTTATTGTAGTAATTGATGGCTCTATAATTCATCATGTATATTTATTGGACATAAATACACTGTAATGTAAGCATAATGTAAGTAAATATAAATATACATATATGTCATATAAAAATATAATTAAACAAGTAAAACAATTTACGGAGGAAAAATTACAAATTCATCAAATTATATTTATATAACAATTTTACAAATTTATTATATATTTATAATTATACTATATCCTTTGAAAATAAATGATTTTGCTCCTATTAATCTTTTAAATATAATATTTACATATAATTATATATGAGGAAAGGACATATAATTATAAATGAGAAAAGAAATACCAAAGATATTTATAGATAGCCTCATTTGCAAAATCATTACTCATTAAAATCGACTATTAAATTTAAGATTTACGTGTGGATAAAACAATTTTGTAAAAGAAACATTATATATATATATATATATATATATATATATATATATATATATATATATGTATGTATGTATGTATGTATGTATGTATGTATGTATGTATGTAAATTATTCAGAATACGAGAATAAACTAAATTTTCCTCACTTTCGGTTGTCATCGCAATCTAAAGTTATTGTAATAAATGCATATCTCGATATTAGTTACTTAATGGCAACAAAACTATACAATAAAAAAATATATACACTGTTAAATGATGGAACTTTATTAACAAGTGCACGCATACTTGTAACAAGTAAACGTAATTATTACAACGGTACTATTAGTTGGCGAGATGAGATGGCACTCGATAAATGTATTTTCCTCACGGAAATCATAATGTGTATAACAAAGGATATATCGAGTACGAGTGATATTCGTCAAAAATTAAAAAGAAAAAAATCAAAAGCTTACGAGATGATCGTTACGAGACAAAATTGTACAAACTGCACAATATGACGCAATACTTGAGCGATAGCGCAGCACGTATATAGTAACAAAAGTATTAATAAAGCGATACATAATTTAAAAATAAATTTAAATTTGGTCCGTTAAACACATATATTTCTCTACATAATGCAATTTGATTTTCCGCGCATATATATAACTATTTTACAATAGAGTTATTACAACCACGAAAACAGATGTGTCCAATGGAACATCCAAATTCTAACAACAGATAATGGTGACCTGTGATAAAAAGAATAATTATATAATAAAATTATTTTAAACAAAAAGATTCGTATATACTTATTCGCAATTTCACAATACATTCCATTTATAATCTTTATTATTTTTGCTGTCAATTTTTATTATATTAACATATATCATGTTTTTACTCTGTATGTGTGTTTATAAGATTTGTTTATTGTTTTACTGAATACATACTTTTTTTTATTAAACTGTCATATTATAGCCGGTTTTGCATATATAAATATACAATAAAAATGACAATAATCAAACAGTATTTATCATTGCGTAATATGGAATATTACAATATTATGATACATGTTACAAGATGTAATATTATTCTGAATTCTTGCAACATAAAAAAGGAGATGACAATGTGATGTTTTTTTTTTCTCGAGCACTGTTTTCCATTATCGATGTGATATGCACTATCCTTTGACGGTTAAATACACTTATACAGAAATGTTTGAGCATATTTTATAGTTCTCTTCAATCTCTTCAACTTTTCACTATGAATTCATGCTTAAATATTCATCTCCTTTCACTTTTTTGATATTAATTAAGTTCCGTGTATATAGTATCACAGAATAACAGTTTATGGTATTGCGATCATATGTTTAACATAATATTCCTTGTAGCTTTCAATATACGTATTGATTATTAACATGAAAGTCATTGAAGTTCTATATCATCGTTGACATGATGTTCTATTCGATGTACGTACAATTAATAGTCTTAAAACTTGCCCCGAAAGCTTCCACGACTCCGATAAGGTCTTCCTCCCAAGTGCTTTCCTCTCAAAATATGACTTTTGCCTCTTAAACTCTTCCCTCTTCCATGCCAATCGTGTTCTCTTTGGAATGTATGGTCATCCACTAATTCATCGTCGGATTCTTCCAATTCCATCGGGCTCTCTCCGCGGCTATGATCGCTCCTTCTGTCATGAAAATCGTCGCGTTCCATAGAACGTCTATGATAATCTGGTGAATATCTGCTATGATTATAATGATCACGTGCATTATGAGCGGAGAAATCATCTCTACTTCTAACAGGAGATTCTAATCTCAGGCTTCTAGATGCATGATCTCTAGATGCATGATCCATAGAATCTACATGTTCGTGCTCGTCGGCGGATCTTCTAGAAGGAGATGTTTGCCTGTTCCAAGAACGTCTCTGCGAAGAATTACTTAGACTCCATCTGAGATCCTCTACTTCATGAAACTTGGGAGCATATTCGTACGTTTCCCGTACGTTCCAATCAAGACGATCCATGATCGGTCGCTTTTCTTCCTTTATTTGCGGGAGATCGTGCGAATAAACCTGTGTTTCGACATTAACCATGGTGACATATACTTGCACGCCCTTCGTTTCCGTTTCCAATTCATCTGTTTGACAGATCTTCTGATGCATCTGAGTTGTCGATTTCGGAATCGGTATCTGTTGTTCCACGTTGCTCTCTTCCCAAAATATCTTGGTTTTGCCTTTCTGAAGAAGTATCGAATTCGATGTATGGTCCTCGGCGTCATTTTTCGTATGGTCTTCTTCATTGCGATCATAGAAAAATCTGCCCTTCATCTTTAAACGTGGATCCTCAAGTGGAAGCTGGCATAATGCTTGTTCGCAATGCCGCATTATTTCAGGCTTGAATCCTATAGTGAAAAGAAAACAGAGTCGCGTAGAATCAACACCCAAATGATGTGCATGCCATAATGCTTATAAAGATACGATGTATGCAATGCTTCTTGTGATCTTCACGCACATCACATAAATCATAAAATATGAGGTACACAATATTATATAAAAGTCTTTATATAAAAGAGTACACTTCAATTATGTATTAAATAGACATATCGCGCAACTTTCACATACACGAAGCGCGCGATATATATTACAAACACTTTATTAAAAATGTCAAGATTCTTACCTGGATATAGTACCGGTATATTAGATGGATCTAGAGAACGTGATAAAAAGATATAAAAAATTAGTATTATTTAACAAATAGAATATGGTTTTTTGTGATCGATTACGAAAAGTGGATCGTATACAAAGTTCTTCTACAAATGCGTTACAATCAAACACGTAAAAAGTAAAAACATATTCGCACCTTTGGCTGAAACAGATGCTTCCAGTAGACTGGATAAGCTGGTTTTTGGCTCGTAAGATCAATTCATAAAAAATATTAATCTATTTTTTCTTCATGTTATTCATATATAATTGAAATAAGTATAACGCTCTAGCATACGGTGAATCAAAATAAATTAATATCCATTAATTTCGACGTAGCACATAAACGCTTTTCATGGAATTTAATACAAAATTAAAATATTCATCGCTATTATACATATTAAAATTACTTTTGGTTTGGAGATGACCGGTGGTTCAGGTGTTTTCATTCGTTCCTCGTGCGGTGCATGAAATTCAGTGTACGATGTTGCCGATCCACGTTCCGCGTAATTCTGCGACGACGTGGACGGTGCAATTGAGTGATTTGAAGATTTGCTCGAAGATTCAAATTGACGAATCGGCGATCGTCGGACAGAAGACATAGTGTGCGGAGGATTATATGATATCTGTGTATGATCCATCACCGGTGCGGGTACAGGTTGTGGCGAGGGTACCGGCGCAGGGAGTAAGGATGGACAGATCGCCGATGGCGGGGGTGGTGGGACGTTCGGCTGATTGTACATGACGGGACCGGAGGAATAATCGGGCTGGAGGTAGGATGTGCGACGGCGCTGGCGGCGGCATGGGTTCGAAATTCATTGGCGGTACACCCGGCATAGGTTCGAAATTTATAAACGGCGATCCACTTGGGATAGGTAACATGGATGATGGCGGCAGTGGCGGTGCATGTGGACCTGGTTGATGCATGTACGTTGAAGGAGCTACAGCTGATGGAGGTGGTGGTGGTGGTCGAGGTTCCGCTTCTTGTTGATACACAGATGGATTAAGCAGTGGTGCAATTCCTTCCATCGTTGCGGGTGGTACTGGGTATCCACTGCTGTTCACACCAGTCGGCTTCATCGCTTCGTTTCTTAGTTGTCTCGCCAGTTCGTTGATGAAGGGTGAGCGCTTCCTCGTGCGCTTCTCCACCGACCTGCTGCGCGTACGTGTGCGACTTCGGCGACGGGGACTGTATCGTCTACTTGCTGGCGAGCGGCTCGAGCGTCTTCTCAGACGTTCCGTACTGCGGCTCCTCCGATCGTGAGATCGACTTCTCCGGCTTAACAATTTAAAGCAGTTACCAATTGCGATGTATCAAAATAAAATTACTAAGATGCAGTCTTTACTACATTCTTAGTAGATATATTTGTATATATCTCTATACACATTACAATAAGAATAGAAAATTTTTAATGCAAAATGCTTACGTGAGAAATTATAACTATCACGTAAATACTAATAAAACATATTTGTACTTTTGTACAAAGTGATTCTTATAGTACGCGCCCCGCACGCACAGTACTCTGCGTTGATACCAGCTGCAGACACATAGCGCAAAAAAAGAACAATTATTTGGAAATTATTAGTAGATTTTTCTAAATCTCTTTCTCGAATCAGAAAGAATTGAAAGCATCTGAAAATCTTTTAACAAAAATTAAGAATTATTTTCCTCACCGTTCATGTATCCATTCAGTGCGTCTCCTTCGCGATCGTTCAACGCTCCACTTTCTATCTACGCTGGATCGTCGTTCTCCGCTAAGTCGTCTAGGACTTCTTCGTCGATCCGGACTTAACATGACGGGACTTCTTCGATCGGAAAAATATCGCGGTGAATTTTTTCGTCTGCCTGGACTGTATCGGTGAGGACTTCTATGTCTCTCTGCGCTCGTTCTATAAGGGCTCCTACGACGTTCCGGACTTGCTACAAAAGGACTTCTTCTTCGATGGGGGCTTGGTCGAAGTCTATCAGGAGTTCTACGCCGTACCGGACTCGATCTGGAATAACGATCAAACGATTTGCTCCTACGATGTTCCCTGCTTCGTTGCGCTTCGCGTTGCGCTCGTTCCCTATTCTGTTCCTCCGTGAGGCTCTGAATGGCTTCAGCTTCTGTACCAGGTGGGACTACATTGTCCGAATCAAGCAAATGCTTAATCGCCTTCTCCTTTTCGGCAAGGAGTTTATTCTCAGTATCTCTCTTCGTTCGTATCTTATCTCGTTCGATATCCTTCGTGCTTTTCAAAGGGTCTCGACGAATCTCCTCGCGTTTCCTCTCTTCTTTCCTCTCTTCTTTCTTCGGCTTTACACGGCTGTAAGATCCTTTAGGCTCAGGACGATGGCGTTCCCTATAATTACTCTTGCCATCATTCGTTTACCAAAGAAATAGTTAATCCTATTATAAGTTTTCTTATTAAATATAATAGATACAATAATATACACAGCAAAATGTACAAATTGTCTGAATGGTTTCGTAACTTATAATTAAATTGCTAAAATTAGGATGTAATACATTTCTATAATATAAATTAATATAATTAATTCAAATTAACAAAAGTCACAAAATTCTCTTGTAACAACTAGACTTTTATATATAAAAACATCTCATACAATAACACTGTATATATGTGTATATATATATTATATCGTTATTACTATGTATATATACATATATAGATATGCATATATATATATATATATATATATATATATATATATATATATATATATATATATAACATATATATATATATATATATTGTATATAATGTAATAACAATATAATAGTATAAGAACCATTTACACTAATGACACTACCTAGAGGATCGTCTCTCTTTTCGTTCCATAGCATTTGTCTTATCTTGGTCGTTCTCGCGATTTCTCTCTTCATCTCCTTCCCATGCATCAACGACGTCCAATCCTTCCATAAAGTCTTCATCGTCAAGGAACTCTTGCAACTCTTCATCTGGTATCTCCTTAAGACCCTCGATTGCACGTTGCACATCATCATTGGTATTTTTCAACGAGGTATCCTTGAGTATCTCATAAGGTTGTTTCACATATATCTTACTAGTAGTTTTCATTTTTTCACTTTGCTTTACATCCGTTGGATTGTCACCTTCTTTATCGTTTGTATTGTTCATGTTGCTCACCAACTCGTATGATTACTTCAATAATCTAAAGTAATCAAAATAGGATATTCTTTTAATTATACCAACTTTTGAAATTTACACGAAACTCAACTGTTCTGCTTGTATTTACATCATTATCGCAATTTGTTTCAATTCAATTCTTACAGAAAGTGTGACATAATATGCTCGAGCAAATAGTATGACGTAATTGACAGAACTGTACTATTTCAATTATATTACTAGAATGTTTATCGCATATAATATGGTATTCTATAATTTCTATACTTTATCCATACTTGAATATATCTGTAACGTAACAAAGTTATTTTGCGTCAACATGTTCATTAAGATTCAATATAACATTGCAATTTTTAACATTTAGAAATATCTCAATTCTGACAGCATATAAATTATTGTTAATTTTATAATATTGATAAATAATTAAAAGATGCAAAACAATTCAAAACGCATAGATGTCAAATGTAAATACGCCTAATCAATTCTAGTTAAGAAATAAATCAACAATTTGCCTATGCTATTAAATTAATAGCGTCTTCCATTGGGAAAAATTTGCAGCACTGAGTGCTTGAAGTGTATTTCGTTGATAATATTAGTAAGCATGTTCTGAGTGCTCTACATTTCATTGGGAGTGCAAACTATTCTCAGTGTGCGCTGAGAACATTTTGCACTCCCAATGAAATTGGTAGCACTCAGAACATGCTCATTAATATTACCAATGAAATACGCTTTAAGCTTAATGCTGCCAGCGCAAGTGAGTTTTTTTCCAATGGAAGACGCTATAAGAAGACCACTTTAATCGAACTTTGATTAACTTATAAAATCATCTGCAACCCCTTTTAACAGAGGTAGGAATATTTATTTATTTTTTATTATTTGACATTATATATAAAAAAAAAGATTAAATTAAGAAAAACGAATAATGCACATGGTTAGAAATTTTTTTTGTTGCAGATAATTCTCTTGACTTAATCGCCGATTAGGTTAATCGGAATTTAGTCGAAGATTAAAACTTCATGGTTTCTGTTTTGTCTCCGATGCATACTTGTGAAAAAAAACGTTGCAAGGAACTGAGATACTATTGCAACTTTCACATAATCGGAAATTGCACGTGTCGACGATAAGACGACCGATAAAGATGCAGATTTGTTTCAATACAATTGTTAATGCGCAACTGAAACAATATCCTTTATTCGAAGACTGCGTGTGTGTCCGACGAAAAAGTCCCCTCTTTCTCTCTAATCCACCATATTGTTCATCTAACCTAACTTTTGATTAGATCTCAAATATCTTGTATGATCGTATACGAGCTTTCACATTCGTTATCGTGTACAAATTTTTTTATAATGCTTATTTTTGTTTATTTTTTCTTAAATTTATTACTAGCGGCGTATGCACATTATAAAGAATTCCATATATCATTTTTTTTAACTATTGTCAAATTTTACACTAAGATATATTTAACAATCTCTCTATTAATGGAATGAACAATGAACAACGAACTGAATGGAACTGAACCGAGGTGGAGAATATATACATATATACTTTTTTATATATTTCATTCTTTCTCTTTCTGTTCAATTTCCTGCATTGAAAATTAAATAGACATATACCTAAGATATTAAAAGAAAAGGATAAAAAGTACAGAATCATTATGTATATGTAATATATAACATTACATGTAGTAATATAATATATGTAATTATTAATGGCTACTACAAATAGTGCAGATTAATGCAAATTCTCACATATTTAAAAAAAAAAAAAAATTTATTGCGGAATAGATTGAACGGTTTCAAGTATACATTGTCTAATAAAATCTGCACAGTTCCTAAAAAGATTAATAAAATATCTTCCTTAATTATGATATAATAGACATTTTGTACTTGTAAAAAGTCGGATTTATATTTAATAATTTAGTTATAGTATAAGACATAAGAGATATAGCTCGCAAATGTTATGTATAAATTCATAAATCATATATGTATATAATAAATAATAATTATAAGTAACATACATACATCATATATATATATATATATATATATATATATATATATATATATATATATATATGTGGTGTGTGTGTGTGTGTGTGTGTGTGTGTGTGTGTGTGTGTGTGCGCAGTATATATGAATATCAGAAAAAAAGATTTAGCCCTCTACATAATTGATGTAATATTTATACTTATTTATTAAAATCACACTCTTTGAATTTATACATTTTTTTTAAATCTGGAATATATATATATATATATATATATATATATATATATATATATATATATATATATATATACAGAGTGGGGCATTTATATTGAGACACCTTAATATCTAAAAAATAAAGCAAGATAGAAAGAAATGTTTCAGACAAAAGTTGTTCGGTTCTAACGTTTCTTTCTATCTTGCTTTACTTTTCAGATATTTAGGTATCTCAATATAAATGTCCCACCCTGTATATATATATATGTGTGTTCTAATTAGGCAACATATATTTGTGAACTTATATTGCAAACTAATGATTTCTAGTAATGTTATTACAAAAATCAATTTACATTGATCAAATTATACAAAGTAGTATTAATTTTTGGTCCATATATGCCAGAAACATATGTGATGTGTACACATACATACACAGAACCATCACGGTTTCTTGTGGTATAGCAATTGGCTGTAAGCCTTTTTGAACTGTAACATATGTAGTAATGTTTTCTGTATTATTTTTGGTATCCAACTGTTCACAAAACATTCAAATTGTCGAAAGATGTGATTCTGACTGTCCTCATCGTTTAGGATTATAATTACTGACACAGGATTTTCCACCTTTTCTAATGTACATATAAAATCGAGCTTGATGTTATTCGTATCATCCTTCAATTGTTCCATCACCTTGTCGGATATAATAGCTTCTTTTTCCAGAAGACTTAATTGAACATCCAATAGAATTCTATTATTTTTCTTTCTGTTATACCATACACATTTATTGCCTGTGCAGTGGAACGTTATCTTCTGTTGATTCCTAGTATGTACATCAGATAATACTTCAACTTTTTGTTGCTTTGTTTCTTGATCAATAAGTATCTCGACTTGTAGTTTAAAGATCATTTCGAAGATATCTCTTGTTAAATTAAACATCATGAAATACCAATTATCTTTCTTATATTGCTCCTTATTGGAGATGTCTGTACGTGTGTCGAAATCGTCCGGCAATCCAGCATGAAGAAAATGACCAGCCCGTATCGTACTTTTAAATTTCGTTTTCCTTTTCTTCGTCGGTATTAATTGAGGAGGTACCGTACTAAATAATGTTTTCAATACATTTTCGTAATTATTTCCTTTAGCGGCTGCACAGATTTCGGCGCTAAACACGCAACATTGTTGGAATGCTATTAATGCGCGATCTGATGTAATTGCAGCTGTATTCTGATTAAGTTCAATTGGATCTTGAAGACATAACGGTTTGTGAACATCTAATTTCTTGGCACTATTCTCCATGACGCAAGTTTTGTATCTGTCCATATAATCGGGTAACTTATCTATTTGTGTAAAGTCAACTGTTGAATACGTTTTTCCATCCAACACACATATCACGCATGAATGAAAGTGAAACGTGGCATAAAAGGAGAAGAAATTGTGAAATAGTTCTGCAATACTACTGCTATTGCTGATGGGTGGTAATACAGTATTTTCATTAAAATTTATTTGCCATCCATTTATGATATGTGGAACACAAGTTTTTTGAAGATCTAATAAAGGCGGAAGAAGACCGACTGATTCTTGTTGAAGATAGAAAATAATCAAACACACTAATCCATAACTAGAGATTCTTCCGATACCAGAAATTCCAAAATGCCTCGCCCAATACTTGATGAGCAGCATTAATGGTTGTAATCGAGGATCGCGTGATGCACAATAACGTAGGAAATTACTTTTATAAATACCTAGGCCATTCTTGAAAGAGATATCGCAGGAGACATTAGTCGGTATGTAATGAAATTTTATAATAGGTGTTTTCGCTTTAGGGATTGATATTATATTGGAAAAGACAGATTTCATGCTGTACATGATTCTCCTTACTCTTTTAAATATTGTTAGCGTTAGCATATATGGTGGAATATCCGGTTTATGACAAAACGGTGGTAAACCTTGAACAAAATGGAAATATTATTTAAACATGTATGACGTTATTGCGATATATATAATAGTAAAATAATATTTCTTACCAATCTCGCCAACATACATATAGATATCCAAATCACTCTCTTTAAAGCTTAATCCAGCCACTGTTGAACCAAATTTATATGTTCGACATTCCGGAAAAATTGGCCTGAATATTTCATTCAAATGAGTGCAAATGACATCATATCGTGTTATTAACTCAAATTCAGTAAGCTGTATTGTATTCAAAAGTGCTGTTAATTGGTTATCAAATGTCACTTCATTTTCAATAACACCCTTTATACAATCATAACTTATTGGATCCTCTTCCTCTTCAGGTTTATTTGGTGCATGATTAGGTTTCTTTCCTAGTGAAACAATAAACAAACTTATATTACATGATGTTCATAGAAAAAAAAATAGGAATAATAAGTATGTTTTAAGAGAAATTTGTATATATTTACCTCTATCCAAACCAGAATTTTCTCTATTTTTCTTAATCCTTCTCAGACATAATTTTTCATTTGGAAACCAATTTGACTTGCTCATCAAAATATTAACAGGTGAACTGCAATATTACAAGGCAATGTAAGTAAAATATTTCATATACATATAGCGACTTAAACATTTGTATCTATATTCTTCTAGACATTAAGAGAATATATTTTTGTTATTTCTCTTTTCTAAATATGGAATATAGATATATTTGTCATAATGTAGAATGTGTAAATCTTCTTTGCCAAAATTCAAGAAAGAGAAATAATACATTTTTGATATATCAATATCTATATGAATCATTGCATATACTAGCAAAATTAACTACAAATATAATTTTATTATTTGTTCTTTATCATAAATACTTATAAATTACCTATCATAATACTCAATCCATAAGGAATTCCGTCCAAAACGTTCCCTTTTGACTGGTCCAAACTGGCGAAGGAATTTAGCTAAATTCTCTCGCGTGATAGTTTTTGGTAAAGGAGCAATGCAAAGTGATTTTCCTGGTAAATAATACTGATCTTCCCGAAATTTATGTTCCCGTGATTTCATTTCACAATCATTTGAACTTGTAGCAACTTGGTTATTTGCATAATTAACAAGTTTAGCAGATGATTTAGAATTCATTATTAAATACACAGTATGTACAGCTGTTTAAATAATTGCTGATTTATTATATTATATTGATTTGTCTCTCTTTCTCTTACTTCCTTGTAGGAAATGTCAGTTACTTAACATCAATATGTTAAAAATAGAGTTCAAAAAATCAATATTTTTAATTAAAGTTTAATGCTTGATCATGTTTAGTAGTCACTTTTAAGAAATATTTTGTTTCAATAAATCCTTTTAAATTTCCAGTGCAGAGAATAACACCATTTTCAGACTCAAGAAATATTAAGCCGTCTTTCTTTGCCTTCTCAAAATTAATATAAATAAAAAGTTCTACGCTTTGACGCAAGCCGTTAATGAAATTTAGTCCTTTAGCAAAGTGAATATGATTTCGTCTCATACATGATAAACCTTCAGTTTTTATTGTTGTCCAACATTTATAATAAGTTCCGTGAATTATATCAAATTCTGCACTATCAAGTACTTTCAAAGTCAATTCGCTTATCTTAGATATAGAATGACCCTGATTTGCTTTGATCTCTAAAACACCATTAATCGTATCGAGGGTAAATCTCTGTTTATTATTATTCTCTACTATTCTCTTGATATCGTCAATGGTATAATGGTGCAATTTATTCAATAGCTCACTGACTACAACAAAGCCATTTGGTTTAATATTTAAGCCTTGCTTTATAGCACCATGACGTAATAGATATGATAGCTTTTTGCTGAGAACAATATCATTTTTACTCTGGTTCTGGAAATAAAACAAGTAACATATTTATTAAAATCATTAGTTATATATTGTATTTAAACAAACTGAGCAAGCTCTTAATCTTCAGAAAAGTGTCACGTTTCATATGTTTTATAAAAATTGACAAATTATTTAACAAAAAATATTATTTTTATATTACTATATTAAAAAATATGTTAGTACATAAAGTTAATATAATACAAAGTATTTGTTAAGTATTTGTATAATTAATATAAAGTAAAAATAATACATAAAGTTTTTGCTATCCTACAAATATCTCAGTATCCATTTCTTTTCAAGCAAAGATGAGACTACCAGAAAGTATTTGTAATAGCATAGTATGATTATTTATATGAATAAATGTTAAAAAAAACACATGCCTTTTTTAGACAAAAGCAAAATGTTAAATAGCATGCTTGCATAAAAAAGTACATTCCATTACAAACATGTATATTTATTTTATCTCTTTTCTATATACCATTTTATATGATATCAATACATGCTATAATATCAATACAAATATATACTGCGGAAAGAGAATAAATATAGCCTTTTTTCAAAACTTATTCATATTACATCACAAAGGACTAACCTTCGAAAACATGGAATAGCACAGCTCCTAATAATTTTTCCCTCGCACTATAATTCTATATTACATCTTTGTTTTATGCTAATTTGTAGATGCGCATTTCAATATTTAAGATTTTCCAAAGTGAAAACTTTGTAGAATGCTTAGCAATCCTGTAATAATTACAAAATAATCGCATAATAATACCCATTAACCCATTATTACGTTTTAGCTCACGGAACAAATCGTATTTAGACTTGATACTGGCCGCGTTCGGCAGAGAAAGCGCTCAGCTATCCTTTTGTTAACACTCGACGTTGATTCGTTGGTTCTAAAAGTAAGAGCCAATCACATTCGATTGCTACTGGGTACCGATAACTTTTCCCCTAGGGCGAAAAAGTGAAAAGTGAAAAATTTTCCCATTGATTTCAATGCTGATATTTTCCACTTTTCACGTTAGATATATTATGTCTATGGCTTTATCCAATTGACCAATCACAATCAAGTATGAGGAGAATACTCGACTATGATTAGTCAATTTCTTAAGGCTTAGGGCTTACTATACCTATTGTAGATCCGGACTAAAGGCTTAAGAGTATCATTCTATCTTTGTTGTTCACTGGTATTGGAAGAAGCACAAATGATGATTTCACTAGACTTGTGTCGACTTGAGTCACTAAATGGAAAGCACCCATTGTAGATCCGGACTAAATACGTTCGTACCCAATATCCAATATCCAATGAGAGAGTTCTAGTTTTCCGAAAAAATAAAGCTCTTATTGGATATTACCCATCGCTCATCGCGTCCAGTGTGCGAGGGCCATGATTCATTAATGAAGGATTCACATTGCATTCGATGTCCGATGTACGACGTCCGATTGGATACATCGAACATCAGACGTAATGTAAATTCTTCATTAATGAGTTAAACTTCGGTTAAAGTAAGTTATGAAACCGGGCCTAAGCCTATTACGGATTTTACTGTTTTCTCTTAGTATTAATAATATATATTAAAACAAAATTTTTTTTTTATAACGACCGAATTCATGTGACTCATCCTCATCATACTATTTAATCTATCTTGTTTAGAATCTTGCGCATAAATTTCTGCGCAAACACTTGACGTTGGATGCTATTAAAGCCCGTGTCACACTACACATTGCGGACACGGATCGGATTTAGATTACGGACTGCGATTCATCAATCATCCAATCAGATCCTTGTCTACTTCGCTCTGATTGGATGGATGACGATTCGCAGTCTGTATTCCAAATCCGATCCGAGTCCGCAATGCGTAGTGTGACACGAGCTTAAGGTGCCATTACATGGTAGCATCGAGCGTCTGCGTCAATGGTCTAGTTTCCACCGAAGTCGTCAATCCGATTCTGTTTCGGTGCGCATCGAATTTAACGTACTGTTTCCACTGGAAGTAGAATAGAAGCGAGAAAGATCGATATTTCAGTAGAGCCAACTTAACTTTTGCTTGTGAATGTAAACAAACATAATCCTTGACAATCTTTTCGTTAATTTTCCGTTTTGATGATTAATACGAACAAACGATAACTGTTACGAACATCGATATATAGATTATATATCGATTATATATTGATGGTTATAAAATAATGAAAAATAAAAGTTGGCACCATTTAGTCTCCGACAAAGCTTGTAGATCGAAATGGGAGTGAAATGAACGCAGTCAGTCGTGTTTCCATCGACTTAAATTTGGTTCTACGCCGCACTAGATGCGAATTAATACTTCGGTGGAAACTAGACCTATGTCTACAGAGAAATCATTACGAAGGAATCTGAATGAGATAGATTCCAGCTTCTTGCGGCTAATAGCATGATGAGTGATATGAATTCGATCGAGGTAAAAAAAATACATTACATAATAAAATAAATGAAATAAATATAATTCTGGGCAACAATATTTTGCGCAGACGCTTGACGCTGCCATGTAAAGGCACCTTTATGTAATGATAACTTTGGGTTTTCTCCAGCAAGGTACACAGAGATGACAGTGTACTACACATTATCATATGATTGGCTGTCAAATGAAGAAATTTAAAATTCTGTATTTGATAAGCCAATCGCGTGATAAAGTGTAGTACGCTGTGTCATGTGTGTACCTTGCTGGAAAACGTCCACAGTGTACTACACATTATCATGCGATAGCTATCAAATACAGAATTTTAAATTTCTTCATTTGACAGCCAATCATGTGATAATGTCTAGTACACTGTGTCAAAACGCCCTTGATGTCCAATAAGAGAGTTTATTTTCTCACTAACTAGCTAACTTCAGTTGGATATCGAACGCAGTGTGAATCCTCCATTATTATAATATCGATTATCCCATCATGCTTCGCGCGACCATGTGCGGCAACTTGACAGCGCGTGTCGTTCTTCAAGCATGTCAACAACGTCTAAAGTCACTTTCGGTTTATGTTGCACAGTGTCTGTCGGAATAATAGGCTACGTTCATTACAAACAGGCATACGACAGGTAGGCGAGTATGCGCGTTATTGCTATTTAAATATTCGATAAATTAGATGATGCGCTATGTTACGTTACAGGAAGCAACTTCATTTAGGTGTGATACGCGACATCGAGCGACGTGAGCGCCGAAAAGCAGAAAATGTCTACATTCTGCAGCAACAGGCTGAACTAGCCAAGGAATTGCGCAGAGGGATGACGACGATTCAAAAGAAGAATACGTAACGCGAAGTTATATTCTGTTGCTCGAGAGTTTTTATAAAGAACATAAAACACAGTTCGTGCGTGTTTCAAATATCTCGTTCCGTCATTTCACTTTGTTTTGTCGATCCATCGTGATCTTTCGCTCTAGAAACGATAAATTTCAATTTCTTTCCGATTCTACGAACGTTATGGCCACTGAAGAGACTGTCGATCAACCAGGTAAGTTTGGAGTTTTAGAGAACAAAAGTGCACTGGTATATATATATATATATATATATATATATATATATATATATATATATACACTCAGGTTACAATTATATATACTAAATATGTTACGCAACTTGATGCAAATGTTTCTTAAACTATTTTTTTTATTATTTTTTCTATCTTTTATCCTTTTTATTTGTTATGATGTAGTTAAATGGTAGTTTTTTTTTTTTTTTTTTTTTTTTGTGAAAAAGAGAGAAACAACAGAAAATGCTCTGATATATATATATATATACTAAGGTTACAATTATATATACTAAATATGTTACGCAACATGATGCAAATGTTTCTTAAACTATTTTTTTAATTATTTTTTCTATCTTTTATTCTTTTTATTTGTTATGATGTAGTTAAATGGTAGTTTTTTTTGTGAAAAAGAGAGAAACAACAGAAAATAAAATCCAAAATGGATCGCTGAGATAATATTATTTTTGTAAACTTTAATAGATGCTCAAAATATTAAAGACTTATATCTTAATTTCTATCAACATATTATTTAATCTTATATGACAATTTAGGATAAAGAATGTAACTTTATATTAAAAAATGATTAAATTCAATTAATTTTTTACAAAGTATTATACAGATTGATCTTGTATTGAATTAAATTTAAAATTCTATAGATTTCAAGGATAAAATAATGTTTTCTATTGTAATAAAAATGTTTCAAGTACAAAGAGCTAAAGTGGTAAATTTCTGTTTTATAGATTTGTCTTGTGTAGAGGAGAGCCTAATGAGTCTAGAGAAACTGGATAGAGCGTCTCCTGATTTATGGCCTGAACAAAGTGAGTATCTCTTTTTCGGAAAATCTCTTTTTGAGATATATATACATAATATACATCATATATGTAGCGAGCAATGAAGTTCCAGGTGTGCATGAGTTTGTTGCTCAAAATTCACCGCAGACAGAGCCATGTTTTTGGACTGCGAGTTTTTCAGCAGACGACATAAGTCAATTGCATCGTGAGTTAATATGCATTAAAATATAATTCTTCATCTTGTGTTGCTAAATATCGAACAAAATTTTTCTTGCAGAATTGGGTAATTTAACAATGACCGGGCTTATCTCGGAAGTGAAAAAACTGCACGATTTAGCTTATCAGCTGGGTCTAGAAGAAGCTAAGGAAATGACACGTGGAAAATATTTGAATATATTTAAACATAAATAATATTTCGTAGATAAAAAAATAAAACTCATAAAAGTGCAATACCAATCGGTGTTCTTAAGTGCCATTTTGAGATGGTTGCATTTGCAATCTTAAGAATTTTCTGAGATCCATCTTGTGTATTTCTGTACATTTATGAACGCAGATGGAAAAATGGTGCTTGAGTCGCAACTAGACCCATATGATAGGATTCCTACCTGATAAAAAAAATATTGTATATATATATAAACATGTGAAATGTCATCTGTAGTGTGTGTGTGTGTGTGTATATATATACACACACACACTACAGATACATGTATATACATATATACATATATATATATACACATAATACATATATATATATACATACATATATATAATACATATATATATATATACACATAATATTATATATATCTTATAAAATGGTACAACATACCAGGAAATATGTGTCTGCATATCTATATAATAGAGGACTTCCACTGTAACCTGAACAAGGTTCACAATTTCCTTTGGCACATAATTCAACAGACAGACCATGGCTTGAATAATCTGAACATTGCTGCTTAGGTACGAGTTTTAGTTGTAATGACTGTTGCGTCGGTGGTTGTGCTGGATCACAGGGTTATCGCATTTTTACATTACACATAAACACTGCTTACAGTTTATGCTTTACAATAGTTTGTTCAATTATTAATAATACCTTTTTGATCGGACAATTTTCCCCAGCCAACAACGGTGCATGTACTTTCCAAGCTGACGTATCTGTCTTCTGGTATAAAGCAGATTGGTTGTGCTGTGACTGAAGAAGATCGGATATGCATTTCATTAAGACTGATTGTCAAGTGTTCTAATATGTATATTTAAGAATTGTACATACCTGTAAAACTGATAGCCTTCTTCAAACGAAGTAAGGCAATGTTACTGGAAAAAGTTGCAGCGTCATAGCCTGGATGTTTTATCACATACGATATATCGTGACTACTGGTATTGTGTGCGCAAAATAATTTATTGCAATCTGGATTCGACTCTGTATTATATTCACCAATAAGCACAGAGCATCTAAATATGAACAAAAACCGTTATAATTATTGCATGCTACGATTCCAGGCTTAATTAAACACAATCGAAAATCTGAGCAACGATTATTCGTTATACTTTCGACTGCTATATACGTACAATTTGTATCTGTCCGATTTCGCGAGTGCGCATGTAGCCGTAGTTAATATTGTACGCTCATTAACAATCACGCCACTGCACGAGTATTTGATCTCACTCGTTAATGTATCTGAAAAACTAATTCTTGCTAACAGTTTCAAAGCGCATGTCTTATATAATAAAAGAAATATAGCTAATTGGTCTCCTAAAAAAAAAAAAAAAACTAGTATAGTTTATTATATACATAGTGTCACTGAAACCACACAACTTTGTTAAAGAACTTGGAACAGAGTTAATGCACTCAATGGAAAGTTATATATGGCACAATATTTAAATTCTTAACGGCAAGGATCGAAGAAAAAAAAAATGAGCGGGTATAATACAAGCATTTCGCGCAAATACTTGCTTGTAAAACCAATTCTTACGACGAAAGGATACGATCCTAAACTGTCTATGTTATTTCGAATAAGACTCTTCCCACAATAAGAGCTCGAAGATAATTGTGTCAGATATGCATTCTGATTTGTATATACTGGCTGTTCGGAATAATTGTCTATGCTGCAGCAAATTTTCATGCGCGTTTGATCGTATCCACATACAGCTTGGCGTAATCTGTATTCAAAAATTTTACGTATATAGGTACGCGCGTATACTTTATAATGCAAAAATACGATATTACATTACCTGTGAGCGGAGAGCTCGTTTCGTTCCATTAGAGATACAACCGCCGGGCAGTGTTCGATGAATGTGCATTTCTGATTGCCAGGGCAAGAGAGAGAATTATTTTGGCACATGTAATATTGATATGACTCGGAATATTCGCACGGTTTCGAAGTTACTATTGGCAGTAAAAGCAACAGCAACAAACAGCACATTTTTCTAAATATGAATATAAATAGATTGTCACTTTAGTAAGGATTAAAATTCTCTATCTTTCATATAATATTCTTATAATCAGAAATCGTCAATTGATTTTAAAAAGATAATTCTAAGAAAATAATTTTCTTCATAAAAGGAATAAGCGCCGATCGACTTTGTAAAAAAATTATCGTTTCGTTCCAGAGGAAAAGTTCCCTGCTTTAAATTCGTTGTTCTTTCCGTACACGACGGATAACGCAAGGTACTGATATATTTTCGATTTTGCATTCACGTTTAACATCACCTGTACCGGATGATGAACTGATTTCGTTGCATCGCGCGCTTTTGTACGCGATAGACAATTTTGTTTCTCTCGGTTACCTTGACTAGAGCATTATTCGTACATCCGGCGGAACTGCGATTATCACGCAAAAAGTTACATATTACGCGACTAATGCGCGAGCTATCGTTATGCTTTATCTAGATTTCTTAAGATGATAGAGGGCTGATGTAAACGGATTTTTACGGATACGGATTACCGTTAATTAGCTCTGATTAAAAAAAGAATTAGATTACAAAAACATTGTCTCTCATATATTATATTTCTACGAAAATATTTTTTAGAGATATTTATATTCTTTCAATTATAGACATTTTCTATTTGCATGATTCACCTCTTGTGTGTATAAAATTTATTATACAGTGTATTTGAAAAGTCCCGGACCATCTATTTTTCTCCAAAAATACGCATCGGACAAAAAAATGTTTGCAACAAAAATTGTATGGTTTTGAGGGGGCCATAAGATGATACCATTGGTTTGATCTTGAAGAGTTATTTGAAGGTCATATAAAGGTCACTTTGAATTTTTTAAATGGAAGCCCCTATTTTTCATTACATCTTCATGTAGCTTATCTCGAAAGCTTTTCAAAACACTATAATAAAGTATTTTTTCATCAAGTACTTTTTGAGATATTTTATATCTTATTCTGAGATATTTTTATATATAAAAAAAAAAATATCTCTTAAAATATTTAGTTTTCGATAATCTTACCGTAATACTTTTATGTACAGAATAATGAGACAGATCAATTAGTATAAAAAAATAATTATTTATAAGAAAAAATTGTAATTATTTACAATATATTTTTTTAAACAATTGTTTTTTTTTCTTTTTTTTTACACTTATTGATTTGTCTCATTATTCTGTACATAAAAGTATTACAGTAAGATTATCGAAAACTAAATATTTTACGAGATATTTTATTTTTTATATCAAAATATATCAGATTAAGATATAAAATAACTCAAAAAGTACCTAATAAAAAAATATTTTGTTATAGTGTTTTGGAAAGCTTTCAAGATGGGCTTCAAGAATATGCAATAAAAAATATAGTATTTCATTTAAAAAATTAAACGTGACTTTCATGTGACCTTCAAATAATTCTTCAAGATCGTCAGACCAATGATATCATCTTATGGTCTCCTCGAAACCATACAACTTTTGTTCCAAACATTTTTTCGTCCGCGTATCTTCCGAGAAAAACAGGTGGTCCGGGACTTTTCGAACACACTGTATATCCATAAAACATAACTATACAAAAGATTGTGTCGAGATAATAAATTATTAAGTACTAGCATAAAACTTCTTGCGCTGCTCGACATGCTATGAATTATTATAATTTGAATGTATTAACAAACTTTGGTTTATACAAGTTCTTTTTTTCACTTTCTTAACAATGCGAATTTCGTCTTTCGTTCCATTCGATCGCAGTTTCGATGATGCCGGACGATCGGACGAAGTCGACGGCGACAATATTGGCCGTATGTTGCCACTTGCTATTATACCAATTTGTAACGTTGATATTAACTTTCTCTGCCATCTGACGAATGCTTCCAAGCCGATTTAAGATTACGTCCCACGTGTTAGGCGTCAATTCTGCCATCGCTGATCTCGGTATCGCTCTAGGATATCTGAGATCAGAGAAATCAGCGATTATAAACAAAGATACTTATCAAACGATAATATAGACATAAATATCAAAAGTAATATCGAATATAATTTATAGGGCTATAAATTTATAATGCCTGCCAGCATCAGTTTTGTACGGATTTTACACACCCGAGACTTTCCGTTTCGATACGATCCAGATAGTTAAACAAATCTTCGATGTTTCTGACATTTCCCCATTGATGTGTCACGCAGGGCCACACGCTCTCGTAGCGGCTGACAACTCGTTTCTCGTCGTAACCGATTATGAGTCTTTTCCCAGATGACCAGATTGTATTCAACGTGCTGGTCCATCCGTAACTCTTCGGCAAGTAGTATCCGGCAAATTGTTCCTCGAGAAATCTAACGAAATCGTGATGTACTCCCAGATTTTTCCCAAAGCCTAGTAACACCACCAAACGAGCAATTAAATAAAAAAATCTTATATATTATGAAAAAAAGAAAGAAAGAGAATTAAAAATATATCTTATTATTAAATTTTCATTATTCTTATTGTTATTAATAATAACAAATTACACCATAAAGTATGCTTTAAAAAAATACTATAAAATAAATATTGCTCATTTTATAATATATAATATATATTTAAAGATATATATATATATATATATATATATATATATATATATATATATATCTATAGTATATATCAATTTAAAGATATATATATATATACTAGATTTATACTATATTCGAATATTATTTTTGTCTGATAAAAAAATATTTGATCGAACGATTCAAGGGACATTACCAACGGGAAATTCTTGGATATCGAATATCACGATCTCGTTCGTATTGTTGAGGAAGGCCTTCACTTGATTCACGACGTTCTGCATGGGGACAGATTTGAATACCCCATGATTAGCCCACCATATCGAATTCGTGTTAGGGTAGTGGCCGACCCTGATGTCCAGATATCGAGCTCCGTAAATCAATTGCGCGAGCACGTCCACATCCTGCAGTTTAATTATCCTAACGATTACCAGCAACGGTTATTCCATAATTAATTTTTATCTAATTTCGATGTTCCTGGATCCACGGCCATATTGAATTACGATAACGAAAAAATTATGTAAATTTTTTTTTTTTTTTTTTTTACTTTATAAATCGAAATAAATCAGTCTCTCCATCACTCGCGCATTTGATAATGTAAATATATCTAAGATTAATATATAAGTCAGTTTTTAATTAAATAAAAAAAAACGAAGTTTTTTGAGGATATAGCAATTCTATATTATTGAAGTGGTGATATGTGATAAATAATTAATTTATTTCGTCTTATCGCGTAAAAGAAAAAAATTTGCGTAATTTCTCGCGTCTGACGCTGCATAATTCGATATGGCTGCGATGAGGAAATAGGAGCCTTATTGTGTGAGTTAGCAATGTTCAGAACTTTCCGCTAATTGTTCGGACGATAAAAAATTTCACCTTTAGAGAAACACTTCCGATAAACTTGTGATAAAATTTTATATATATATTGTTTATAAGAAATGTTTAAAATATTTCGAATAAACCTAATTATTGGGTGATTGCATAAGTTCGTGCCCGATTTAAATAATATAAACTTCAATAGATTATATTTTAGAGATAACACTTTTATTAATCAATTATATAGTCTCCATTCTTTTCTACAATGGTTTTCCAACGATCTATAAGCTTGTCGATTCCATTTTTGAAGAAAGAACTTGGTTTTTCTTGAAAAAAGTTTGTAAGGTGGTTTTCAACAGCTTCCTCGGAATTGAGATTCTTGCCATTTAAACTATTCTGCAGATCGGAACAGATAAAAATCTGAAGGCGCAATATCTGGAGAATATGGCGGGTGCTGCAGAATTTCCCATTGCAACTCCTGCAGTTTTCGCAGCGTCTGTTGAGCGACGTGTGGTCTAGCATTGTCGTGGTGGAAGATGCGGCACCCACGTATCAAGCTTGGAAATGTATCCAAGCTTTTTTAAATGACGAAAAGCGGTTGAATTATCGATGTTCAGCCTCTCAGCAATATCCTCAGTTGTAATGCTTGGGTTTCTTTCCACTAAGGCATGCACAATGTCATCATCAATGCCAGAAGGCCGTCCAGAGCGGGGTTGATCCTCCATGTTGAAATCACCATTTCGAAATCTGCCAAACCACTTTTTGACTGTTCGGAGAGCAGGAGCGCGGTCCAAATAAACGCTTTGAATATTTTTTTGTGCAATCCCAACACTCACGCCTTTCCGAAATTCATATAGCATTACATGCCGCAAATGCACCTTTTCGTTCTCCATTTTTAATGATTTCTCTTATGCACAAATGGACTTATCTGAACAATATCTGACGCTAAATTGACATAAGACAACGTCATCTATTCAGTGTAAGCAACAATTACCACACGAAAACAATAGAACTCCGCCATGCAGTAACTTAATGCCATCTATGAAAATCGGGCGTGCACGAACTTATGCAATCATCCAATATATTGTTTATATCACACAAAGTTATAATTAATAATTTTGAAGTTATACAGTCTTTGCCTCTTTCTGACGAAATTTTACGAATCACTACAGGTGTTTTTATATTGCGGGGGAAATCTTCCAAATCAAAGAATTTACATACCATGAAAAATTAATATCATAGATACTATACCTTTTGCTTTAACGATTTAAAAAAATATTCAATTCTCGATAAACAATTATGAATTTACCTGGGTTATTACAAATTTCTCGACGATATTCTCAGAGTTTGCCCGCTCGTGTATCGCGTACGATGCAGAATCGTGTGTACCTGGCAAAAATACTCTGCTCATCGGCAGTGATCCTAGAATGTTCCTCCTCTTTGCCATCCAGTGAGGTTGCGTTTGCAGACAATTTGTTAATCTTATTGTGCCGTTTCTTAGCCAGGCGACGTGATACTCTAATATAAAAAAAGCGCAAAATTCAAATATACAGTTTGTTAGATATATATATATATTCCTATTAAAAGAGAGAAAGATAGCGACTCGAGACAATCTGTATTTTCTGTTTTTCAACAGAATTAAGGAAATAAAAAGAAAATGATAAAGTATATTCTTTTCGCTTAATAGTAAGCACGAATGTATAAGAAAACATTTCATAATGTTCTTATATTATTGAGATTATATGGGAGAGCGAAATTCCCACGTGTAGCTTTTACGCGAGGTACACGCTCGATTAGTAATCTATGTCGTAAAATTATGTAATCGCGTATACGTACGTAGACATTGTTGAACGAACGTGAGACTCGAGGTGGGAACGAACGTGGCCTGCAGTCCGGTTCTCTTGATACCACTCGGCGCATTCGGTATCAGGGTATAAATTGGCTCGAGGTCGTCCGTGGGTTCGCCTGTATAAAGAGCTATCGTATCGCCCGGACGATACTTAACGTGATTCCAATAAATCTCGATCTCTCGTATCATTTTAATGGACATTATGGGCGAGATAATCAGGCCGGCGTGTGCGCGTTGGAAATCTGAAAAGCGAAACGAGTGTATACAGAATGTTCGGGCAAAAAGCCCATTTTATGTACAGATATCAATAATCTTTATCGACGATTTAATCGAATTATTGCTCTGCAAAATTAAGACGATTAAATACGTTACATAATTATATAAATTAGAATGTCTATACTCCATGGAAGAACATGGAAAATCTGAAATTCTCAAGGAATTTTTTTGTACCTAGAGAAATCAGAGAATTCTCATAGAATTTTTGTTGGGATTCGGAATTTTTTTGAAAAATTCTCTCTTTGATAATTTTACTCTTATACTGTAAGCAGTAGGCAATCCATCCGTCAGTAAGCCAAGTTGTTAATTATGTGTTTAAAATATATTATTAAATATATACCTATCTCCGTTTATATATTCAATGTCTGAACTTTATATTCTTTATTTTAATTTTTAATAATAAAAAATGGAAACGTTATGTAAATTAAAAATTTTTTATCTTAACGAAAACTATTAAAATTTTTTTTTTCCCCCCCCAGTACGTTTATAAATATAGTACTTGAAACTTAAGTAGCTTTATGTGTTTCCTTCGTATAAATGAAAAGCATTAAAAAATGCGTACAACAACAAAAAAATCTGTTTTAGGAAATCGCACCAAAAAAAAATCTTCAAAATATTCTCTTTACCTGAAATTTTGAATAAAAATATCTCGAGGATAAGGGAATCTTTTTACAAGATTTGAATATAGACGTCCTGTAAATCCCGGGTAAAAAACCGCAAGGAAAATATTCTCTTGAATCGATCGACAGATATGATGCCGAATTCAATATTTTACAGGCACCGTATAAAGATGCAATGATGCAGTATTCAATCGATCGCATTCGTCGTTAGGAGTATTATTCATCGTGATATCGGTATACCGTGATTTTATAACTCACCGTCTCCGGTTTCCAGATCGCAGAATCCTCCGATCGAAACGCAATCGACGATTGTTAACCAGGAGACAAGGGTGGGAACGATTGCGAATGGTCTCATTTTCGTTCGCGAGTTTATGCAGGGAATCTCGTTAGCGAGTAAAATCTATCCGCCTCTTCGTCGGGACGTCGACATTCCTCTTTGTGCCTCCAAAGTCGTCTTAATTCTCTTCTCCACGAAGGCTGCGCGCTACAATATTACAGCTGGAAAAAGGACAGTCGGCCTTAGACTTCGGGTCCAGTTTGCCGTTTCTCGCGCGCGCACGCGTAATTCTTGGGTTTAAGAAATTATCACGGTCATAAAAGTTAACGATCTCATACGCATTTCCGTTTCGGATAAAGTATCAAGCGACATTTATCAATAATATAAATTATTTATGATTTAATAAGCAACGGAAACAAACGATTGCCCCCTTTCGTGTAAATTATAATATACTTTCAATCTAAGATTCTCCTTTTGTGATGAACATATCAAATTTTTTTTTTTTTTTTTTATACGAATAACATTTAAGATACTTTATATAATGTGGGGTTATTAAAAAAATCAATTATTTAATATATAAATTTTATTATTAAATATTTATCGCGTTGAAGAAAATTTATACTTATTTAGTAATATTTTTCACACTGTATTACTTCTTCTTCTTCTTCTCTGATATGGCTGGGAGACTTTCCGAAAGGAATTGTCTATACACCATTAACTAGGTATAGGTATTAGATAGGTTAATATATGATAAACTAATATAGGTATTGAATAGGATAACATATGATAAACCAATATAGGCATTATATAGGATGGGACCCGAGCGGAATTGAACCTGGAATCTTTCGATTACCAGCCTGCGACTCTACGTTCGGCGCCACGCATCGCCTCACACTGTATTATTCGAAATCATCCGAGAGAAAATGGATATAAGATCATACGTGGCCATTATACGATCTTATATAATCGCATAAATCCATTTTTTTCTCGGGATATGATAGATATTTAACAATATTTGCGCAACTACAAATTACGAGAAAATTACTCCAAGTCATGGGACGTATCTTCTAGCAGCAATAATATAACACTTATACAATAATCATTTATATAATAGTCACACTTTAGATAAGACTATACGATACTTGCGTTATAATATTACTACACGATGATCGATCGACTGGAATGATCTTCGATTCTTCTCGCGGTTCGGCGCACTCGTACCTCTCTCCGTTGATAAACCGTGACTGATTCATTCTCGTCGTGATCAAGTCAAGTTGTGCAAGTTCAAGAACATGTGATGTGAACGAGATGACGACAGTTTCGAGAAATAGTTTCTCGAAGCAAAAATATTCGCGTAAATCATGAATGTTGAACATATTAATTTTTTTCCTATCCTAATCGCGATAACAAACACTTATCTTTCGCGCTCGTATTGCGAAATTCTGAAATGTGTATTGTCTGAATTTATATCGTTGATTTTAAAAAAAAAAATAACGAAGATTTTCTCTCTTCCATCCCTGTAATTTTAATAATATTTAATATACGATGATTCGATCAGTCATTAAAAATAGTCAATGAAATATTTAGAGATTTTCTTTAAAACGTGTAATAGAAAAAAAAAATTATGAAAGAAGAAATTCGAGGAAACTGCACACGGAAAAATATTATTCTATTGTTAAGAAAAATGATTACTCAGTTTACTTTTTTTCTTTCAAGTAACAGTTATATCTTTAACAAGGAATATTTTCTTAATAACAATCTTAAAACAGACTTGCCATAAATTTTAGAAGAACTCGTTATCATGTACTTGGAAAAAAAAAAAAAAAAAAATTTAATATTATAAAATTTTATCGAAGAAAAATCAGATGTGTTGATTAATTTTAATGTAAGAAAATTCATTGGATCAGAAAAATTTAGTGTATTTCTTTCAATTAGATAAGTTAATATTCTTGATTGAGGTATTAAACTTACTAGGATTCAGAATAAATTTTTGGAATAAATTTGATGATTATGATAAACTTATGATAGATTTGCGGATATATGAACTTTTGAAATTACTTGAAACAAGTAATATTTACTTAAATATAGTGCGTATTTTTTCGTGTATGCCTCAATTATTTTATAGTTGTGAGAATCTGCTTACGTAAGATGCAACACGATCGAGGTTGAATCACGAATAGGGAGGGGAGGAGAAAAAAAATTATGTAGCGCGACTTGACGATATTTTTCCGATGCTGATCCAGCGTTTTATATTACAAGCTAACTCCGGGGATCGAACGGGTCTTCGATCATTTTCATTCTCTCGCCTCTGGGAACAACATTGTATTTTCGTGATACACGATCGGCGATTGACGCGCGCACGAAGAAAAAGAGAAAAGATATCGAACTGACTCGCACGCAGATGCGTGAAAGTATGCGGATAATTCGGTATCACGCGAGCTTCAGTAATAGCTCTCCCGATCGAAATCACTATGCGCGGCTCTTTGTCTCGCGCAGCACGAATATTTATTTCTCAACGAGAATATATTTCTTTCTCAGAAATAGCAATATACCAGGGATGGTGAATATTGTAGCGCGATGATGTAATTAAAGGCCGCTGACAGCCGCCCATTAAGGGCGCCTGCCGATATCAAAGAGTTTCTCAGTCAAAAGAAGAAATTGTAAGATCGCGAAACGCGAAGAGAACAGAAGAGGAAGAAAAAAAGAGAATGCAGAATTGAAAGAAACGAACAAGAAAGGAAAGAAAGAAAAAAGCAAGAGAAAAAGACATCGAATTTACTGTCTATACGTGCTTGCGACGTTGAGCTGCAATCTTATTTCGTTCTACTTTCTATATAACGTTGAAAACAACTGACATGAGTCATGCTACGAAAGTAAGGCCGTACACACAAGAGAAAATATATTAGGAATAGAAATAAATAATATATATAATAAATAATAATATTTATTTCTTATTTCTAATAATAAATATATATATATATATATTGTATATATATATTAATTATTTCTAATTTTCAATTCATTATGCATTAATCCATTTCATTCCCTTTGAAGTAAAATAATTCTAAATTGCTTTTTCTAATATTTAATATTTTTATTCTTATTTCTAATATTTTCTGCATTGTACGTAGGGCCTAAAATTACTTACGACTTCGATTTAATGTGTACAGATTTTTCTTCAAATTAATATTATGTAATAAATAAATATCTTTCAACAGAAAAAGGAAAATTATATAATTTTATCTTTTATACGTATTATTATTATATTATATATATATATATATATATATATATATATATATATATATATAATCTTTCTTAAAAAATAGGAAAGGGAATTATGTAATTTTTGTCGTTAAAATAATTTTAAATTATATTATATTTAAATTATATATTTTTCTCGAATAAAAATTGAAAATACACAATATGGTTGTTCGCGCGCGCATCAAGCATAAGTAGTAATAATTATTATTCGATGATGTAATGATCTTAGCACATAATTTTAATGGTAATGAGAAGACAGAAATCACGCGTTCCGTGAATTGTATGCGTAAAAATATATTAAATGTCTAATTTATGATATAATGTATGTTTAAATATCGCGGGAGAAAAGAGATTTTATATAATTAATTTAATCACACGGAAACATGAGAAAAAAATATCTGTTATGTACCTGTCGACTGGCTTCGATGAAGCTGGAGAGAAGCATAAACAGCCTTCGGAATATTTTCACACGTGCATTGTAGTTATAAACGTAGACAGAATAATCCCGACTATTTTATTAGCGTCTCTCTGATGAGAATGTGCGCTTTAAAAATGAAAACGGAAACGAGAACGTATTGTATACGAACATTAGCTGCATTCGTATCGCGCTTATGTAAAAGAATCGTATATACAAAACGTGGTATGCGTTACTCATTTCCGTTACCGTGATCATGGTCCGATGATTAATTACTATGCTATAAAAAAATCTGTTGCAGGAAAATATTTAACTACTGGAAAATAATAGGAAAAAATCGTGAATAGAAATTTTATACATTGCAAATTTTTAATACAATAGGATGGAATCTTAGTAAAATTACTTAGCGAATGATTATGAAATATTGTTACATAATTTTATCTCTTTGTTAAAAATGCAATAATCATATAAAATAATTATTCTCTCTCTTATAGTATTGTACAAAGTTTAAACTTTCAAATATTTATTTTTCGCACACAAATATATTAAGATTAATAATAAGACAAAATCATTAAAGGACGAGCATGTTAACTTAACTATTATATAATATATATAATTATATATATATATATATATATATATATATATACACTATTAAAAATTAAAAATATCATTTTTTCAATTATCAAAAAGTAAATATTACAAATAACAAATATGTTCTATGTGAAAGATTCATAATGCTCTTTTACAAGGAAAATAGAAGGTGAAAAAGTAAAAAAGCACGTGTGTAACATTCTTCGGGTTTTTTCTTATATTTTCCTTTATTTTACAAAACTGAAAAAAAGAAAACTTCTGCGAGAGTAACAAACTTTTGGCTTATGTGACTAGTTGTAATACTTAGCGGCAATACTAAATTAGCCCAGTATAAATATGTACATTTGTGTTTACAATATGTCTTGATCGCAAAAAATCCCGCGGATTTGTTTGCAGAGCAATCGTAAAATTTTTATCCTAGTTCGAGACTCGCGTTGAAGCTTCGCGCATCGCAAAAAATGTTCCTACGGGAGATACAGAGCGAAATCGCCATTCTCTCTCTCTCTCTCTCTCTCTCTTTTTTTTTTAATTCGGAGAGAGTGCCAATGTATATAAAGATTAATACACGACGAAGGACAAATGTACAAGGGAGATTAGTAAATCTCTTATCTCATTCCTCTCGTAATTTCTCCGCCTAATCTCGTCCTCTCGTATTTCTCCGATATCTTAGTCGCTAAAAGTATATATGAACAGAATGTAAAACAAATTACACGTATGTATGATTCATCGTACCAAATAAAATGTCAAGACACGCGAAACGACACACACAGTACACCCCGTACATGTCAATTTTAATCATCAGTACACATCTCTTACATATATTTTAAACGGTATTAATGAATAATTTAACTTATGGATTATTGTGGAAATACGTAAAAAAGACGTTAAACTACTTTAGGATAATGTTCATAGTCTCTCTCGTGGAAGACAGGGTATGGCAGGATTTTTTTCCTGTTTTTTATTTATTTATTTTTTTCTTTTCATTAGGAATAAATATTCCATTTAACGCAAACCATTTTCGCTTTTCTCGTCGCGATCATCGAGTGTGTCTTGTATATTCTTTCTTTGCAGTTCTGTTGAATCGGTTTTTATC
Organism: Polyergus mexicanus; assembly: GCF_030449975.1. Taxonomy (NCBI): domain Eukaryota; kingdom Metazoa; phylum Arthropoda; class Insecta; order Hymenoptera; family Formicidae; genus Polyergus; species Polyergus mexicanus. The sequence continues at coordinate 3,805,467 of NW_027223328.1, read as the reverse complement.
ACTCTTCACGAAAGAATAAATATTCCATAATTGATAACGTGTGCATACCAAAAACCTGTCGTGATGTAATTACAAAATACTGCATATTTATCGAAGAATGTTGAATGGTAATGGTACATTTTAACGAACCATATATTATTTTATTGTTTTATTTCGTTATTTATATAACTCGCCATTTTGCGATTACAAATCGATTTTATTTTCATGACGTAAAGGAAGAATCTATCGTTTATTTATTTAAATAGAATTTCTGTACGAAAGAAAACAGATAATGACGCCAAAAATTCAATCATTAATATAATCAATGATTGAAGAAAATTGAAGAATCGGATCCCGATCAGTATAAACCATGCGAACATTAGGAGAAAGTAAGGAAGTACTTAATGTACACAAACGCGTATAAATCTTAATAAATAATTCGTGCAATAAATTACAAGGACGAAAGCTCGAAGCGTTGTACGCAACTTTTCCTTTTAATGTACGTCTTTATTATTTACGTGAATTATAATTCTCTTCGTCGATACTTTATGTAAACGAGAAATCATCGCGAACTTCACGTTAATTGAGAGAAATTATCGTAAACTTCAAGTTAATTGGGAAATCGAACTTCAGAGAATCGTAAATCAATTCGCAACCATTAAATGAATCATTTCTCAATTTTGGAATTGTAAACGAATCGCATCGCATTTTCATTTAAGTTTCAAAAAGTATGCGAAGAAAAAAAAATTTTTTTTTTATTCGTTGTAAATTAGCACAATTTGAATAATTTTCGTGCGAGAATTAAAATATAAATCTTTTAACCGCGTGATCGGTAACATCGTATAAATAATTGTAAGGAAATTTTCAAATAAAAGCAAATACTTTCATAGTAAAGCCACAAATTAGATACCAAACAATTATAATGTAAAAAGTATTATATATTATAAAAAACAAAACACATGATATCATATATAATTTTTTTTTTCTAATATACATTTTAACAATTTCCATGCTCTTTCTTTCATCGCGAAAAGTAAATATTTAGCAATTAGCGTAAAATTAATTTCTTACAACTAGAACTTAACTCACGATTCTATTATATATATATATATATATATTATTCGATTAGCAAAGAATAATCTTATTCAAATACGCGATCTATAATAATATTTCTTTCGTCCTTGAATTTTGTTGCAAATTTAATCTTATCTGAAATTGAACTCTCGCATGAAATTGTTTAACACTATCTCACATATTATATGTAAAAAGTAACATGTGTACGAATATATGTGAATTATTTGTCTAAGGCTTAATTTACGTAAATTCCTTAGCAAGAAAAGTAACCAGAAGAGAGTTAATCTCGGAGAATCGCGAGAAAGTATATATTATGAGCTTCTAATGAGTTTTCTACAGAGTGTTCTAAGAAACATCAATATATATATTATGTTAGCGATTTAATAGGCTTGACGAACCGTACTCGAATCTTTTTCTTATTCTTTTTCCTTAAGATAGTTTAAGCACCATCGTTACTATCATATACGTTTCATCCCCGCAATAAAAATTTATTATCGTTTTGATGTGTTCAATCACTCTGTATGATATTTATTGTACGACATTCGATCGGGATGTCAATATTCTCGCGCGTTTCACGAACGGGTAATTTCAACGATTCGCGAAAAGGAAAAGGAACGAAACTGTCAGAAACGATGGCGGGGGGGGGGGGGGGGAGCGGCGGCGACTAATTTAAAGCTAAAGTCTTCAGTATCAGTCCATTGAAGTTCTCATGCACGTGTAAATAGATACATGGTGCACGTGTGGTCGTTATAGTCGCTACTGCAACTAGAAACGCGATTAACCGGAATTGATTTTCCAATTTCCCAGGATCGTCGCGCAATTTTTCCGCGATCCATAGCGGCCGATATAACTCCGATGGCTTCTCTTGTTCACGATTTTCGAAAAGCGTGTTTCAAAATTGCCGGCCAATTTGGCATAAAAGATAAAATGACGATAGTACTTTAGAATAAATATCGATTAGCTTATAGAAAAATGTTAGTAGTACCCTCTCTCTTCTTTTGTTGCAATAGAATCTCTATTGAATTATTATTAATATTTAATTATTATCATAATTAACATTATATATCCATTTTTCGCCGATTTAAGGATAATTCGATGGTACATAATATCCTATTCGATATAGGAAGCTCGTCGGAATTATAGCGGTTTGTATCCATGATAATCGCCGAAATTACGCTACTTGAGAATTTTACACGCAGCCATGACAAAGATCAATCACATACTCGATATGACGGAACCAACGACATATATATATATATATATAAATATACTTAAATAAATGATAAAATTGTGGATTGGCAGTTTAATATGTAATTTATTTCAGTCAGTATCTTATTTCATTCTTATAACAGGAACATGTATATTTTATTCAATTGTTCGTATCATCGTTGGGCGCGTTCAGGAAACACAACTGTTGAGCATCGTCTTGTCAACACTCGACGCACGTGATTTGTTGATTCTAGAAGTAAGAACCACTCACGTTCGATTGCTACTCAACGGTTGCGTCTCCAGAACGCACTCACTGTTATAAAATGCATACATCGTACAAGTACTTTCGAAATGGAAAATATGTCAAAATATACGGAGAGAATTTGGTAAATATACAGTATTATATAAAAAGGAGAAATAAAGAAATCCGTTTCGAGAACAATTTTTTTTCGTCGAGAAATATGCGAGTTTCTTAAAAAAAAAAAAAAAAAAAAAAAAAAAAAAAAAAAAAACCACTTCATATACAATATATTTACCGAAAATCTTAAGAACACCTATAAGGATAACTTGTTTCTTGTTGTATATATGTCGTTGGACGGAAAATATGACGAACGAAAATGTGATATAAAACACGACAATATTGTAGAAATAAATTAAAACATTTCTTTTATAAATATACGCAATTCATGTGGTTTGCGTTGCATTTATGGTGTCATGGCGTTCTTTCGCTTCTCCATAGTAAATAATATTAAGAGTAATACAAAAGAACGGCGTCACTCGTTCCCGTGATTCGCTTCGATCGATATCAGCGCACGCCGAGTTTAAACTTAATCTCTTAATTACGTATTTAATTAAATACGCGGTTAATTAATCAATAAATCGAGGAGGCCGCTGTACACACACAAGCGACGTAGCGCGATCAATAATTTAGATAGGAGTTACACAGTGTGTGAAAAATTCTTTTAATAAATACATCCCTTAAATTTTACATTTTACGACCCGAGGCAAAATTCCCTGGTCGTTATATTTATGGTAAAGTTAAGATAACATCGCGCAGCAATTATACAGATTAAATGCTTACACGAAGCGCTTATGTATATTTCATATAGTACAGTATACATTAATACAATATATATATATATATATATATATGCGTGTGTGTGTGTGTGTGTGTGTATTATTAATAGTATTAATCGTGATTGGACCATTCGTAATCGAGATATGAGTAATAATCAATGGCGACTAATCCACTAACTGTATAGAATTTCCCTGAAATGCTACCAAATTGACCGAGACTTCGGTCAAAAACAAGAGCCAATTCCACAGCCACGGCACTCTATTATCGGAAAGAGGAAAGATAATAAACGACCTAAAATAAAAGCGAAAGGAGTCCCCATAGCTTTTCGCTTCTCTCCCCTCTTCGTTTCGATTTCTCGTAATTACGATATAATCTTACGTGCTTGACATTCGTAAATTACGGCGTAAATTACGCAAAAATCGATTCTCCTAAAGGCATACTACAATGTATATTTATTGCGAAAAGAAAAAGGGCAGGTGTTATTTATTGTATATTTACTCGCGTCTAAAAAATTTATTATCTCTATATTCGCCCAACGTTATATATATATATATGCAGTATACATTAACGTGGTGTGATAAGGAGCTCAGGATACTCGCACTCCTTCCTTTTATGATGTAGTGAAAAATATATAGGTCACTCTATTTTTTTAATGTCGGACATTAACTACGCGAGATATTAAGGTAAAATATAAAACGCGAGCATTCTCTACTAGTTTTAAGGTAAATGCGACTCAATCTTTCACGTAATTATTATAATATACATTGAGCGACTTCGTAAATTAATAATTACAACTGAATAAATCCGAGTATTTATATTTATACCTGTATTACGTTCCCATGTAAGAGAAGATAAGGAAGTAACGATACAGCTGCCGGCTCTGACTTCGACGATTAAGGAATCCGTCGTCGTTGAAACGAGATGTGAAGTGAGGGATGGGTGGGTGGGGGGGGGGTAGGGGAATGTGCGTCTGACTAAAAGCCTCGAGAATTGATTATTCACACATTATGAGGATAAAAACGATAAATTATATTCGAGCGTCTGTCGCAGATGTGTATCCTTGCAGTTAGCATAATCAGCGAAGTTGCGAGAAGGTGCGTTAAATTATAAAATTCTCTCTCTCTCTGAATTATCTACAATATTTATATGCACATTATCTACAGTATTTAATGTACGATTTTTTTTTTATTAATATCTTTGAAATTTGTTGTAAGCGCGAAAGCATCATTATTAATTTTTTTTTTATCTCCGATTTATTATAGAGATATCGTTTTCTGGTTTTATTCGATTCGCCGGTTTCACAGTAGGCTTTCATCGTGAATCATGGATGCCGGATCATTGCGGTCGCAATTATTTGACCCATACAGCTGATTACGATCGTTAAAATGTTACGGTTGAAACCGCATATTCAATGTGATTAAATAATCACGTTCTACGAAACTGACTAGGTGCGCGCACGATCTTTGAAGGAACAAATGTAGTGGTTGTAGGAAACGAAATATGACGACGCGAATCCTTGAAATCGTCTCAGCCTCTCGTCAGCCTCGCACGGCGTAAAATGATTCATACGATCAATGACATTAATCTATCGTATCGATATCCCGGCGTTGGAGCTTTTCCTTTTTATTCTTTTCATTCGCAGGCTTTCATGATTTTTTAACGCGATTAATTTCCGATCGAGGATTAATAAATTGAAAATTCTCAGTGACTTTATGATGTAAAATTCCAATAAATATCTGTGCTAATATTCGATCACGTAACAGCGATGTAACCGCTAGGAAAATGCGTTTTTTTTTGTTTTTTTGTCAAGAAAGAATTTATTTGAAAGGAATTCCAACTTCAACCAAAGCTTCCTCCGTCCGATACTTTTTATAATTCGAGACCCCGTCAAAGTAGCGAGTATAACATAATACTCGATGAACAAGTTCTCTACGGTACATTTAACAATCGCAAAACTTTCGACGAAATCGAAAGTACGATCGCGTGTGCGACATTTATTAAGAGAGCGACTTACAAGTAATTTCATTTATATTCAAAAGACTCCGGAAATATGGAAATTTGGCGCGATTCATCTTACTAGCGTGCGAGACAATTGTAGATTGATCATTCCGTGATAATTTGACACATGCACGCGACAGATTCGAGGTAACACGGGATGTTCCAGGTCAGGTGAATGAAACTTCAGGCTTTGATAGAAAATTGAATTTGGAACAAGAATATTCCTATAAATACAGGTTCGGAAACGCTTCGTTGAAAAGTTATACCTAATCAACTTCAAAAAAATCACGTTTTTTGATGATTTTTAAAAATAACTTCAAAACCTTTCATTCATTTGAAAAAAGTAACGAAATAAAAATCTGATGGGTAAATTAAATAAATTTACTAAATTACATCAATCTCTCTTCAAAAGAAAATAAGCTCGAAACAACGAGAAAGGTAGAGAAACTTGGGGAAAAAAAAAAAAACACTTTTGTGATGATCTTTGTGTAAACGGTACATTCGTAATGCAAACATTGCGAATGTAAACATAAAAATGTTCTTATTAAATTTTGATCACATAACTAATTACTCGCACAGAATTTATTAGCTGTAACTTCCTACAAGTTCCTGAAGTTTTATTGATCTGACCTGGAACATCTTGTACTATCGTTCGAAAATGAAATTTCGATTCGTATCTTGCTGCCCGTTAGACAAAGGAGAAAGAGGAGGATTCTGGAAAAATGAGATTGGATTATAACGGAAAGTAAATCGAACAAAATTAATCTCGTTGCTCGTTGAACCGATAGAAAGAAATCGGTTAAAAAAAAGGAAGAAAGAAAAAAAAAATATTACTTATGCACTCTCGTAATATTATTTTGCTGCCCGAAATATTACGGGAAAATGCTCGTTCTTTTTCTTCGCGAAAAAAAGACAGGAACACGATGATATCTTATTTCTAAGACCCTGATATAATTATGGTGCGCCTTCATAGTGAGAGCTTGGCGGAGAAAGCGGTCCATACTGTATACGATGCAGGTACGACGCGTTTTGCCATCTTGAAGGAAAGACTGTATACTTCGTGTAGTCTAAGAGCGAGAGTTCTTACAATATAATATAAAATATAAACTCTATTTATATAATAGGAAAAAAATAAATATTTAAATATTTATACATATATATGTGTATATATATTATATATATATATATATATATATATATATATATATATATATATATATATATATATACATACGTGTGTGTGTGTGTGTTAATTATATAGCGACGCTACGGCTTATAACGATGTACGGGTATATTAATGTTAAAATTGGTGATAGGACAGTTCGCGACATATATACGTATAGATTAAATGCTACAGAATGATGATTATTGTTAATATTATCTAAACGCGTCGTACCGTCAATTTAAAAAAAAAAAAAAAAAGGTCCATCGGCCGACCGGTTAATCGACTGGTTAATGAGCCTCGAGATTTGTTTTTCAATTACGTTACAATAAAAACTTGTCTTTAAATCTTACTTAAGCTTATCTCGTTATGGTAAAATTATTATAGGGTAGCGAGAATGCATTCTCTAATCGTATTGCTATAGTAAACCGCCCGCGCGGTCGCAGATTTCTCTCCCAATGCGTGCTTCGCCAACAATTGCAACAATCGAAAAAAAAAAAAAATATATATATATATATATATATATATTGTATATATATATATCAACGTCGTGATTTTTTTTTTTTTTTTTTGCGCATACTCGATGACGTATACAAAGGTGAGCGCCTAAATAGTAACGACGCTTCTGTACATAATTCGAATCACCACAAATGTTTCTATGCGAAAACGCATTCGCCCCCGAATATACGTGATTTCGCTCTCTAATATCTCAATTATTTAATTAATTTTGTCCGAGATATCAAAGCGCGTTTAAACACGCGATATTAATCGTTAATTTTATGTACACATATATATATATATATATATATAATACTTTTTACTACACACTCTATATCTTTATATAAATAAATTTTATTTTTACATACATACACTCACGCAAAGCTACACGTTGCTCCGAATTATATTAGAAACGATCTTTGTTCCTATTTACATTATCTCACCCCCGTTATACTACTGTCGCGAACGCGAACTTTGAGAATACTGTGAACAGCTGGTAAGAGCTTCGTATCTGATTATCATAAAAACACTTATATATTTTTAATACCGTCCAATTTTCGGCTCATATCATCCATCGGCAAAAGAATTGGAAAAAAAATAAAAATAAAAAATAAAGTTTTACGTATAATGCGTATTACAAATGCGTGTGCTTTCATATAAGAAATGATGATTCAATCGGCGCCATATGTAATAGGCAGACGGCAAACAATTGAAATGTAATGTTTAAAAAGAAAAAGATAAATAAAAAAAAATTCATAAATAGATATTAATTTCATGTTGATATAAAAGTGTTACGCATATTTAACGAATTTTTGCAATTCTTCAAAATAAAGATATCTCTGCGATTCTTGAAAATCGATCATTTCCTTTAATCCAATTTAAATTCATTGAAATCAATATCGTCGACATATTAATCTCTTTGCATATACGGTGGCGCTTGACTCTTACTATTAAAGGAGCTCTATTTATATTAAACATCTTTCTCTAGAACGAATCGAGATGGCTGCCACGAAATGTATAGGAAAAAGAAATTTAATTGATATAACGTAGGGGGGTTGTTGTAGATTCAGTAACCGTGATGTGGAATTTACAGATTATTACCTACTCGGGAAAGCGGTTCAAATTGCATTTCACTGCGGTACGCGCAGCAATTAAGCCGGTCGTTATTACTAATTACTACTGCGCACTTAGTCTCGCTACATGACGCGCATTTATTACCCTGACCAAGAGATGGGAAACAGTTTGAGAGAACTTATTCGCGGGGAATTGTCGAATCTCCCGGAAGATCTTCTCTCGCGCGTTCCACAATCTCGAGTGTTTTTCTTCAAGTATTTTCTCGCGATGCAAAATTAATTTTTACAAGGGAACGGCCGCATTAGCAAAGGACGGCACTCGCATCGATCGTTTAATTTTTTTCCATCCCGAAATAGAGAAATAATCGCGCGCGAATCTTTGAATTTTTATCATATTAAAATACGTCAAGTTGTGATCTGTGCGTGTACGCGTATGTTATTCTCTTTCGTCAAACTTCTTCATTTTTCGAATATTATTTCTTTCTAGTTTCGAGACACGTTTCCTTGAATTTGAACGATCGATGCGCGACATTTGAAACTTTCTAGACTGCGCGTTCTCTCCCTCTTTAACGTACCATACATACATACACATACACACACACACACACACGCTTTCTTTCTTTCTTATTAACATACAATACTTTTTCATTATTATTAAATACCGGAAGATTAGCTTATTCTCTTGCCGAGGCAACGAGATGATAACTTTTATACTGTACAATTATCTGATAACGTGTACGATATATTATAAAAAAATTCAGTGTTATACTTTCTTTCGCCATAAGCATTTTTTTTCTATTATTTATACACATGCTGTCTCCTTCCCTCTCTCTTTCTTTTTCTCTCTCTGAAATCTCTATTGAAGATAGATCCTATCATAATTCTAAAAAACAAATTTTTCAAAGCACTGTTGGAAAATTTGGCCAAAATTGGCATATAAACATGTCCCAAACGATCCACACACAAATTTTTGTGTTAATTTAATATAATATGAATATGTTAAATGGTGATACTAATATTATGTTAATACAGGGTGTCTATTCCCTGAAAAAACACGGAAAACCTGGAATTCTCAGGTATTTCTTCTGAAGAAATCAGGGAATTCTCATGGAATTTTATTGGCATTCACAGAATTAAAAAAAAAAAATCCTTTTTTTGATAATTTTGTTCCTATATTGTAGGTAAGCAATCAAGTGTATGAATTATTGTATTTAAAATATATTATAAATATAAATCTATCCCTCTCTGTGTTTATAATATTGAATATGTAGTACATATTCTTTATTGTAATTTTAAGTCATTAGAATTTAGCATTAGAAAACGTATATAATAAAGAAACTTATTTTAGGAAATTGCACAAAAAGATTTTTAAAATATTCTCTTCATCTGAAATTTTGAACAAAAATACCTGGAAGATCAAAGAATTTTTTTACAATATTTGGATAGGCACCCTGTAATATTTCAATACAAGATAAATGCAAACTTCATAGTAATTTGAAATAAATTTTGTATAAAATCAATAACATATTTTTAATGATAAAATTAACTTGGAAAAATATTATTGATGGTCTGTAGTCACTCTCACTCTTATTATAGAATAAAATCAACGTTTTCTTTTCGGTAAATTTTAAGGTAAATCCTGTCGCTAATAATAAGGAACATATATATTGTATAAAATTAAAAATATGTGCACTTTTTACCCCTTTTTATCCAGTTGTTTTAATAATTTAACATTCGAGTCCAATTAACACAACAGCAATATGTTAAATTAACACATGAATTTGTTAAATATTTAACAGAAAAATTTTAACCGGCATATTTTTTAACAAGAAAACATAAATGTTCCAACAGTGAGATATTCAAAATATTAGTATTAAGGCGAGAAAGAAAATGCGTGAAAAGTTTTCTGCAATCAAGATATAAAAAGATATATTCGTAATATAATTATAGAAATTAATTTCGATAAATTTCTCTTAACACTATCAGAAATAATTTTCTCTTAACACTATTAGAAATGCTTTCTTTTTCAATTGCTATGCATAGAAGATTTGATATTATTTTGAAATAAAATGCAAGAAATCATGTAAAAAACTGCATAAATGAAAAGGGATAAACAGGGGGATCAGTCTGCGATATAAATCTACGTAAAATATATATACACAGATATATTTCTATGATAATCCTGAATTTTTAGGTTTTTAGAGTTATTGAATGTGAAGATTAGTCTTTTGATTGCGGATAATTCTATTCCGCGAGTGTAAGATACTTTGTGTGCGTGTGTGTTTTTTCTTTTGAAGTCAAAACGCAGTATGAGAAGAAAGTTAAATTTATTTTTATACCAACAAAGATGTTTGTATGTTCATTATTGTATTCAGTAAAGTGTATTAGTTTGTGATTTGGCGAGAAATTTGTTTTCGAATCTCTCGAGTCAGATTTCACACATGTATATAATCGTTCCATAAACTTGGTTAATCCGTGCTTGTAGTGATTATTGAACCGTTCCAAGATGTGATGACATGACAAGAGATTCAAGTAAATATGCCTAATAAAACATAAATGTTTGGTATAAACTCATGTTCACATTCACAAATAGAACAAAGGACGAAAAAATTCTGCAAAGAAACGGAAATTAAAGTATAGAATAGAATATATTAACAGGCTCCGTTCTATAGTTATCTCAACGTATTGCGTTTCTTTCTATCATCTAATTTGTCTTTACTATCTATTGATTGTTTACGTTACTCCCCCAATTCTGTATCTGCAGGAGATCTGAGGTTAAAAACACTCTACAAGTCTATATAATTTTATGCCGTGCAGATAACTTAAACATGTGACCTGACCAACATCCCTGATTTATGCCCGCTCATCACCCACTTCCCCTTCCTCTCTGCCTGTCTACACTAAAACTTTTATAGAGACTGTGAATATATCGTAGAGATTGTAGACACGCTCTTATTGCAATAATTATCTACGACCTACGAGGTACCCGCACTTTTGCGAGGAAGAAACTTGTAACTTTATTTACACTTGCGAGGGTAAAGTTTGTCTTTTTTTAAAAAAACTCTCTCGATAAATTAATTACGGGGACTATATATTGCATCAAGTTTTATTAACTTACCATACGATACCTGTGTGTAAGTAGAGTAATTATTTACAACCTTGAGATTATATGCCTTAATAACGTCTCATGTTACGGACACGCGTGCGACAAGGAACTCTGGTTTACGTAAATCGTAAATTATTCTTTTGCGTTGTGTGTGCCTTCAATTAATCCTGAAACAACATTTCTCGAAACAATTAGAAACTTGAGCGAAGCTCATGTTATGATGATGATAAGCTCGTAACAAAATCAATAATTAACAGAAAACATATCTAAACTCTGGTTAACATTTTTCGTCACGTTATTGATATATTCAATCAATCAATCAATCAATCGATCGATCAATCGAAAATGGAATAAAAATCCTAATGCTTGATTATTCTTGATCACATTATCTAGTATGAAGAATGTGAAATAATTCTCTTAAAGATATAGAGAAATCCTGACAAAAGAATCTTTTGCGTGAATTCGATTATTATTTAAAGCACGACGTTCGGGAATAATTGCTTCAGGACTTGTATGCAAAGGACATAGAAAAAAGTAACACTGAAAGGAATGAACAGTCGATACATGGCAAAAGGACTTAGAGCTTCCGTCGTGTTTAAGAGAAAGAAAACACGGATCTGCAAAGTTGCAGTTTCCGGTAAGCTAATCAAGGTAGAAACATTATGCGCCTACATATCTCCATCTAATTATTTGATGGCTTAATTTATATTACGAACACAACACCATCTTTCCCGAGGTCTCCTTGCTTTGCTATCCACCGTCAAGATCTAATTACGTTTGGTCCGCAACGAGAGAAGAACACGAAGCTCTTGTTGCCGCGCTAACGAACGAGTGGCTTGGTAACATCTTTTCTCGTCCAACAATCTTGTCAGGACCACTCGCGTATTGCCCTGAGTATTTGTTTGTACATTAATATCTACAGGTTTTTCCGCAAATCTTGTGATCAACGAGGGCTTCAAGCAGCGTTATCTTTCTCTCGCGCTAAAATTTTTTTCGCTTATAATTTATATATAACTGACTAATCTCATCGATCAAGCGGAACGTCCTCGAAGTTAGTTACATTACCAAAATGCTGGAAACCATTCTTGAAGATCCGTCCGCGACTGGTGCCCGCCTTCATCTGATCGAGCAGCGTCACATTGTCCTCGAAGTCCTTCACCCATCTGGCAGTTTCGTGACCCCAGTGAAATCGAATCGGCGCGGCATTATGATAGACCTTTTTGATGCCGAGACTGCGTATCTCGATTCCCTCGTCCGAATGGTAAAAGGACCTCTCACAGAAATCCTGATTCAAAAACGGTTCCAGCTCGGCAACGATCTCCATGAAGGTAGGGCGTTCGCTTGGTCGCCATTTGAAACATTTCTCCATGATCTTCTGTACGGTCTCTGGACAATTACGTGGCATGTTTAACATGCCCTTGCGCAAAACATGATGCAGCACCTCCTCGTTCGAGAAGCCCTGATATGGTATCTCGGCGAGGGTAAGTATCTCGTACAGAACGACGCCGAAAGACCACACGTCCGAGTCAGACGTAAACACACCGTCGGAAAGATTCTCCGGCGCCATCCAGCGTATCGGCAGCAAGCCCTTCTTGCCGATCTTGTAGTAATCGGTTTCATAAATGTCCCTTGCCATGCCGAAATCGCCAATCTTGCAAACGAGATCCTTCGACACCATGCAGTTGCGCGCGGCCAGATCGCGATGAACAAATTTCTTCGATTCGAGATAGGCCATACCATCGGCAATCTCCGCTGCCATTCTCATTATCCTGGACGCATCAGGTACCATTTGGGTGTCACGTATCCTACGTAGATACGTTTTCAAATCGCCATTCTCCATAAGCTCCATTATGACGAATGGCGGATTGCCCATGGAGACTACGCCTAGCAGTTTGATGATGTGCCACGTCGAGAAGTTCTTCATGACCGAGGCCTCGTTCAGAAACTCGTTTTTCTCCCGCTGGCTGGCGTTCTCAGATATCGTCTTGATGGCCACTTGCACAGTGCCATCCAAATAACCCCGATATACCATGCCAAAGTTACCCAAACCAAGTTCTTCCAGGATCTCAACATTTTCCCTGGGCACTTCCCAGCTGTCGATGACGTACTTGGTCTCCGTAATGTAATTTGAAGGATTCACACTGGCTATCAATCGCTCCTGCATCCGCTTTTTTTGATGACTCTTGATAAGGAGCGTTACCACGATCACGCTGACGAGTAGTACAACTATAGTCAGCAATGTCGCCAGTATTATCTGACTGTGGTCCGATAGACCGATGGAGAAGTAAATCACCTTGGTGAAGGTGCCATCACCTGCCAGCGAGGTGGAGCGTATTCTTAGACTGTATCTACCCGGACTAAGGTTCTTGATATAATGATTATTATATCTCTCCTTATGACCGGTGTACGGTGCTTTTCTACGAATGCACTCGGTGCTTTTCTTCGCGTCCTTCACGTCTAAATTCGTATACTCAATAGTATAAGAGACTGTGAATGCGTTTGGGTTCTTGACCGATTCCCAGATGACCTCGACTATTGTGTCGTTCGACACGTGAACCTTCACATTGTGAATGTCATCCGCGTTCGATCGCATCTTAGTCCGCGCATTCGCATACTGAATAGACGAACACATCGGCGTATCGTTATCCATCTTCACGCCACACGCAGCGATTGTGATGGTGTATAAAGAATAGTGACGTAAATTCTTCAAGTGATACGAATTATTTCCAGCAGTGACATTGTATACGAACACTTCATCATTTATATGATTGATCGCGACATTACTACCTATAATGGTTGAAGAAACGTTCATTGCTGCTTTTTGCTTCTCCTGCGCAGAGGACAAGTTATTTGTCAGATCGTAAAATTTACTATTCGGTGAGTTGTATGTATTGAAAACGCAATAGTCCTTCCAGCCGGATGACAAGTAACTGATGGTCATATTCTTGTGGCAGAATATCTCGAACTGCTTAGAAGTCGCGAGTTTCGCGCTCGCGTCTTTAGAGCAGCAGGAATTAGGATTCGAGATGAGCGGAGTCTTAATCGTCACCTCGTGTATCTCCTCCTTCTCGGTTTCGCTGACCAAGGTGTCGATGCAATAATCCCGAGAATCGATCAGTTCCTTCTCGTCGTCTGGTTGAAACGTACCGGAGATTATATAGTAACCTATGGGACCGTTTGGATATATTGGCGGGGCCCACTTAAGCAGAATCTCGCTATCACTTATTACGGTCGTGCTCACATTCGTTGGCACTGAGGGTATCGCGCTCTTCGTCCGGAAGAAGATAATCTCTGACTGACCCACCGGACTTATAAAGGAATTCTTGTTCCTCGCCATGAATGTTTTCACGTACGCGGCGTACTTGGTGTATGGTTTCAAATTTGTAATATTCTTCGAAACGGTCGAATTCCTAGATGTACCAACATCTACGGTCTGCCATGTGTTATTGCCACAAGCATTCGCCTCGTACATCACATTCTCATTCTCGGTTTCTATGTAATTTAGTAAATAATTGAGCAACTGCTGGCCTTCTGATGGCTTGTAGCTGTCCCAAGTTAGATTTACGTAATCCGCGGCCCGCTCCATTATCATAATATTTATATTAACGATGTTACAGGCCACCTTGTCACCATTCGATTCCGGTTGTACTTCAAGATCTGTGAAATTGGTGATGTTTACTGTTTTACCGAATTGCTCTATCTTGGAGAGACAGAGCTTGGGATTATAATGGAAGAATAATCTGCCTCTTTCTATTGTTATATTTTGAGACGATGGAAAGAGCGAAGAGAGATTCGGATTGTCCAGGACTACGAAACTCGCGTTGTTAATGTCCAGAATTTCACCCTTGATCACCTTGAGCTTCTTGAAGAAGTCCAACGACGTGATCGGGAAGGAATGCGTTATCTTCACATATTCGGTTATCTCCTCGATTAAACCAAACGCGTCCGCCAATTCGTTCATTATATTCGGATTCCCGTTCCTGATTTGAAACTCTAGGGCGCCCTTAACCACCGTTATACCGCGAAAACTTTGAGCGTCCGAAATGTGACGTATGATTGCGCCGTTTCCGATCTTACGGCACTGGCCTGTACAAATCCGACAGATTGTTGCCTGTAATGTAAAATCGAGAAAAGAAAAATCAAGAAAAAAATTCGCGGAACATATGTATAATAATTAAATCTAACTATATCGTACATTCTTCTCGTCGACATCATCCTCGTAACCGTCAGGACATTGAGTGACGCAAGAATTGTTGAAAGGCCGCCATGTTTCGTCTGTTTTAGAAAATCTTCTGAACTGGTTCATTTTCTGACATTCGTCCTTGCTGATGCAGCGTCTCGACAGATACGCGTATCTGTCAACAGAACAAATTCGTGTTACAGTAGGACACGAGATTTTCCTACTGCGAGAGATAATACATAACACCATGGTGTATCATATGAAACTTTAAAACCTTCTTCACTGACACTATATGCAAAAGCTGTGAGTGCGAAAATATAAGATATGACGTGTAACATGTGAGCTTTATAAATCGCATAAATTTCGAAATATTTTATGCAAGACATTTGGGGAATTAAAAGCTTCTTTTGACAAGAATTTAATTCAGTGTTGCACATTTCTTTCTGCCCAATTTCTTAACGTTTAGGTATCTTAGAATTTATTTTTTTCACATGAGATCTATTTTAATAAAATTTTAATTTTTCATTATCGAAGACATTCGAACAGTTGCAGAGAGAAAGAAAGCAGCGAGCAAATTTTCGCTAAAAATTGTCGTCAGCTTACTAAATCGGTGATCAATAAACAGTTTGGGATAATCTTCGGGATAATTTATACAATTTCAACAGAAGTCAAATAATCTGTAGATTTATTATATTTATATTTTTGTATTATTTTGTATATAAGATACAAATATAAAGAGAATTAAAGAGTTAAAATTTTACTCCGTCACATCGGGCAATTGCATTCTTACAAAAATTACTTACAAGTTAGGCGGACAGCTTTCGATGCATCTTCCGTCATGCCGGAAATGTTTGCACACGTAGCATTCACTGTCGCTCGAACCGTAACATTTTCCGAGGCATTGTTCGTGACATGTTGTCCTCTCTAGCAATTGGCAGTGTTGGGCGGTCCAGCAATAACCGCTAGGACACTGAGAGCATCCTATAATAAAATAATATTAAAGTGTCATTTATATGTACAGGGTGCGGCGCGGGAACTTTCTTATTTTAAAAAATCATACAACAAAAAAGATATCATTTTAATTCTTTTTTTTTTTTACATAGAGGTACATTTAAAGTTTTTTTTTTAATTACTTCTTGAAAATGACATCTTGAAGGTGGCCTCCGTTCTGGTCAATACATTGGGAGAGTCGAAATCGGAAGTTTCGGTCCACTTTGTCCAGCATGTCTGCTTCGATGTTGGCAATAGCGGCACGAATATTGTTCTTCAGCTCATCCAGGGTTTTTGGACGATTGAACTTCACCGAACGTCTTATCTCTTTGAGGGGTGATCTTGAGTGGCCAGCACGCTCGTCGGATTTAGCACGCTGTGATTATTTTTTATGGGGATATCTTAAATCCTTGGTGTATACCAATCGTCCAAAAAACCTGGATGAGCTGAAGAACCATATTCGTGCCGTTATTGCCAACATCGACGCAGACATGCTGGACAAAGTGGACCAAAACATCCGATTTCGACTCTCCCAATGTATTGACCAGAACGGAGGCCACCTTCAAGATGTCATTTTCAAGAAGTAATTAAAAAAAAAACTTTAAATGTACCTCTATGTAAAAAAAAAAAGAATTAAAATGATATCTCTAATACTTTTTGTTTTATGATTTCTTAAAATAAGGAAGTTCCCGCGCCGCACCTTGTATATATCGTAATTGCACTCTTCAATTCTCTCTGACAAGATCTAAAAAAAGAAAAAAAATTAACTATCTATCACCTTTCATGTGCGGGCAATTCTGTTCATTTACGTTGTCTTTAATGAAATTCTCGCCGGCCGGCACGATGAAGCTCCAATTCACAGTATTCGTGAAGCAGAGAGAGGGATTCTTCTCAATGCGTACACCGCCCCGAGAGATCTTCGTCAGACTGGTGAGACCGATCTGTGAAAAAATTTCGTGGAATTATGAGTCAAAGGTCGAACAGCCGATTAATTTGATTGACTGATTAACGTCACTTGACCCAAACCCATTTAATAACCCGGGTCCTATAACAACAGATTGGACCATACACCTTCGAACTGTCTGAACTTGATTCGGCGTGGGAATGAATGATCGCAATATGGATTCTACGTGACGAATGAGCATCACGTGCGCGCGTACGAATAAAAATCCTAACGTTCGAGCGATGTGAAAAACTGCAGTACGATACCCGTTTGTCATGAAGTGTCGGTATTAAATACAATGAACTCTCTCGCACAATCGAACGTCGAAAACTCTTATAACTCTTCTACGATTAAATTTGTGTAGAATAAGACAATAAATTTTCTACTCTAAACCCTTCAATTTAATAACCCTTTACATTGAAATTAACGTCTACGAGATATTGAAGATATCGATGAGTATATGATTGGTATTATTATTTTAATATCAATTAATTTATTAATGAATTATATTAACGAAAAAAAAATTCTCAGAAATAAAATAAATTGAAGTTATTGCGAATTTAGAACTAAGATATCAAAGAACATTTAAATTTGCGGAGAAAATCAGAGAAAAAGTCATTATAGCTATTTAAAATGCATGCCATATCAATAATTTTAGTAATAGGATCCATGTTAGATTCATGCTCGTTTTAAAATGGTGAATAGAAAATAGAGAAATAGCGTAGGGGCACGCGTTAAAGATTATAATTTGATAAACATTCTGCTTGAAGCTAATTTCATTATTAAAGAAGATAGGAAGTGGCAAAGTTAAGGAAGAAAAAGAAAATAAAGAACCAAAAGAAGAGCTCACGCGGAAATCTCACCTCTTGCAAGTTCTTCATCTCATAAATCATGAAGGCGTAATCCGTAAGGAGTATGTCACCCCGGATGACCTCGAGATTTGGGAAAAGTTTGCTGAGGCTCTTCAGACCGTCCACGCGATACAGAAGAAAGTAGCCGGTGATCTCTCGCAGTTCCGGGAAAGTGACGTTCTCGAAATCGGCCTCGGTATTGTTCTCGATCAACACGATCTGAAGGAAGCCCTCGATCACGCGGCAGTCCCTCAATATCGAGAAGAAGCCAACGCTATTCCTGATATCTATGCTCTGACAAATGCCGTCCGCGATAGTCACGTTCTTGTATCGTCGTCCCTTCTCGCGTCCCACCTCCTCGCTCGATTTCGTGTGCGACTTGGGCAGATTCGACGACTGACTAGACTGCTGATTGTTCTTGAACCCGACATCCGTAGATCTGGAACAATCGAGTTTTCATTAATTTTACAGTAGATAACGAATTTGTCGATTCTATTCCCGTTTTTCCTTTTTCACGAACTTCGAGTTTTCGATTGTTTGAACAAACTTTGAACAATCGAGTTTCTATCTCTGTACTGTTATATTAAACTCTGAGTCAGCTCCTCTTGATCAATGTTCCGCGAAATTGTGATGTTGACATGGAAATTTTCATTGGAAAAAAAAAATATATATATATATATATATATATATATATATATATATATATATATATATATATAACTTGAAATAATTATAACTCGATGTAAAAATAATAATTTTTACGCACACTTAATAAAATAAAATATACATATGTATTCCATTTTTTGTTAAATTTTTAAGTGTTTTTTTCTTTTTTTGCTATAAAAATTATTCCGCATAAATTTCTAAAAGGAATACTTGCATTTAAATGAGCTTGTCTTTTGTGTATGAATCACTCGTTCAAGCAAGAAAAATTAGCGACGCGTTTAAAAGCTATTAATTACTTTAATAAGATCAAAGAGAATTTTAATGGTGACAGGAGCGCAGGTTACTCTCGTCGCGTCGCAATTTCGACGATACTGTATACGCGTAATAATTGATCTAAAGGAATTTATTGGCTAAAATAAAATCACTCAGCGCTTATTATCATATTCAAATAAATATCGAAGTATGACAAGCACGACAGTTATTATGAAATTGATTAGATGCTTTGTGTCTGTTTCGAGGGACAATTTTTGCGTACACGGCATCTGTCGCGTTTCGAAAATTCGCAGATTCGAATATCATATATGATATCTCCGATTACGAAAGAATTCGCTGATAAATCGAGCAAACGCAAAAGTACAGTTTTGCTCTAACAAAATCGATTAGATCGCTTATAAGTTTTACGATTAATTCATTCAATCGATAAAAAAAAAAAAAAAAAAAAAAATCGATTCAATGAATTAATCATAAAATATATATATACGAAAATGCGTTGTTTCCTCAAAAAACTGCTGATACAGGCGCTCTGTTACACCCTGTTATATATTCATTTGTGGGACAATGAGACAAATAAATTAATATAAAAAAATAATTGTTTTTTAAGAAAATTATTTACAATGTATTTTTTTAAACAATTATTTGTTGTTTTTCTTTTTGCACTAATTGATTTGTCTCATTATTCTGTACATAAAAGTATTACGGTAAGATTATCGAAAACTGAATATTTTACGAAATATTTTATTTTTTATATCAAAATCTGTCAGATTAAGATATAAAATAACTCAAAAAGTACTTAATGAAAAAATACTTTATTATAGTGTTTTGGAAAGCTCTCGACGTAAGCTACAAGAATATGTAATAAAAAATAGGGAGTTCTATTTATAAAAAATTCAAAATGATTTTTATATGATCTTGACGGTGCTATTCAAGGTCTAATATTATTATACTAATATTATTATATAACTATATATATATATATATATATATATATTACTAATATTATTGTATAATGCGCCACTTAGAGCTCTACAACTTTTGTATGAAACATTTTTCACGAAAATGCGTTGTTCCCTAAAAAAAAAAAAAAAAAAAAAAAAAAAAAAAAAAAAAAAAAAAAAAAAAAAGCGCTCTGTTACACCCTGTATATAACATAAAATATACACAGGGTGTTTCAGACTTATATGTCCACTCCTTTCATTTTGAAAAGCATGATGCTAGGAAGTTGGGACAAACATGTTTGCCATAAAAGCCGGAAACCAAGAGCAACGTGAAAATTTTAAATAGCAACATGGAGCAACATTTCTCGATAACGATAAGTTATACTAAACTTTTTTTCAAGCAAAAGTTGTTTCTTTCTAAGAGCTCTACCCAACGATACCCATGTTGCCATTTAAAATTAATTAACTTGCTCCGGTTTCCGGTATTTCCGGGGATTTTCTAAAAATAAGAATACCATCATCAGAAACTTTAGATAGAAACTTTTATAGTATGTTATACATGTTTGTCCCAATTTCCTAGCACCATCCTTTTTCAAAATAAGAGGGCTGGACAGATAATCTAAAACACCCTGTATATAAATAAAAAAAAATATATATATACAGGGTGTCCAATAATTTTTGACATACCCGAAGTGTGAAGGTAGATTGGGTCAAACTGAAAAGAAAAGTCCTGTAACATTTTGCGATTTTCGTAATAATGATTGAGAAATTGATTAAAAAAGATGGATCAATTCGCGCAAGTGTTACCGTGCGGTGAGAAAGAATATTGCCTGATATAAGCAGCATTGATATGTGGTCGCTAGAACGCGGAAATCCATCATTATGTACCGCTCGTACGTAACTATTGTCATTTGTAGAGCGCTCCTCTCAAGACTTCGTCGCGCGTCTACTTTTGGATTGTCTCTTCTCACTGCGCGCTTATATTCGCGCGAATTGATCGATCTTTTTTCTCTTTAATCTCTCAATAATTATTGGGAAAATGGCAAAATGGTACAGGACTTTCCCTCTCAGTTTAAGCGAATCTACCTTCATACTTTGGGTGTGTCAAAAATTAACGGACACTTTGCGTATAATATAAAACGTATTATTTGATATGTTATGTATATGTGTGTGTGTACATTTTTAACACCTACCTAGAGTTGTCGATCGCTCTGTTGTTTCTATAGGCGGCCAGCTTGAGCTTGTCTAGGCTCTCGGGACTGTCGTAGCCCATGGCCGAACTTCGATCGTAATAAAGCTCTTCAGAATCCTCCCTTATCCTGTCCGCGTAATCGGGATCGTACTTGCCCTTGGCGCTTTTATTCCGGTGTTTCGTGGTCGTTTTGGGCCACCTCTTCTCCTGGCAGATCGCCAGGCCCACCACCGTGACGCATAGCAGAACTATCGGCAGCAACGACTTCCTCGTCCTCATCTCCCTGTCTCATTGAAACACCGCGCGTTCGGATCCAACTGTTAAACGTTCCTTATCCCCGCGTGTATCGTCTCCCCCGACTACCGCTTTCCTCCTCTTATGATTGATCGACGATTGATCGTCGACTCTGAGCGAGCTTGTCTCCCTCTCTCCTCCACTTACTTTCTTCCCCACCCTCAGAGATCGTTAGATTATTATATTTTTCCCGGGCTTGTCGAAAGAACTGCAATGTAGACCGTAGTTTCCGTTAATGTTCAAAGAAAGACCATTTAAAACTATTGGATGATTGCATAAGTTTGTGCCCGATTTTCATAGATGGCATTAAGTTACTCCATGGCGGAGTTCTATTGTTTTCGTGTGGTAATTGTTGCTTATACCGAATAGATGACGTTGTCTTATGTCAATTTAGCGTCAGATATTGTTCAGATAAGTCCATTTGTGCATAAGAGAAATCATTAAAAATGGAGAACGAAAAGGTGCATTTGCGGCATGTAATGCTATATGAATTTCGGAAAGGCGTGAGTGTTGGGATTGCACAAAAAAATATTCAAAGCGTTTATTTGGACCGCGCTCCTGCTCTCCGAACAGTCGAAAAGTGGTTTGGCAGATTTCGAAATGGTGAT
Source organism: Polyergus mexicanus (assembly GCF_030449975.1). Taxonomy (NCBI): domain Eukaryota; kingdom Metazoa; phylum Arthropoda; class Insecta; order Hymenoptera; family Formicidae; genus Polyergus; species Polyergus mexicanus. The sequence continues at coordinate 3,783,352 of NW_027223328.1, read as the reverse complement.
TTCAACATGGAGGATCAACCCCGCTCTGGACGGCCTTCTGGCATTGATGATGACATTGTGCATGCCTTAGTGGAAAGAAACCCAAGCATTACAACTGAGGATATTGCTGAGAGGCTGAATATCGATAATTCAACCACTTTTCGTCATTTAAAAAAGCTTGGATACATTTCCAAGCTTGATACGTGGGTGCCGCATCTTCCACCACGACAATGCTAGGCCACACGTCGCTCAACAGACGCTGCGAAAACTGCAGGAGTCGCAATGGGAAATTCTGCAGCACCCGCCATATTCTCCAGATATTGCGCCTTCAGATTTTTATCTGTTCCGATCTTTGCAGAATAGTTTAAACGGCAAGAATCTCAATTCCGAGGAAGCTGTCGAAAACCACGTTACAAACTTTTTTCAAGAAAAACCAAGTTCTTTCTTCAAAAATGGAACCGACAAGCTTATAGATGGTTGGAAAACCATTGTAGAAAAGAATGGAGACTATATAATTGATTAATAAAAGTGTTATCTCTAAAATATAATCTATTGAAGTTTATATTTAAATCGGGCACGAACTTATGCAATCACCCAATATATACAATAGTAAATTGTATTAATATATTTTTATAATATATATTTGGCTATTGTATTTAAATTCACTTTATATCGCTGACATTTTAACTCGTAATAAAAGATAAAATGAGAATGACATGCAATGAATAAAATATTATATGTATTAATATATATAAAAGAAAAAAATGTTAGCCTTTTATATCGCGCGCGATCATATTTATATCATACGGAAGAGAATAAGCGTGAAGGAATAAACGTTTGCGAGTTCCGTAGTAATTGATCCTTTTAACTCGAGAGAGAAAGGGGGAAGATAGAGAATATTTAATTAGAATTAAATGTTCAGACAATTTAAAGTGTCAGCAAGAAAATTTTGTTTGCGCGATGCTACTTCCGTGTTTAACTTATACTTTCTCTGAAATTGGCAATAAAACGCAAATCTAGAGAATATCTACAAAATGTAAAAAGAAAGAAATGTATCTCTTATTCGTAAGATTATTCTATAATTATATTCGAGAGAGAAGGCTTGTTTTTAAAACTATGGCATATTTAGTATCTTCCCAAGAGATGCGCAATTAAGCGGCATTCTCGATTCTCTTTCAGATATACAATATATACACAAATGCTAAGTCAATGCTAAATACGCACAATGGAACCATTATTTCCAGTCTCGTGTACCTGCGGATTAAACGATTGAACGGTCGAGAGCTTGCAGCAGCCGCGAGAAAAATACTCCCGAGTTATTCCGCGCTCCTGGTTCTCCTCCTCCCTCGTGTAATCGATCGATCGTCCCAGCGTTTGTCCCAGGCTCGCGTAACCCTCTTCGATTCTCTCTCCCCGTGCGGACACGGGGTTGCTCGCTCACTCCGGGTGACCGGATTTCAAACGTTACGCCTTTCTTCCGGTTGAAAAATCGAAAATCCTCAGGAATTCGCACGAGTCCTCTCGATCGCGTAGCACGTAGAGAAATGAATGCGCGAGCGAAATGTTTCGGGCTGCCCCGACTGACGCCTTCAGAGTACCTTCTTATTGAAGACGAAGTACTTTTTAGCCTTCATAATTGCGCTGTCGCGCCGAAATTATCTGTCGAACAAAAATCGTAGCGTAACGTTTAACGCAAGACTGTAAGAAATTTAAATTGTTCTTATAATTTATAGATAAAATAAATTATCATTTAGGAGAAAGAAATCGCAATTTAAAGTTTAAATGGTCGCGATTCTGTGAAAAACATAATTAAGAAAAAAATTACGTAAAAGATACAATTTAGATTTATATTATAAAAATCTTTGGGTACTTTTGGCGTTTTAGAATAATTATTCTGTTTTAGAAAATAGCGGGATCTTGTCCACTGCAATAATAAATACAATCTGAGCCAATAATTGTTTTATGATAATAATAATTATTATTATTGTTTTATAATAATTATATACAGATTTTTCTTTTTATAATAATTATATAGAAATTAATATTTAAAAGTTCATAAAAAAAGTTAGATACATTTTTGCATCAGATAAATATATTTGTGTTTTTCTGATTATTAATTAAAAAAATTTCCTCCTATAATCTATTTATAATCGGCTAAATGTATATATTTCCTCATAATTTTTAACACAAATATTTCTAAATTTAATATAAGTGCCTATATATATATATATATCCTAGTGATCTTAACGTAGCGAGCTCTTTACGTATATTTCCTATGCTTAATTTAATTAATTAAATTTGTATAAGATATTTGAGAGAGAATATTTAAGCGTATATCCGTTAATTAAGACTATATAAAATCATACCGATCTTCTAAACTAATTCGCAAATTGATATGACAATGCTAAATCCAACTAAAGACTCTCGATATAATTTTTATACTGTTTTGCGCGGCACATTTTGCTACGAATAAATATATGAATTTTAATTGACAAATATTTAAATAGAAATGAAAATATTATTTATCACTTTTGTTTAATCAGACAATGAAAAATGAATGTATTTAAAGTTTAATTAAAATACAATACAAAGGCACAAGTTTCTTTGAAAATAATAAGGTCTAATAAGCAAAATAAAATCATAATTAAATTTAGACGAACGCATGCCCGTGTTCGTGCGAATATAATTGGAATAAAACTAATTAGTAATTACAATAGCGTAATATAACTATGATATAACTAATTATAACCAATTCTGATATAGATATATAATTATAACATTCTCGTATCTTCATTGGCAGCTCTAATGAAACAATTAAAATTGCTAATGAAACGTAATCTCTATAGAAATTCATTACATCGGAAATAAATATAAATATAATAAAATATGTATACATTTTAATCAAATGTATATTGATATAAGAAATTCTTATCTTAATTTGAATTTTTTAATGTATTATTTCATAATTTTATTATCCTAACATATTCCGAACCTTAACACCTTTATATCTGTATGTAAAAAACTAATAACTACCAGAATCCATATCTATTTACGAAATTATTGTTTCGTAAATCTCGAGTAAAAATCTCATTAATTCAATCATCTATAGATTAGCATTATCATTTTTTTATTATAAATATATAATAAAAAGAGCATCTCACAAATCGAGCGATGTGTCGATTTTTTCTAAAACTAATTTATTAATTGAATATAATTATATCGTAAAAGAGAAGAGAGGGGGGGGGGAGAAAGAGAGAAAAAGAGAGAGGAAGGAAAATAAAGTTTAATTTTAAAAATTCATTTTTGCAAAAATCCAATCCGATACCTGCGATTACAAAAAGCATATCGCTGCGTAAAATATAGTATTATATGTAAATATTTATTCGCGATTTGTTCATAATTTTATTGCAAGTAGATGCATTTATACATTATTGCTCCGTATTTAATTAGACCAAAATAAATCGATTCGCTTTGAATGTCTCGGGCACTTAAGCGTGTTTGCTAATTAAAACTAGGCAAATTTGTTCTCATTCGAGATTTTACTAAAAGTTCTTTTCGCCAGGAAACCAACGAAAAGCTGAAAAAGAAGCGTGCGTGTGCATTTTGCTCCATAAAAATATAATCATAGCAGATGTAATAATGGAACTGTCTGATAAAGTTGAGGGCTTAAGTTTTATTAACTAATTTACATACAAAGTGATTCTAAAATAAGCTAAAGACACGATATGCTGCTTTGATGAGACTTTGACAAGATCATAAACTTCAAAGACGATCTTTCCCTATCGTCCTTAATTATCTTTTGTCTCGAACGATCCTTCAATTTTCATCATTAAGTCTTTGAAAACAATTTAAGCCTCGAACTGTAAGATACTGTTAAAATGAAGTCTATATTTAAACTTAAACCAAGAATAATATTTTGTTACATAATCTCGCAAAGCTTAATTGGCGAAAAGTCTTTCATTTTCTGCTGTTATTCTAGCATAAAGATAATAGATGCTTGTCGTATTACCGTTAAAGAAGCTTATCCGTTTCTCGAAAAAAAATGAGTACATTTTCTAGATTTTTTGCAGCGCAACGACTTGATGAAAACTTTATAATTTTTTACAATATTAATACAATATTGTTAAGTACTTTAATAAAAATTTTCAACTTAAAAAAAAATTTTTTTTTTTGACATTATGCGAATTTTTGCAGATTTATATTTTCATGCACGCCGTGCATGAAAATCCGAATTATGTTCGACGAATTAACTTCAAATTTTGCATACGAGTTTCTAATAAGATTCCGCATCTATTAACGAAGCCTTTTTAAATTCGATTCCTTTTTTTTTTGTTGTTAAAAACAAGAAAAATGGATGTCTTTTTTAAAAAAAGACAATACTTTTTTCAACATGCTACCATTTTTTTATTTTTTTAATTTAAAAAAAAAACCGCTTGGATAACAGATAACTATTAATATCTTTAATAAAATCTGCATTTTTGTTTTCGGATATGATAAACGGATGTCTTCATACACATTGTGCATCTATAATTGAAGGAACTCTGCAAATATTCGCATAACTAAAAAAAAAATCTTAGCTGAAAATTTTTATTTAAGAATTTAATAATATTGTATTAATATCGTAAAAAAAAAAAAAATCTAGAAAATGTATTCATTTTTCGAAGGTTCAAGCGGATTTGCCCTCTTGAGAAAAATCGATTTTAAATCAATTAAAAGGAGTGCGATGGATAAAGTTCGACCACTTGATTTGGAATAACTCAATAAATCCCAGATTGTGGACTTAATTAATTTTCCTTATTTATCGTACCTTTCATCTACTTTTTCTTCCTCTAAGCCGTCCATTGCACGGTAACATCATATATCTAACATCTTGGATTACGACGTCAGCAAAGAGGAAATTCGCACGTGCTGAGTTTTCTGAATTTATGTCTGAGAAACCGTTGGTCCAATTTTGGTTCCCAGTATAAAGCTGGCTTTACGAGAAAATAACCATAATTCCTTTGTTATATCAACATCAATTTGGAACTGCGTTTATAACGCTGGTTTCCACACTTTCCACAAGCATTTTGACGGTGACTTTCGCATTTTCGTCGCCTCGCTGCATTTTATTAGCACACTTTATGAAACCTAAGTGAGATTTCCCTAAGCACAAGTTATTTGCATAAGCTTTACGTGAGAATAATATATATTAGTCGTATATTTCTGTCGTCGTAAGTTAAGGCAGTTGACATATACATCAGCATTCTATACCTAAGCCATCTTGACGTTACGACATCAAGAGCATAGAGAGACCGCAGTTTGGAAGTTATTTCGGATTTTAGAGAGCTTCGACAGCTGCTGTCATTATTCGCGATTTTACGCAATATTCCGTCGAATCCGCGACGAGGTTTATGCCAGGTTTCGAAAGTTCGTTTGATTGAAGTGACGGGGCTCCGTCGACAAGAAATGATTTACGCCAACATAAAGACGTCAGAGCGAATCTCGTCTCTGACGTCATAATCCAATACCAGTTTATGTAGATAGATAACCTCTATTAAGGTAGCAAGACCAAATCAGCAGAATCAAACTAGACCTATCAGATTATTTAGTACCCATTTTGTACTAATTTGTAATAATAATTTTGTACCTCGTGCCATTTCCAAAAAAATCTACCAAAAAATCGCTACCATCAAATTAAGTTAGCAAGACCAAACTGTACTTTACTCTTGAGCTTAATAGGACTAAATTCAATTGGGGGTTGTTTTAAGCATAAGGGCTAAATATATCGAGTTTATTTAGGTGGTACAAATTAGTACAAATTCAGCCATTTAAATTTCTGATTTTATTTTTATCTTTTCGTTTTGTTTTAGTTTCGTCCTGCTAGCTTAATTTAATGGTATCAGAGCCACAATTTTTTTGGAAATGACACGAGGTACAAAATTATTATTAGTGGTACAAATTAGTACAAAATGGGTACTAAATAATCTGATACGTCCAGTTTAATTCTGTTGATTTGGTCCTGCTAGCTTATTAGAGATAGATAGATACGTATGTAGGTGGGGACCCTTAACGTAAATTCTCGTTTAAAATCAGCGAGCTCTTATCTTGATATCTATTGAAGATAACAGTACCACTGATAAATAACGATTGAAGTAAAAAGAAGATAACAAGATAGGGAGGCAACAAGGATAGGGGAATCCCGGCGCGATGCCATCGTACTCAGTCGATTAAAAGCCGGATTCACGTAGACACGAGAACTTATTCCACGATAAATAATATACTTGGGAAGTGGAAGAATGTAAGTCTGTAAACTTTTTTTTTTCTTCTTTTCCAAAGGGGAGAATCTCGGAATTATGAAAACTGCAATTGTCATGATAAGTACATGGGCAATAAATCTTGACAGTTCTAGATTTAGCGTGTTCCAAGGTAATATACATTCCCGCTGCGTTCGTTTAAATAAATGATCTGCGCTTTAAAAGAATACAAAATCATTCGTGTAAAATTATAGCAATTCTTCTAGCGTGAAAACTTGAAGCGTTAATCTTCACCTAATCATATCCGAGAGATCTACTTCAGTCGCGTTTCGTTTATTTCACTTTATAGTCTTGAATTATTCTTATATAAATGAGGAAATCAAATAATGATAACGAGTCTATAATTACAACTTTATCATAATTGATTAGTTCTATTTAGATATGCCGAAACAAATAATACGATAAAAATACATCCTTTTACCTTTCTTTCTGGACTTGTAAAAAAAGGAAAGAAAAAAGTTATACTCTTAATCACGAATCTAAATGAAACCAAACGAGTGTTAAATGAGAGAGAAATCATCTAAAACAATTGAGCCTATCTTTTCGATTACAACGATTATACTGTCAAGATCGACACTCCGCGGCGGATTCTCCCATATCGTTTTTTCTTAGATTGCAGAATCCCAACATCGTCATGTCAGTTTTTTTCCTTTTCTCGTGTTCTCTTCGTTTTAAATACGAGCGGACGAATGAAGAGGGACGTTTCAGCTGCACGATGAAATTCCGCAGCGAAGCAACAAAGTAGACAACTTCGTTGGCGATCCCGGGGGCGCGAAAGATTAATGGAGGGAGGGGGGGACTGTAGTTTGTAATGTGTTTTGCACGAATTGGGTACGAATACTTGGAATATGTATATCGAATAGATCGCATATTTTTGTACAGCTGGGTCGGCCGATCGGTGAAGTTAAAAGAAGTAGTCTGCCGCCGCCGCTGCTACTTGTCGGTGCCACTTTGTGGCATCCCAAAGAGAGAGGACTGGCGTACAACCGGATTTGCGAGAAGCGTGACGGGCGAATAGCTTCGGATAGTTTACGATATAAGAAATGTGTTTTTGGAGCCTCATATTTCACGCGCGTGAAACTTAAACGCGCGCGCTTATGCGTATCTATTATTATTTATGGTTTGTTTAATCATTATATTCATTTACCAATGTCTCGCGAGTAGTGAACGTTCTCAAGAGACAAGAATTAAATATATCGAATGAATAAAATAATATTTACTTTCTTTTTTTATATTATTTTTCTAAGCTTTGCTCTTCTCCCCGTGCGTACGACGTATAAATCATTTTTGTAATTATTTTTATGTATTTTTATGTTACAATATTAATATATTATCATTAATTGTAATTTCTCTCATATTAATTTTATATATTAATTTAATATATTAATTTTATTTGTATATAAATTGCTACATTTCTGCGGAAACAGGTTTGTTTGTGCCAAGCGCGAGTTTGAATCGTTAATACTTTCTCCAGAGAATTAAAAGAAATAATTAGAAATAAAAAATAATTAAAAATAAAAAGATACTTCTTTTTTTTTTCTAGAGAATTAAAAAAAATAATCGAAATAATTATTCGGCTCCTCTACTCTATCATAAATGAAGAGAGCAAACGCGAAAGTTCTCAGCCCAATATTATCGCAATGCACATTCATCAATTCATCTCAGCTTACTACATTGTTAAGGATGTTTGTTGCTTCGAAACGCACGCACGCACCACATTTATATTTAAGTATACTTAGCGCATGCACGCGGTTGACGCGAATGGGTTGAACATACAGGACTGCTTGACGAGCAGGGAACGACGGAGCGAAAAAATACCAATAACGGAAAGGAACCGACCGGAAGTTGCGCTGTTGCCAACAACAAGATCGGCTTCAACGCCGCCCGCACATTCGATGATAAATAACGGCACTCTCGCACTTGCTACAATACTATCGATATTCTCTCTCTCTCTCTCTCTCTTTCTTCTTTTTACGTCTCCTGGCATTCGCTCATTTTTCCTCCTTCCTCTCCTTCTTTTCATTTCCTTCTTCCCCCTCCCCCTCCCCCCCCCCGATCCCCCTCACTTTCGTCTATCTTTCTTCAATTACTGACGATTTTTCGCTCGACAGCTGCTTAACATTCCTTTCTTTCTTTATCCTAATGGAGAACACGGGACCCACGGCTATATACTTCATGCTTATTTTTTCTGCCCACTTAGATATGGCGCGATTAATAATGGGGCCTGCGCTTGCTTACAGTGTTGCAGCGGTTTCGACGCAGGTCGTTTTATTCGTGCGATCGTTGTTACTATGTTGCACAGCGAGTGCTGGCGCAAAACCAGTTTTTAATCCCCGTTCTATGGTAAGTTATGGCTGTCCGGTTCGTCTACTACTTTGTTAAATATAACGCGCGGATATTTTCACGCGCGCCCAAGGAATACTCGGCGTTACCCGTTAACTCGTGTACCTTGGAAGCATGATATTTCGCGCGTTATGGGGTGTATAAATATCAATACATCAATTTTATATCGTATTATGTGATCTAATATGCAGAGATGGTGACGGCCATATCCATCGATAATATCGTAATACCTTGTCCTGCATATCGATAAGGGAATTTCGGTGCGCTATACAATCCATGAAGTTCAAGAAAGTCTCAAGAACTTTGCTCAAACTCTCAGATCCATAACCGTCCTTCATATACGATGGCTAAAAAGGGACAATTTTTTTTTTTTTGGCGAATTAAAATAATCTCCTAAAGATAAGACGAACTTGCGAAAATTCTTCAAAATTTGTTAAACGTAAAAAAAAAATGAAGAATATTATAAGTGTTTTTTTTTGCACTCGAGAAAATGTAATATGTAACAAGCTAATAGGAACAAAAATCAATCTTCTTCGAGAATTTCAATTACGCCGAACTTCCCTTGTACTCTCCTTGCAACGATATAATATCTTTAATAAGGTAAGTGTAGCATTAAGACTTAAATATCGCCATAATTTCACCCCGATTATCTTCGCTGAAGTTCTATGCTTTCAAATATCGAGAAGTATCCGGTGCTTTATCTAATTGAAAGAACTTTCTTTATTCGCGTCTCCTTTTGCATGTTCATGATCCCTTTTTCGCGCTTGTCTTTCGATTCATCGTACGTTCATCAGCTCCTTCGCAACGAATTTCTTTTGTTCCTCGACAAAGACGGCTTTCGAAGTAGAGAATTCTGCATTGTAACAAATGCGCTTCACCCGACTGTTGCCTGAAAAGAAAGGACCTCAGGGACGTACAGAGAGCTGGTGGTGCCCCAGAGCGAGCACAATGTAGTTAAACTCCCTTTCACATATAGTACATTTTCTCTGGAATTGAATAAATCCACAGTGTACACTGTGTGTCTCAGATCCTTCCTACTTAAAAATATAAACTAGAAGAATATATTTTTCCATTCGCAACAAATTAAACTAAGTTTATCGTATTTATTGATGTATTATTTTGTCCCACCCAGCGCCCTAAAAAAAAAAAAAAAAATCTTTGGTATTTGTTTGAAATTAATGATGGATTTATAAATGAGGAAATTAATGAGGAATAATATCGCTAGTCTCGTCAATTCAGTTTCAATGAAAAAATATTTGCAACTAGCGATTAACATTAGAAAAGTCGAGTCGCCTAAAGCTGAAGTAAAGGGAACACGTCTACACTGCCAAAGCAAATCAACGATTACGAAAAATACATATTATATTTTTTATCGTTTTAATAAAAGCGGGAGCAAAATAAATTAGCCGCCCTTGCGGCACTCCCGTATGCTGACATTCAAAGGCATGCATCTGCGTTCCCCCGTTTCCCCGCTATTCCCCTAGTCGCTAACATCTCTGGAAAGACCCCCCCACCTCCTTGCAACTTTGTAGCCGCCATGACGGCCACATCATGGTTTCATAATGGTCGCTGAAGTTACGTGAAGATCAATAATATTGAGATGACGATTGTGGACAATGTTGATGACACCATAATAATCGATGACCATAGCCGCCATCGACATTTCATTGTTCGCGATCTCTTTCCTGAATTATTTTTAAGTTTGTAAAAAAAAAAAAAAAAAAAAAATGTATCTAGTAATATAATGATATAGTTTGATCTTATTTTTTCATATTAATATGAGCTTTCAAAAAAATTCTACCATAATATATAATAATAATAATAATAAAAAAAGTCTAAATAATTATATATTTATGAATAAAAAAAATATTATTAACAGAAAAATATGAAAGAGAAAATATACGAGTTTGTTTTTATACATCAATATTATAATCATTTGAGCCATATCGTCTGAAAAGGAAAATATAATTTTCTTTCAATTTTATCAAGAACAATTTATATGATATTAACATACAGCGATAACAGGAATAAAAATTTTGAAAACATCTAACTCACGGGTTTATATACAATATATTTACATTGTAGTTTTTTAATGACTATGATCGAAATTAAAAAAGGATGCCGGGTTAAGCAAATCTCGAATGTTTTCTTAAAAAGAAAAAAAAGAAAAAAAAATGGTAGAAACAAAAAACGCTATTTTTCATCAACGCGCGCTAATTAAAATCGTAATCCGCGTATATAATTTGTAATTTCCAGAGAATCCCTTGGAAAAGAATACGCGCAATATATACGTTTCTAAAACTCACAAATACCTGCCACTCCACGAGATTAAGCTTTGGTTCTTTTAAATGTCTTCATTTCCGTTGCACTTTTTAGTTTCCACCGGTCATTTTAATCACGGCCTGTTATTTCCCTCTGCCTTTCGGTGACGATTTGTAAAATTTATAAAACGTCTCATTAAAATACACTTCATTGGATCGTTGATTCATTAATTTGAATTATTAATGCGATAATGGGATATATTTACATGCAGTTTTTTTTTTCCATATTATAGTTTTCTCAATAAAGTTGCAGACTCGATTTGACGTTTTTCCGCGAAAATTCGATTGGAGATCAACCATTCATCACTCGTTTTTAATTTTCGATATTAACACGTCGGGCGCTATATCGCCACTGGTGGAACATTCGTCTCTTTCTGCGAGAGAGCTCGTGTATCCATGCACTGGGACATATATGCATTTTGCCTTCAGCGACGCGTGGCCATTCGTGTGATACGTTGATATTTATATAGAGCTGTACAAGTTATATACGGATTTTATATCAATCAAACGCGCGTGTTCTCTCGATGCAACCTCAATTACTCCCAATAGAATGATTTCTCCTCACGATATTATATTTATAAATAATTCCTTGTTTATAAAAACATACAAATGTGAGAAACATATTTTGAGCTTGTATTATTATATCCAATCGTTTTAAAGATCTCTTTTATATAAATATCGAAGGTATTATATAATAATACTTAACAATTCTTTTTATATTTTTATTAGGTGTACAACTTTGCTTCCGCCGTTTTCCTATAGATGGCTTTAGCGGTAAGTAGTGGTCGAAATAAATAGATCATAGACGTCATGCGATAAACTTGGGCATCTGTCAACATAACCTCATAGAAACATTAGTCGATTCGTGTCTGCGTCATAAAGTTATTCTCGATTGAAAATGTCAGTTTACGAGCCAAATTCTCGTCATTTGCGGGAGGTTTTAATTTTCTGCTTCAATACGAAGAAATCTGCGGCTGAGGCTCATCGAATGCTCTCAAATACTTATGGTGAAGCCGCTATTAGCGAAAGAACGTGTCGTGAGTGGTTTCAACGCTTCAAGAACGGTGATTTTCACGTTCGAAGACCGGCATAGCGGTGGAAGAGAGAAGGTTTTCGAAGATGCAGAATTGGAGCCATTACTTAATGAAGACTCGAGTCAAAGTCAAAAAGAATTGGCACGATCATTGGGAGTGGACAATACTTTGAATGATAAATGTATAACCGGTTTTTTACAATAAAGCCTCGAATTTCGGGAAAAGAACGACGGAAGCAAAGTTGTACACCTAATAACAGAAAATTATTATTTGCACACAAATTTCGTCGACTTTAAGGCGCAGAAGATTAAAAAAAAAAAAAAAACTGCGACAAAATATACGCAATTAATAAAACAAGTACGAAAGTAAAATAATGTTGTAAAGGTCTCCGCATTCGGTTCTTAAATCATGTTGCAACAAAATTTTCTATTATATGTTTGAATTCTGTGATTCACCCTTTCTCTTCTTTAAGTGATTCGATTACGACTGTACTCTGTAGAACGGGTATCGAAATGACTTTCGTATTACACAGGCAAAAGCCATTATGGTACTGAAATTTATCCAACCTAAGCGGGAAGCAGGATAGAAGATGAAATAATTCCATCTGGCTACATGCAAATATTTTTTTTTCTTTTTTCTTAGGAATATTTTGTTTAAATATTTAATTAATCTGAGATTTAAATTTGCAAAAATGATTGTACGCATGTACTTATATCCTCTGTAGTGATCAAACAATTAATCTGATTAAAACAACCTCCCTGTATATATATATATAAAAGATTTGGGTATATATCACTTCGTGAAACTTTGCATGGATTTGAAGGCATTAAAATGCCAGTCATTTTTACAAATTCATGAAGGAATTTCAAATAGTCGGGATTCGTGAAGCTCGGAGGTAAAAACGGACAAGCCTTTCCGACATCTTGATTATATACATATATTCATTGTGTTTTTGATTTAATATATTTTGGCATACATATTCATATGTGCGCGGATGTGTATGTACGTAGCCTAAATTAAACGAATACAAAATTAAACGAAGAATCAATAGAATTCTGTTTCCTATTAAAAGTTTAATAAGATAATATTATTAATATTAAAAACGCATACTTTTGATAGAATTATAATTAGTTTTAATGAAAATAATTCTACAATTCCAAATCGAATAATCTTTTTTCTCGTACTTTTGATCTCAATTTCCAATCTAATATCTGCTTTCATGCTTTAATCACTTTAGACTCTCTTTTCGAAGGGTTGATTTGAAACTATTTAATTTATAATTCTATCGAAAAAAAAAAAGCTCCTGTTTTATACCTCCAAGTGGGAAAATAATTCGTTTATTGCCTATTCAAGGAATTACAAAGTAGAAATTCAAAATTACCAGGAAAATTAAACTTTATCGAAATCCTCTAGAATCTATAAACGTAAGCAAAATGAGGTTGGAAATGGAAGCAAAATTTCAACTTGGCTCGTTCCATCTTTGAATATTGTACGGACGAGCTCATTCTCTCGTCGATTTTACGTCATAGTATGGATTTCGAGCAACATTGTACATTTAATTCGAATGCTCGCGAACAATGAACAAAGTAGCTGTCCATTTGAAACGTATCTGCACGTTGAAGTATCGAATAAAGTTCCGACTTGCTCATCCATCTCTTGTAGGTTGCAAATCTAACTTTCGCGAATTCTACTTGTAAATTACGGAGGAAACTAATTTCAAGACTGTTGCCAACGAATTTGAGATGCTCGCAAATCTGGAACTCTTATCTTCGATTAACATCCTCGGATCAAAGTTTCCTGTAATCTGTTTTAAGGAAATTAATTTAATTTGTTAAGCGTTACTTCCAACGATGCTTGGAAATAACGCTTAACAAATTAAAAGTGAACGTTTTAAAAGGTAGAAAGATAAAGGTGAAGTTATCTAAGAGAACGATTTCCGAATAATCTCGTTGCACAAAGAAAGAGAAAACTTCCTTTCTTTTTACCTAAACGCGGCTCGCTTGCAATGAGATTAAAGATTGTAACGCTTGGCTGCAACCGAGATGCTCCTTTAATATCGTAAGGTTTGTTTTCAACGGCGAGAACGTTATGGATGAAAACTTGGATCAAAGATTTTATCCCGATTGGAAAATTAATTGACACTCCTTTTCCGCTGTTTAATAGGAGAAGTTAAATTGTACTTCAAATATATATATATTGGAATTCCCCTAATAAAACAACGCTTTCAGATTCCGTGTAACTAACGCTCGACGTGAGAAAATCGATGGAGCTTTTGTTTGTCGCGCAAACAATCTCATGCGCAAAATAAACGTATAAAGCCGATCAACGAACATTCGGCGATACACAAAATGCGTGACTCGTCTAGTTGATAATTTCAAAGCGATATCAGTGCATTCTATATTTCATTGCTTAAAAAATCTGAAGAATCATTCCGTTTAAATTATGAATGTGTGAATAGTATTTAAAAAAATATATTTAAGACTATATAAGATGATTTAGGATTAAACTGACAAACTTCAGGTGGTTATAAAGGACATCAAAACTAGCTATCAATTTTGTCAATAAATCCGTGTCCGCGAATGAATCGTTTAGAAATTAGAAAATCAAGGACTAACAAGGGCAAAAATCTTTAAAAAAAAAAAAATTATTTTTCAAAATTTTATTAATGTGATTAAATAGAGGTGCTTTTACCATGAAAACTATTGTATGAAGCATTTTTTGATATCTCGAATAATTTTCGAAATATATCGAGAAAAGTAAAAAGTCGTTCTACATATGAGGGGTGATTTCACCCCTAGAATCGTTTTTGGACCGCAACTGGGAATTTCTATATTCATCTATTTACGCTCCCTACGTGTATATAAAGTTTCATTAAAATCAGAATTTTCGGAGTCGCGAGGTTTCTCTTGTTAGTCTTTGACCCTCTAATGCCAAAACGGCTTACTTGCGGACACGGTTTTATTAGGAAAATTGGCTTGTTTTAGCGTCCTTTATAACCATTTGAAGTTTTTTAGTCTGAAATTCTGGGATACCCATATATCTCTCCATGTATTTAAAATCTATTAAAAATTTTAATCTGCGATAAGTACAAAAGAAATTTTGATACGAGTCAAAATCTGTTGTACGCGTGATAATTCACACTGTCCGCTATATACGAAAATTAAAGGAGGGGCGACACCGTACACAGTATCGTTCCGGTATCGATTAGCACAATGTATACACGCGTACGTGTGTATATTGTACGAAATGTCGCATTTCCCGCGCACTTTTCTCGTTAAAAACTACACGTGAACTTCAGGAAGCCTGTAGGGAGTGGCCCGATTATAGTAGCCGGTGCGAAACAAGAAAACTCGTTTAACCGTTGCACCAATGTAACAAACCCGTTTTGGGAACAAGTTCGAAACGATTCCGTACGCTGGTTTAGGCTTACGGTGCACCCCGATAAATCAACGCGCGCGACGTGATACTTGTTGAAAGCAGCACGTGTGCGTGTTTACGATTATCGCGAGTAGAATTACAGTTCGGCCCATAATTGATCGATGGCTTAGGGGTTTAGGGAATTAATTAATAATCTATCTCGGGGCGAATTAACCCCAGAGATAATTGGATGGAAAATGAGATGGCCGACTTTAATCTAATCATTTCTACTCTTCACCTATTCGCCATAAGAACGGGGAACCGTCCCGTTTTCTGTTTTCGCTATTACGAACGATTCTTTTTTTTTTAACATCGTTTTTTTTCTGCCTTATTGGATCGTTTAATTAAACGAGAATAAATTGAGGTGGTATCCGCGATGGTTATTGATAATAATCGTTTTGATAATGGCCATTCGTTGATTAATCATTAAGGATGAGCATTTTGTGGCCCTTTAAAATTTTTTCTCCTTTTAATTATTTCATTAATTATCTCGGATAGTGTAACAAAACTCAAACGCATCATCGTATGTCAGTTAATAAGCGAGATTCTGCTTCAGAAAATTATCACCATTCGTGAACTTTATGCATCAGAGGGCTCATTTTAGAGATGTATTTATTTATCCTCTAAAAAAAGAAGTAGAAGAAGAAGAAGAAGAAGAAGAAAAATATCGCATGTTTTTATAATCTTCTTTAACCTCCGAAATTAAATATAATGTCAAATTTTTAGTTTTAGTTTTTCGGAATTTCGATAATCATTATTAAACATTCTTTTTCTTATTATAAACATCTTGCAGAGTAAAAGAAAAGCACATCGAAGGCTACCTAATTTAAAAAAAAAAATTACAAAATAATTACACAAGTATAAATTTACAAAAATTATAGACAAAAATTGCAGAGAGTATGGAGAATATTGAAGTTATCGGGCCCTCACATTTATCGTGAGCTTAATATTATCAATAAATTGATAAATGTTACGTTAGAACGCGGGAGAGAAAATCCATTCATTTGAGAAACTATTCGTAAAATATAATAAAAACATTTAGATATATACATGTCGTAATTAAAGACCGTAATACATTGTGTCGGACAAAAAATTATGTGCCACGAGGCATGTGTGAGCCGACATGCGAAGAGAAGAGGCAACGCTTCGATGAAGTTACCTCTCTCACGAGATATATTTAGGCCTATCGGACAATTCACGCAACATGCAACAAGCGGAAGCGCAACGGCATAATTTTTTTAATTGATACATAGACGATGTCGTGTTCCCGGACGTCATTTAAAGCGTGGGATTAAATAGGCGGAATATGCGATGAGAAAAAAAAACAAGCTTGCGAGAGAAGGAGGTACATACATGGACAGAGATAAACAATCTTTGCTGTCCGATCATGAATTTTCGCCTCCTCAATTCCAACGCGGGAAAGAAGACTTTCTCGGTATAAATCGAGAGAACAATTATTTCATGCAAATCAGATCAGTTGTAATTTTTGTTAGAATGTTAAAAGATGAGGGGAGGGGGGGTGGGGGGGGGGGGAGACGACAATTTCTTTTTTTCAATCTAACATTTATTTTGATAGTATAAACACGCACAATTAGATCATCCTTTTTTGAAATTATTTAATCTATAATTTTTCCAAAAATCTCTTTTAAAAATTTTCAAACGAAAAACTTCGTCTGCCTGTTTGAAATACAAAGTAGGAAGCAAATTTTTTTTACATGAATTAAATTTATCGAAATCCTCTACAATCCATAAACGAGAAGAAATGGAGGTTGAAAGTAGAAGCGATATGAATAGTCACTTAAATTTCCAATATTAAGTTTGTAAAAGTACTGAAAAGAGCTGAACGACTTGCATAAAATGAGCATCTTTTTTTTTTTTAATTCGCATAATACTTTTTCGTTCTTTTATTATCAAAAATTGCAGTAAAGCGTTTATAATTATGATGAAGGTTCTCGTGTTCTATTTTATTCTTTAAATAGGCTGTGAATGAAGAGTTTTCTATATTTAGAGATTTAAAGGCTTTAAATAAAACTAAATATTGTAGTTTCAAAAGAAAATAATTTGTCTAAAGTACTGTAATAGATGTTGGATTGAAAATGGAGATAAAAAAAAATTTCGGCTCGTATTGTGTATACTACAAACTCGCAAAATATGCCTCGACTATTTTTAATAAATTTCCATAAGAGAATTCTCTGATCTTTTAAAATATAAAAAAGATTCCCTGAGAGCATCGCTGATTTTTCGAATGGACACTGTCTCGTGTCCATTGTCATTGATATAACGATGCATCCCTTATATATATCTGGTCATTCTAAAAAAAAAAAAAAAAAATGAAAAATATATACGGTTTCGATTTTTCATTTTTTTTTAGAATGGCCAAATATATATAAGGGATGCATTGTTATATCAATGACAATAGACACGAGACAGTGTCCATTCAAAAAATCAGCGAAACTCTCAGGGAATTTTTTTTATATTTCAAAAGATCAGAGAATTCTCTCTCTTATGGAAATTTATTAAAAATAGTCGAGACATATTTTGCGAGTTTGTTTATATATATATATATATATATATATATCGAGAATAAAGTATCGATAAAAATCAAAAAGATCTATCGATTTTTCAACTTCTCGATACCAAGAAAATATTGACAACCTAAAATATCGGCCACTTTCATTCCTTCGAATTTCGCTGATACTGGAAACACTGACGTTGCTAAAGTCGTGCAACGATTAAAGCAGCACGGAGTTAAATTCGCTTGCATCGATCTCGTCGCATTGCGATGCACATACGCTCGCATTTTTATTCGACCGAATAAAAATAAATCCCGACGCGAAGTCACCGGGGCAACGCGCGATTCTGTTACCGTACATCGAGGGAGAAAAAAAAAAAAAAAAAACACTTGCTCATGTATAAACGTTCGCGTACAAAAGGCAGGGAGCGGCTCGGATAGAGTCGGAGATGGAGTTTACGGTATTTCGATAAGAATGCCGTATCGAGAGCGCTTTACTTTTGACGCGAGAAGTGTCTCTGACGTCGATATTCGACTCGGTATCCCTCATGCGTACAATTGATGTGCCACAAAAAAGGACAATATGGTAAAAAATTCTCAAGATTTATAGATTTATTTACGTAAAAAAAAAATATATATATATATATATATATATATTCGCGACTTCAAGAGTAAAAAATACATAAGAAAAGTTGTTTAACACGCATAAAAATGTGAGAAGCGAACAAGTCATTAATTCTACATGTCATATGCTTTTTATCGCGTACAAATCGTAAATCTAATCATCTTTCCATCGTCGTGTTTTACGCGTTCATATGCACGCACGTGTGGTCGCTACTTTATCATTCGCTTCCGTTAAACGATCCTCTTTATTCTCGGCACGTCGACAACAGCGCTTATTGTTAGACGTATCAATTAATAAATCGCACTCAGCTGAACCTACGATACAGAGAGAGAGAGAGAGAGAGAGAGAGAGAGAGAGAGAGAGAGAGAGAGAGAGAGAGAGAGAGAGAGAGAGAGAGAGAGAGAGAGAGAGAGAGAGAGAGAGAGAGAGAGAGAGAGAGAGAGAGAGAGAGAGCGATACCGTGACTGTAATGCCAATAACCGCTCAGATGTACCGTGATAAAAGCCGATGAGATCCGGTCGATGATTCTCGGTGCAGCTTTTATAACGGATCCGGGAATTGGATCGAGTTTCTCATGTCACTCAAACTGGCTGATACTGCTTGGTATCCGCGATCTTTTTAATAGTTTTGCCTTACCCACAAAGTTGCAACGAAGTTTCCTGGTCTTTACTTCACATTCGATGCCCACCGCAACGGTGGACTTTTTGCTGCTCTCCCTCGTCTTACTTTCATAACTCTCGGTATATTTGTAGAACCGCATATTAATCAGACAGTTGATTTAAATGCACGACTGCCTTTGATGTATCGAAACATATTGCAAACAAGTTGGGGCAACATTTCGTGCCAATCAATTGTCTTTGGAAAAATGTAATAATATTAATTTTAGATTAGAATAAGAAAACTTTGTTGAGTTCCGTATAGTTATCAGCGAATTATGTAAACGAAGTTGTGGAACCGTGCAAGCGTGTCAGTCGTATTTTTTACATGCAATTTTTATTATTTTTTTTTTTTTATACTGTACACGCAAGCGAACGTTAATCATGATATTTTTATCAAGCATATAAATGCTTGGCAAATCTAACTTTCGACCTTATTTCTAAGCAACTATTACAAAAGTATATCCGCGGACGATATATATTTAAGAATACAAGTTCTATTATTTTTTTCTGTGCGAAACCTGAGCGCAATTATCTTAACGGTTTAGAAATTATTTAAGTGTAAAGTTAGATTATTGATTCTTATGGAAAATCGCGTATCGTAGCAGTTATTGACAAATTTGAGAAGGAAAAAAGATTTGCCAACGAAATAAAAATTTTCGCATATATTAAGAAAGTTCTAATAAATTTTTATGTAAAACTTGATTTTTTTTTATAGATCCACTTATTTATTTAAAAGTTATTTATTAAAAATGATATGTCTCTCTCTTTCTACAAATTACTCGTTCTTTTTTGTTGTTTCTTGCAGCTGATTTCAGGGGGGGGGGGGGGAGGGTATTCACGATTAAAAGTTTTTGGAAAAATATTCATAACAGGAAAATAATAAAAATAAAATAATAATTAGGAAAAATATTAATTATAAATATAAATAAGTAAAATACTAATTATAAATATAAATAACTATTTTATTTTTACAAAGGCGTCAAAAATCATATTATTTTGTGGTACTTTAATCATTTTTATAATCCCGATTTATTTATTTGATTTTTCAAATTTAAATTTTGATAATTTTTTGCTATTATTGCACAGCCAAAACATCCTCTCTCTCACAAATGATTCCAGATGCAAATTCTTCGTATTACTCGAAACGTAAAACATGTACAAATTTCCGAGATACTCCTCTATTCGTATACGAATTGGTTTTTCCTTTCGCTTCTTAAAAGTACAACGAAATGAAATTCCTCTTCTTTTCCACAGGATGCAAGAGAGCTGCTTTCTCGCGAGAATTACAAACTTATACATCTCCGAGAGAAGTTCTTTCTCCTCTTTCCTCGATTTTCTACCATGTGCCATGATGTAGCGCAAGATTAACAACATGTCAGATCCCATCTTGGGGGAGTCACTTTTCCCATGATATTCTTCAGAGATTACCGGGGAATTTGCTATCTCGTATAAAAGAAGCTGAAGTCGCCACATTTCTCTAGCCAATTCGCATTGCCCTTCTTGAACATTCCTATGCAATCTTGAAATTGTCCCTTTCCCTTCTACCCCGCCCGTCGATCCTGTTATCCGTGCGAAATGCAACAACCCCGATTAATGCGTGTCATGATGCTGATTTATCATCTTGCTTAACTCCATATGTAAATTCAATTATCGAAAAAATTTATGATTGCAATATAAATTTATGATTGAAATATAGATAAACTATATAGATATACAGGGTGTCCCATTTTAATCTCCTCAGGCAAATATCTCAAAAACCAAGCCCGGAAGAGAAAAATGTCTCAGACAAAAGTTGTTTGGTTTCGAGGGGGCCATAAGATAGTGACAATGATTTGACCTTGGAAAATCATTTGAAGGTCATGTGAAGGTCAACTTTAAAATCTTAAATGGAAACCCCCATTTTTTATTTAGTATTCTTGTAGCTGCCATCGAGAGCTTTCCAAAACACTATAATAAAGTATTTTTTTATTAAGTACTTTTTGAGTTATTTTATATTTTAATCTGACATATTTTGATATAAAAAATTAAATATCTCGTAAAATATTTAGTTTTTGATAATCTTACCGTAATACTTCTATGTACAGAATAATGAGACAAATCAATTAGTATAAAAAAGAAATTGTTTTTAAGAAAATTATTTACAATGTATTTTTTTAAACAATTATTTGGTTTTTTTTTTGGCACTAATAAATATTCCATGCAAAAGTTGTAGAGCTCCAAGTGGCACGTTAATGGCACATCAACTCAAAAAGTACTTAATAAAAAAATACTTTATTATAATGTTTTGAAAAGCTCTCGAGGTAAGCTACAAGAATATGTAATGAAGAAGAGAGGGATCCATTTAAAAAATTCAAAGTGATTTTTATGTGACCTTGTGACTATTCAAGATCATACTAATATTATTATATAATGTGCCACTTGGAGCTCTACAACTTTTGCATGGAACATTTTTCACAAAAATGCATTGTTTCCTTAAAAAACTACTGATACGGGCGCTCTGTTACACTCTATATATATATATATATATATAATTTTAAAACGAGGAAAAAATTCGGCGCGTCGAGTCAAAATAAATGCGTGTAACTGATACGAAAACAATTTTGCGGAATAACCGGAAACGCCGTTAGCACATAGATTGTCGCATTTGCATATTCTATCATCATACATGTACAAAAGTTCTATCCGTGAGCAGTTTCTAGCGGATGCAATAGGAATAGAGAGTAACATATTTGTGTCCCCCGGGATCAGGCAAACGGTTATGTACTTTAATAGTGTTCAAAAATCCCGTTTATTCTTTACACGTCGGAATAGAATAAATATGAGTTCTATCCACGAACGTGTTTCGTGATGTCCCCTTTTTTTGCTTGTTTATTTCTAAAATATTATTTTACATTTCTGACTTTTTTTTTTTTTTCCAAAAAAATCACACCTTTTTTAGGTTCATCCCATTACTCGAACACAACAGCTATAAATTTGGTAAATATAATCATAAATAATTTTTTATGCACACAAAATCTTGACATAAAAATATTTCTACATATAGAATAAATGTTAAAAATAAGTATCTTTGCTCGTGCTATTAGTATTATAATATTTTATTTTATAAAA
Source organism: Polyergus mexicanus (assembly GCF_030449975.1). Lineage (NCBI taxonomy): Eukaryota > Metazoa > Arthropoda > Insecta > Hymenoptera > Formicidae > Polyergus > Polyergus mexicanus. The sequence goes on along the minus strand of NW_027223328.1, from coordinate 3,761,061 downwards.
TATTTATAATTGATATAACAATTAATTTTCATATTTATATTTTATTTTAAAAACAATTTATTAATTTAAATAAAAAAATCAAGAGATCACACACAGATGCCACGCAAATGTCTAAATAATAAAGTTTCCAGAGAGGCTGCTTTTTAAGTAGAGAAAATCGATTATAGTTTAATATTAAATAATTATATCGCAATAATTAGAATTAAAGATTAAACGATAATCTTCGTTGTTTTGAAGATATATTCGATTATAAAAAAAAATTGTTATTTTTATAAGCAATTATTTGGTCATCGGATTCTTTTGCTCGACATTCTTACTAGCAACATATCGCACGTTGTTTTCAAGAATTTAAATCTTATCGTATTTCATCGAATCGATCAAAAGTATACTCACAAAAGGACGTGATTCAATTGTTTCCGAAAAAAATTTTCCGTTTTCGCTTTTACTATATTAAAAGTTTTCAAGACTCGAGGTCTCAAAGGGACTCTCAGGTAGTAAAATGCGCATTCCAGCAGCCTTCTGTTCATCGAATGTTGCGCAAAGAGATAACTAACTTCCAATCGAAATGGTCAGGATTTAGCTTTAACCGAGGAATAAGCCACTAACTAAAATTGTATACATCTCAATAATCCTCAATTATTTTCCACGCTATTTTTGATTTAATACTCTGTGCCATTTCATAATGATATAGTGAAGAAAAGAGAAGGAAGTATCTCTATATTTATTGCCTTATAATACTAAAGCAATGCCTAGTAATGCCCAATAAAATCAAAGCAATGCTTAGTAATGCCCACTAAAACCAAAGCAATGCCTAGTAATGCCCAGAGTTTGTACACGATGCCCTTTTATTAGTGGTTTTGCCCTTCGACTTTAATATTGACAGTGTATAAAAAGTATAAATATTCAATATCAAATAACTTATACGTTGAAACATTCGTGAATATCTAACGTGGTGAGATAAAAACACATACACACACATATTTATATAATTGCGCTATTTGATCTCCTTCAGAAAAAAACATAAAATAAATAGTTTTAAGATTCCTTCAAATCCAGAGAAATGTGTCAAAAATTGGCTATGAACAATTTTTATGCAAATCTGCCGTTTTTCGATATCATCACCGTCCGATTTGAATATCTTTACCTTGAATTCGGTAACCTAGAAAGCCCCAAAATAATAATATTCAGATAAATTCAATAAATCTTTTGATATAAAAACTCGTCTTTTTTTTTTTTCGTCACTCAAAAGAGATTAATTACAATGAACAATATTAATCCGAGAAAATTTATTAAAAGACAAGATGCGCGTGTACAGAGATATTTACACTGTGTTTCGCATTTATGGATGGATTTTCTCCAAAATTATGCTAATTTTTCAGGGGTGGCTATTATGCGTTTTTTTTTTTTAGTTTTACACCCCGCACACTATAATCCACGGATCAATTTTCTCGAAATTAGTATCAATATTCTGCTAATTTTTCAGGGATGGCTACCATGTGATTTTGACTGATACGCATAAACACTGAACTATATATAATGTTAAATTGGTTTTTAAATTGCTATGTCGCAAAAAGGAATGAGATTGTTAGTTTTGATCCGAAGAAGTCGTGCACAGAGGAGGTTTTCAGTGGGTGAAAGTTCCACATTATTTCACCACACTTGGTGACGGGGTGTATATAACGTATTTTTCCCTCTCTTGCAAAGAAAAAGGTATTTTCGCGCCTAGCGCGGGGGCTTAAAGCTAGTAAAGAGATATTTAATTAAACATAAAATTGTACTCTCATGTGTGTGCACTTATCCCGCTTTATTTACGTTTTATGAGCTTTAATAAGCTTGCGATTAAAATTAATATCCCTCATAATCAGATAAATTAAGATTATTACGAAGCGCGTAATTAGATAACTTAAGGATTATACAGAATTCACTTAAAATATCCAATAATTCGTTTTATTTCTTTGCATAAAAAAGAAAGAGGGAGAAAAAGAAAGAAATCTATATATTGAATTTGAATATATATGGTTAGAATAATAGGAAATCGTACTTGTTATAAAAAAAATTTATGCCATAGTATTTCACCGCAAATTTCAGTAGGGACCCAAGCTTTACGAGTGTCAGACCGCAAATGTCTGATTAAGAGAAGTTTTTATGATGTAGATCCATTGTTCGCTATGAGCGCATATTGTTTTTTTTAACCGCAACGGACGGAGATACTCCAAGCTCTTAGGATGAGAGATTTAAAACGGCAGACATGGTTAAAAAAAAAAAAAAAAAAAAAAAAAAAAAAAAAAAAAAACGAACTGCGAAGAAGTAAAAATTCAATTCTCGGTTCGGTCTCTCGTCACGATATTTCCTTCTCGGATTACGCTAATTGCGCGATCGGGTATATCGTGTGATAATGACCACCCCCTTCCCCCCGCCTGACCGTCATCATAACAATGCACGTAAACGCACAAAATTTGAGAGTCAGATTAAATTAGATTGGAAGTCAGATTATGATTTTTGATCCTCTTGTCCTCGCATAAAAATCAAATGTATGTTTAACATATGGCATTCATATTATAATTTTTTATTAAGAATCAATTAATTAATTATAATTGTTTATTATCGAGGATAATACGTCATTGTAAAATCTTTTTAAGAAAAGTGTTTTATAATTTCGGATATATATAAATAAATACAATAATAAAATAAATATATACACATATGTATATTATATTAATATAATAAATTTGCTTGCATTTATATGAAAGTACAGATATAGCTTAGAATTTTTTACTAGCTTTAATAGAAATTTTCAATGTGACAGAAATATTATTCTCGATAAGATTTATGTCTTTATTTTTTCTCTCTGTTTCAACGCACACACATGCGTTGCGTATACACGTGTACACGCTTTTGCAATATCAAATTCTATTAATGCACATATGGGCACCACACTATTATCATCGGTTCGGTGTGTAAATAACGCCAGATTCACGTAAAATCGTGACAACAACTTTCATAGATACATTAATATGTAATTGCAGGAAAAAGTCCACGCACGAACGACCGCTTTATGCATACTTGCTTGATTCTAGCAAGTTTTTGCAGCCTCAAGCTCACTTTGTACCACAATGTTGCTATATGTCAGATTTAATGCGCGTACTATTTCTTGTAAGCGCAACTAAATTATAGCTCATAATATTTTCACGCTAAATATTATCTTGACAATGTTAGAGACTCAACAATTTATGGCGAAACACCGTATTCTTATATTTCAAATCAGATTTCTCGTTCCTGTTCATTCGATCTCGAGAAGAAGCTTCAGGTATCCAGTTGCACAGATAACGTTTCACGTGAAACATTGTGCGGAAAAAAAAAAAAGGGAAATGGATGAAAACATCCTAATTTACATTTTTCATTCACCTCTCTCTCTCTTTTTCGTAAAAAATGCATACCTATATAATTCAATTTCAAGATAATATTTTTATGAAATTTTCGTATGATATTCCTTTTTCGTAAAAATTTCTGAATGAGACGATATATTCTGAGTATTTATTTAATACTAAAATTGAAGAACTCGAATGAACGAATAATTAAATTTCTAAAGATAACATTTTTTTTTTTTTTTTTTTTTTTTTAGGTCAACCGTAATTCCGAATGTGCCTTAATCAAATGTATTTCTCAAGGCGCTTTAAATTAAAGATAATCATTATAAATAATTGATTTCAAATATTTTCATTAACGAATAATTAATTGGCTTTAAATTCGATAAAGGCTAATTATTTTATTATGTCTTATACTTCTTATCTGCATCCTAGATATATATAGGGTGTAACAGAACGCCCGTATCAGCAAATTTTTTTTTTTTTTTGAGGAAACAACGCGTTTTCGTGAAAAATGTTTCATGCAAAAATTGTAGAGGGCGTATTATATAATAATATTAGTATAACCTTGAATAGCACCGTCAAGGTCATATAAAAATCACTTTGAATTTTTTTAAACCTTTATTTCTCACTGCATATTCTCGTAGCTTACCCAGAGAGCTTTCCAAAATACTATAATTAAATATTTTTTCATTAAATACTTTTTGAGTTATTTTATATTTTAAAATCTGACATATTTTGATATAAAAAATAAAATATTTCGTAAAATATTTAGTTTTCGATAATCTTACCGTAATACTTTTATGTACAGTATAACGAGACAAATCAATTATTATAAAAAAATAATCGTTTAAAAAAAAATGATTTACGATGTATCTTTTTAAATAATTATTTGTTTTTTTTTGTTCTAATTTTATTTGTAATTTTTGATATTTTGTAGACAAAATTGGTGTATAAGAAAATCGAAAAATGTAACGCTCTAGTCTCCGATTTATTGATTACAATGCGTATTTATTTAAACGGTTATATAAAAATAATTTTATATAATTCTTTATGTACACACGTATTATATACGTAAAGAATATTGTAATGCGTCTCTACAAATTTTGCATGAAATATTTTTCACGAAAATGCGCTGTGTTTCCTCAAATAAATACTGCTGATACAAGAGCTCTGTTACACCCTGTATATACATATATATATATAAAATTTTATCATCATTTACGCATTACGAAAAGATAGCAAATGTAACGTACGTTAATGTGTCACATTCAGATTAAACAGCGGCCGAATAAAATGGCCGATTCTTTAAATACAGCGCTGAAAGAGCGACAAGGAAATTATCTGCCAATTGCAGGGCGGTCCCCGTACATCCAATCGACGTTTTTACATCGTAGTGATATGCGTGTTTGTACGTTATGAAAGATATTTCCAAGAATTAAAACAGTCGGCACGATCCCGTGCATCCATTCATAACTTGGCGCGATAATGATAACGAGGTGATAAGCCGCCAAGCTCGTGCCTCGGTTCTCGATTTGATTCGTTATATCGTCGTTAAAAAGTTGAATGACTACAGCAGGTGCGATTCCGCCAGATATAAAAATTTTAAAGAGCAAGTAAAGAAGCTGATATCTGTTTTGATATAAAGAGGCGAGTATCATGCGAACAATATACAGGGTGTTACAGATCGCCCGTATCAGCTGTCTTTTTTGAGGAAACAATGCGTTTTCGTGAAAAATGTTTCATGCAAAAATTGTAGAGGGCGTATTATATAATAATATTAGTATAACCTTGAATAGCACCGTCAAGGTCATATAAAAATCACTTTAAATTTTTTTAAATGGAACCCTTTATTTTTCATTACACATTCTTATAGGTTACCTCGAGAGCTTTTCGAAACATTATAATAAAGTATATTTTAATCTGACATATTTTCATATAGAAATTAAAATATCTCGTAAAATATTTAGTTTTCGATAATCTTACCGTAATACTTTTATGTACAGAATATAATGAGACAAATCAATTAGTATGAGAAAAATAATTGTTTTTTAAGAAAAAGTATGTAATTATTTACATTTTTTTTTCCACTTATTGATTTGTCTCATTATTCTATACATAAAAGTATTACGGTAAGATTATCGAAAACTAAATATTTTACGAGATATTTTATTTTTTATATCAAAATATATCAGATTAAGATATAAAATAACTCGAAAAGTACTTAATGAGAAAATATTTTATTATAGCCTTTTGAAAAGCTCTCAAGATCGGCTACAAGAATATGCGATAAAGAAATATAGTATTCTATTTAAAAAATTAAATGTGACCTTCGTATAACTCTTCAAGATCAAACCAATGGTATTATCTTATGGCCCCCTCGAAACTATACAACTTTTGTTGCAAACATTTTTTTGTCCGATATGTATTTTCCCGAGAAGAACAGGACTTTTCCAACACACTGGATATATAATCTCGCATTAGATCGAATATAGCAAGCGAGCGTATGTGTGTGTGTGTGTATTAATGTTAATAAATTATCGAGTCTACATCATCTCTTTGCACAGTGAAAGGCACACTGTAGATTCTATGGATCTTCAACGCGTTGCGAATTGGAAATGTTTGAGAAATACCTATTTCAAACTTATACGCTAAGATGTATTTCTTCCGTTACGTCAACCTTTTGGCGCCATATGTACAAGTGCTTTTCATCATCCGTACATATTATATATACACACATTACACATATTTTCATTCAGCATAATAATATTATGTGTCAACATGCATCTGTGCCCATTTAAGTGCCATTTTAGCGGTACTCGTAACGCGATGTATTTTCTTCGATTTTGCAAGTACATTTACATTAATTAACAAGATACCTAAATAGAAGAAAATTGTAAATTGCAAAACTTGTTTCCTAATCGTTTGAGAAATTTTTATTTTTCGAAAGCAAATTTATTCGTATCAAGTGTCATAGATAGTTGAGGTAAATTCGTAACAAGTAACGCGATCATCATCATTTTGAGATATATCTTGCAGGATGGAATCCCGAGCGATTTGTATTCTGAACCGCATTAAGCACCCTTCTGGTTACTTTATAAATATATCACTTTCGATTACTTGTCTACCTCTCTTTTTGCACTTAATTTGAAATATTAGACTAAGAAAAACGAGATGACAGATAGAAACACTTGAGATGCCCATGAATAACTTTCCGATTAATAAGAACATCTGTTATTTATCGTTATCCTCAACAAGGCTGAGAAATTTGTGTACTTGCATATTGAAAATTGTTTAAAACTTTGCTAATTGAAATATGTTAAAGATATAAAAAAAAATCATCATCATCTCAAAAGGAAGATGATCTATGAGAGAGAGATGCGTGTTATCTTTTATAAAAATACATATTTATCAAAGTTTGTAATAATAATTCAATGTAAAAAGAGAGTAATAATCTTTATTTATTATTTTTTTTAAATATAGAATCGTAGGATCGTTGAAAAATAAGTTGTCATATGATTGCGATCTAATCAGGAACATCGAATTTTCATTGAAGATAAAACATGAAGGATAATCTAAGATAATCCCTATGTAGACGTATAATCCTGTTATCACCTAGGAAAAACAGCGTAGTCATCTGAGAAGCTTCCCTTAAATTTTACATTGTTGTTCCATCTTAGTACTGTACACAAGTTATTTACATGGGAAAAAATGGGCTTCTTTAAAGTTTTTACGATTCAAATGGCAGATATATTGTTGCCAAATAAGCAGAGCACATTTAAACTTATTCTACTTATAAAACATGTTCTTTTTACGAATCTATCCCTTTGAAAACGAAATAATGTGTTTTCATGTAAACTGGAAGATTGTCATAGTCGATAGCGTTTCGCATCGTCAAGTCACAAAATTGTCGAAATTTTATCGATTATAGTTTACAAGGTTTTGTATCAGAGCATTTGAACACTGTTTCTAGATTAATTTTAAACGCTCAGCAGGAATTCGCCATCAAAAAATTTCTATCAGATCAGATTTTCAGAGATAAACAGGATCGGAACCCCCGAAAAAGGCTTTTATTAAATTTTTTATCATCTTTGAAAATTTGTAGCAGACGAACCCGATGCGCAAGAGTCTTTAAACAGGGCTCGAATGAAAGCTTGAACATTATATTTTAATATAAAAATATCGAACCTTTTACCTGCAATCAGACGATCGTTCTATTTGACATAGTACGATTACATCTAAAAACAAAGCGCGCCTAAAGTTCGATTGTACCTGCGATAAAATATTCGATAGTTTTTTTATATTAAAGTTCAAGCTTTTATTTAAGCCCTGTCTAAAGCCTCTTGCATATCTTGGGTTCGTCCGCTATGAAATTTCAAAAATGATAAAAAAAGCGAGGGATTTTTTTGGGGGATTTCAGCCCCATTTTTCTCAAAAATCTGACCCGATAGGCTATTTTGCCTTGCGGATTTAAATTCAGCGTCCCAAAATACGTTAAAAAAAAGAAAGTTTCCATTTCTGGTACTAAAAAAAAGTGTGAAATTTGTAAACTGGTTGTTATTGACAACGGCAGATCGCGTGCACGTTAACACATTTTGAATATTTAAAATTGTATTAAATGTTTAAAACGCATTTCACGCGGTCTCAAACGCGTGTATCGATAAAAAAAAAGAAAAAAAAAATTGGGAATGTATAAAACACGCGATAGCCTAGTTTCGCGATCAATTGGGTCACCGGCATTTTTAACAGCTATGGAATTTTTTGTGAGTAAAAATATATTCCAGTCATCGTTTATTGGATATCGCATTAATTTGTCGAATTATTAATGTGCGAATTATCGGAGCGTATCACGAGAACTATGTATGTCAAACTTTTCTCGTCAAATCGGCTTTCCCACAGTTTTCCATTGATTACATCAAAATGTAGCCTGATGTAGAGGTGTACGTAATAGCCGATTTCCATTTCAGTTACGTATTACGATACTCAACTGTACGTGAATGCCGGCAATTCACGTGCGATCAAACATTCTTTGATGCCATCGGTAAATACGGCAAACGATCAACACATGCTGGATGCACAAGAAACAGGTATAATTATCTCAAGTTCAGTTAGATAAATAGATGTTTCGCAACTGTAATATCTTATTTGAAATTGCAGACGAGTAATTTGCAAGTCTCATTTATCTCGTCATAAAATCTCTCTCGAATATAAAGAAACAAGTTCAAAGGAGTAAATTGTAAAAATAGCGATAAACTAACAAATACGTATGTCAAATGATAATAACCCCTATCGAGCTAGCCCCCCCACCTTGCAAAAATAAAAAAACAAATAGCGTACAATTATGAGCTATTTATGAGCTTTCATATCCCGCAAATTAAAAATTTTGAGCTCGTTGCACTACACAGGAATTTAATATTTATGGTGGGGGGGGCTGAGTCGATATCGGGTCAGATTTTTGAGAAAAATGGGGCTGAAATCCCCCAAAAAATCCCTCGCTTTTTTTATCATTTTTGAAATTTCATAGCGGACGAACCCAAGATATGCAAGAGGCTTTAGACAGGGTTTAAATAAAAGCTTGAACTTTAATATAAATATACTATCGAATATTTTATCGCAGGTACAATCGAACTTTAGGCGCGCTTTGTTTTTAGATGTAATCGTACTATGTCAAATAGAACGATCGTCTGATTGCAGGTAAAAGATTCGATATTTTTATATTAAAATATAATGTTCAAGCTTTCATTCGAGCCCTGTTTAAAGACTCTTGCGCATCGGGTTCGTCTGCTACAAATTTTCAAAGATGATAAAAAATTTAATAAAAGCCTTTTTCGGGGGTTTCGATCCTGTTTATCTCGAAAATCTGATCTGATAGAAATTTTTTGATGGCGAATTCCTGCTGAGCGTTTAAAATTAATCTAGAAACAGTGTTCAAATGCTCTGATACAAAACCTTGTAAACTATAATCGATAAAATTTCGACAATTTTGTGACTTGACGATGCGAAACGCTATCGACTATGACAATCTTCCAGTTTACATGAAAACACATTATTTCGTTTTCAAAGGGATAGATTCGTAAAAAGAACATGTTTTATAAGTAGAATAAGTTTAAATGTGCTCTGCTTATCTGGCAACAATATATCTGCCATTTGAATCGTAAAAACTTTAAAGAAGCCCATTTTCTCCCATGTAAATAACTTGTGTACAGTACTAAGATAATTGTACGCTATTTGTTTTTTTATTTTTGCAAGGTGGGGGGGCTAGCTCGATAGGGGTATGATAATAAATTCTCCAATAATGTAATATATCCTAATATCCTCTAAATAAATCCTAAATAATCCCTTAGTAAAATATCCAGACATATTAATAAACGAAGCCAATTATAAAATATTTTTATGATAATGCAATAATTAAATTCCCAAAAATATACATTTTTTTTTTTTCCTGATTTGGGCGTTAAGGAAATTTTTCCGAAGTTGCAAAATAAATTGTCGTAAAAAATTTCGCGTCTTCTAAAATTTCTATTTATATTTTATATATTAATATTGTACAATATATCGAAGAAAGAATAAAATAATATTAGAATAAAAGAAATTCGCGCGAAAAAACTCATCCAATATATAGCGGAAAAGAAACAATTTGGGTATAGTTAATTAATTTCGTTGTGCTTCTCGTGAATGTCGAAGCTCGGCAGGCAGACCAATACAGTCAACAATTTGATTTTAATATTTCAATAAATCACGTTTCGTCGCAAAACATTGCGGCGGTATTCCTGCGGTGTTTTATTCGAGGTATTATCGGCCGCATTTTATCGATAAAAATAATTAATTGTTCCGCATACAAGGGAGATGAAATCGAAATGATCAAACGCGAGCGGGCTGAAAATGTTACAAAAAAAAAAAAAAAAAAAAGGGTAACGGCGGTTAGCAATGCAATTTGTTGCAAATAATTCAAATGCAACGATCGCAAATTATAACCTCATAAAATTTTATATTTCGGTGGTAATTATAGGATGCATTCGCCGGCAGTTTATGAATTATGAAATCTCAATCCGCGGTATTTAAAGCGGCGTTAAATTCATCAGTTTATCAAAGCTCTCTCTCTCTCTCTCTCTCTCTCGCGTTATCTAGTGAAATTATGAATATTAATTATTTTTCATGCAAACATCTCAATTTGTTTGGAGAATATTAATTTTCACGCGACGTTGTATATAATTAAAATATCCATCCGTATTATCGATATATGAAGGGAACACGATAGTGTATTTGATTTAAATATATTTATATTTATATGGATATCGTACGACTGGTGTAACTAAAATATTTTCTATATTCAAATATTTTTCATCTACGGCAAAGTGTTACACGAAAATGTCTGCGTAATTTATACAAGAGTTCTTCAAGATAAATATTGCTCCTATCTCTCCATTCAAAATGGTTTTTTTTTTTTTTTTTTGGTGAACGCCTCGATATTTCGTGAACTCGCACAGTAATGACGCATACATATACTCCGATATGCAGATTTATTGCTACACAGCGGATTTATCGAATTGTAAATGTACCGTTATCATTTATTCCCAACAGAAAGGAAATGATAAAACATTGCGTTTGTATTATTACAAATCTTGCCAGAAATTTCTCCGTAAAACTCTGTCACAGACGAAAAATGCTTAAAATTAAAAAAGAATGAAAGAATTTTTCAATCTGCAACTGATTTATTTTCATCCTCGAAAGAAGTAGAATACGCTAATTACGGAAGGTCTATACAAGCGTACCTTTTATTATGTAATAACGATTTTCAATTTTATTTCTACCACTCGAAAGTAAAAGGAGATAACAATTCTGACGTCATCGGCGTGTATTTGACAATTGTCCGAGGTTAAAAACTAATCGCGCGTAGGAAGAGCTATAAGAATAACATAAATGTTTCACATTTAGAAATAACTTTATACAGGAGAAAAGAAGATTTATTATAAATATCTGAATAGCTTAAATAAATTTATCTAAATCATTCTTTGAAAACGTAAATTCTTTTTCATATCTTTTTTTTTTAATATTAAAATAGAAGAGAATTTATTTTGTCGAAAACGTACTAAACGTTATTTTAAAAATCCCATAAAATGCTGTATCTTCTGAAGAATAGAGTTTATATTTATCTCTCTCTCTGTATTTATATATATATATATATATATATATATATATATATATATATATATATATATATATATTTGTTTATATTATAATACAATTTCGTCTCAAGAATCTTAACGCGGAAGAGAGCGTGATCGCGAGATCTTTATCCAAGATTAAAAATTTTTATATCAGCTTTTACATTCGTCCCCGATATTTAAGCTAGTATCAAAGGTAACGCGTACCAAGAGCGCTCGGGATCACAAGAGTATCGATAGTAGCAAGATATTTTAAAGCATATCGCTTTACTCACCAATCAAAGTGGCTTATGTTTCCAAGTAGATGCTTCTATCAATGACCGATAAATATAATTGATGCGTGAGAGAGAGAGAGAGAGAGAGAAAAAGAATAGAGAATAACAAGGTTCTATTTACCATGATAACAGTAGTTCCGAAATGCGTGGCAACACCGATGATACTCGATACACATAAATACATATATATACACACATATATCCTTGCGCGATTTCACGCGTTTCCGGCGCGCGGTGATAACGCGGATATTTACGAAGGCGCGCGTTTTCGATCCATGGACATCGATTCGATATTCGGGCGGCTTTCCATTGTTATTGTCGGCCGACCGACCGATATCGACGGGGCAAGGCAAAGGCGCCTTCGAAAGAACGTCAACAGCTGACTCAGAAAGAGAGAGAGAGAGAGAGAGACATAGATAGATCTCGTCGCTAGAACTAACGATAAAATGCCATGAGTGGCGGCGTGTGTTAAAGCGGACCATAATTAGATAGGTGTGACGTAAGAAGTTCGGCCTGATAAAGGGAGGCCGAAATTGCTTTCGATCGTCATTTTCTCTCTTTTCCTGTCTCTGTTCTACGTGTAAGCAGCGAGCAGAGAGGCGAACGTTGCGCGTCACCCGTTACGCCGATACCATAGACAGTTGGAAAATTCGTGTTTTCTTGTTAAAAAATATGCCGGTTAAAATTTTTGTGTTAAATATTTATTCATATATTGATTACACTCATGTATTGATTTGACATAATGCTCTTGTGTCAATTGAATTAAAACGTTAAATTATTAAAACAACTGAACAAAAAAAGTGTAAAAATAACACAATTTGCAGATATTTTTAATTTTACGTAATAAATATATTCCGTACACCATTAGTGACAGGATTTATCTGTTAAAATTTACAGAAAAACATGTTGATCTTTTTCTACAATAAGAATGAGAGAGACCGTCAGCAAGATTTTTTTCAAATTAATTTTATCGTTAAAAATATGTTGATTTTACACAAAACTTATCTATTAAATTTAACAAAAATTTTTCAACTGTGTACACGCATTTTAGCAATGCATTGTAACTTACACGTTTGTTCGAAAATTATCCGTGTCGTACACACAATCGTTTTTATGCTCCTCGGCGAGAGGTAAAAATATACCACGTATATTACGTCACACCGCGCCAATTAATCCGCGAATGCGAGTTGTCGCGTTCAAGCGGAAAATGATTTTCCTCTCGCGCGGTTGTTCTACGAAATATTGCATTATCTTGCAATATATAATCTCTCACGCATTTCTCTCCGTTCATCTCGCGGAAGTACATAAAAATTTAATACCTAACTAATATATAGCGATCTCGCGAAACGCTGCCATTATTTCATCCTTCCTATTCTTCTTATATATCCTATCTATTTTAAAAGCTACCATTTTCCTTGACACCTTCCATTAATTTTTTAATTAAATGTTTCTTTTCTGATATTTTCTTTTTATATTAAAATAACTACAGATTGTGCCACGTCAATGAATAGAGAAAATTAAAGCACATAAATTTTGCAAATCTTTATGTTGAGAGAATTTGCAGAATTTTATCAGAAAAAGATAATCTAAAATAATCCTTCTCACACGAAAGAAGTTTATAAGCGTGAAAAAATTATGATTATAAAAACACTTGCATATACAGGGTGTCCCATTTTAATCTCCTCAGGCAAATATCTCGAAAACCAAGCCCGGAAGAGAAAAATGTCTCAGACAAAAGTTGTTTGGTTTCGACGGGGCCATAAGATGGTGACAATGATTTGACCTTGGAAAATCATTTGAAGGTCGTGTGAAGGTCGACTTTAAAATCTTAAATGGAAACCCCAATTTTTTATTTAGTATTCTTGTAGCTGACATCGAGAGCTTTCCAAAACACTATAATAAAGTATTTTTTCATTAAGTACTTTTTGGGTTATTTTATATCTTAATCTGACATATTTTGATATAAAAAATTAAATATCTCGTAAAATATTTAGTTTTTGATAATCTTACCGTAATACTTCTATGTACAGAATAATGAGACAAATCAATTAGTATAACAAAAAATTCTTTTTAAGAAAATTATTTACAATGTATTTTTTAAAACGTTTTTTTTTTTTTGGCACTAATTAATTTGTTTCATTATTCTGTACATAAAAGTAAGATTATCGAAAACTGAATATTTTACGAAATATTTTATTTTTTATATCAAAATATGTCAGACTAAAATATAAAATAACTCAAAAAGTACTTAATAAAAAAATACTTTATTACAGTGTTTTGGAAAGTTCTCGATGTCAGCTACAAGAATACTAAATAAAAAATGGGGGTTTCTATTTAAGATTTTAAAGTCAACCTTCACACGACCTTCAAATGATTTTCCAAGGTCAAACCAATGGTACCATCTTATGGCCCCCTCGAAACCAAACAACTTTTGTCTGAAACATTTTTCTCTTCCGGGCTTGGTTTTTGAGATATTTGCCTGAGGAGATTAAAATGGGACATCCTGTATACATCTGTAAAATAAATTAAATTCATGTGTATAAATTTGATTAGTTTTTTTTTTCAAAACTTGTAAAGTAATATAGATCTTCTTGTTGTGTGGTTTTTTTCATCATGAAAAAAGGATTAAGAGAATATTTCAAACATTTTTCTGTGATGCAATTTCTTAAAATAAGTTTTCTTACTGTACGTGTTTCCCAATGCTTTTCATTCGTACGAAGGAAAAACACAAAGTCATTTAAGTTTCAAGTGTTGGATTTACAAATGTATTAAAAATAAAACTGAATAGCTTCCGTTTAAGATAAATTTTTTAACTTGCATAATATTTTTATTTTTTATCACTAAAGATTAAAGTAAAGTATTGCATATTTAATACTTTGTTAAGACATTGAATATATAAACAGAGAAATAGATATCAATATTTATAATATATTTTAAACACATAATTCACAACATGGGTTATTCATGGATTGTTTACTGCTTGCAGTATAAAAATTATCAGAGAGAGAATTTTTTTTTTAATTCCCTGAAGATTCCAGATTTGTTTTTTTTTTTTTTTTTTCCGGGGAGTAGATACTGTAATTGTACATTAATATAAATTTAATAAAATCAATCGCTTCAAATTCATTCCTTCTTTCATCGTTCAGGTGTAGAATGTTAATTTCGATTTAAAACGCACGTGCAAACATTATTATTTCATTTTATTGTAGAATTCGTGGAGCGCGGGAAAGCATATAACGATATGTCGTTTGGACGTTACCGCAAATGTAATTTTTCCTAATGTATATACGAGCCCATTTATGAGAAAATCAATTGATATTTGGCGTTAATATCGATAATGGTAATATTTGAATAATCGTTGAGCGGGAATGCAAATCGATTATTCGACTAATAAAGCACCGCGCTGCTGGCGATTAACGTTATTACGACAAGGTAATTCGAGCGCATAAGTAGGTTGTCTCGCCGACAATGTCGGTGTCGCGTTTGGTGCGATAACGCGAGTTTATTGCAGCACGCGCGCCCAAAGTCTCGAGTTGCGAATAATAAGACAGACATACCCGGCGACATACTGTATGTTATAATGTAGAATGTGATCGAATTCAAATTAGCGAACGACCCCGTTTCACGGAAAATTAAGGGGTCTTCCTAGTTTGACACTTTGAAAATAAGGCGATTATTCTTGGGATTTTTTTTTAAAGAAAAATATAAAACATATTAATTTTTTAAACTTTGCACGTTTATTAAATAACATTTCAAGTATATTCTCAATTTTTTTCAAACAAAAATATTTGTTCCTTTCGAAATTATAGTAGTTCAACCAGGATTTAAAAAAAAAAAAAAAAAAAAATGGCGAATATGATTCCAACCGTTATAGTCATCTGAAATAAAAAAAACCAAAAAGATTCTTAATCTGTATGAGTGTGGCTATCATATCAACTAGAATAAAAAAATATATTTAAAAAAATGGCAGCATCTAAAAAGAAAAAAATCGATTAGTTTTGTAAATCGCAAAATTTGAATTTTGCATATATCGATTTAATTCCAATTCACACGATAACCACACTCGTATAGATTAAGAATCTTTTTGGTTTTTTTATTTCAGTTGGACTACTATATAATTCCGAGACAAATATTTTTATTTGAAAAAAATTCAGGATATACTTGAAATGACTATTTAATAAACGTGCAAAGTTTAGAATTAATATGTTTTATATTTTTCTTTGGAAAAAAAAAATCCCAAAAATCACCTTATTTTCAAAGTGTCAAACTAGGAAGACCCCTTTAATCGGCGCGAATCAAGCTTTCTTCGCGCTAGAATTCGACAAAGGAAAAGAGCGTCGCTTTTTTCCACGTCTTTACTTAAAAATAGATAATGAGAGGAAAAAAAAATGTGAAAAAAAAGTTACAAAATAACTTCGTAAATAAAGCCCACGCATATTTTTTAGGACAAGTATCTCGCTTCTGAACGAATCTGCGAATTCGTATTTACGATTCCACGTCACACGGAGTATCTCTCAAAGTGCAGAAAACTTATTCAATTTAAATTCATTTTTATCGGCCATTCTTGCCTACAAGGGGATGTTTCAACCAACTGCTACATAAAGAGCGAGCGTATAATTTTTTAAACGAATGTAAAATATTTATTTCAGCTTTCTCGTATGTAGACTTTTCATATTTGACGTTTAAACTTTTTCTTTATGCGAATGAGAGGAAAAGAGTTACCGGATCGTCAAGAGTTAAAATGTATTTTCTGTCAGCTCTTGTAGTAATTTAGAAGCCTGGTTATTTTGTTCTTTTTTAAGCACGCGTATATACGTCACTCGTAAAACGAGCTTATAATTAATATTAGTAATGTTTTAAATACCCTACATTTAATAAATGGTAAAAATGACAGATATTATATTATTTGTTGGCAATTTTAATCTCTATTATTTTACATACCTCTCGCATTAAAGCTCAAAACAAAAAGTTTAAAAAAATGATCGTAAACAAGACGCTAGAATAATATTGTCAACGATAAGGTTCAAATTTTTAAAAAATTTATTTTCCAAATCTGCAATAATCAACTAAATAACGATTCAAATCTTAGAACTGATATTGTAAAAATGTGACAACGCAATATCCATTTTAGAATAAAACTGATATCGTATTGCGATAAATTTTTCATTTGTCTTTCATCTTACACAAAAACCAATTGATTCGTCACTTCTCATGTCCGCGCGCGCGCGCGCTTTTAAAGTAATCGTTAAAATACGAATCATCCACATTTGACAATATCAGATTAATCTTGAAAGGTGACGTCGTCTCGTCGCTTTATATTTAGAGACAGATTTATGAGAGGAAGATTCGCGAGCGTGCGATCATTCGTCTCAATCGGCACACTATTTTAAGAGTCATGAAAACACCAAACACCATAGAATGAAACTTGGCGCGAAATCAGTATAATTTTAGAAAAAAATCCCCTCCTTGACATTGTCCAATTGATTTCTGCTGTAATTTAAATTCATCGAAAATCAGCTTGGACTTTTCAATATCAAATCTTTCGCTGTAAATCATCTACGCGAGAGAATATAATTATAAAGAAAGACAAAAAAATATTTCACGTCACTTTTTCGATCAAATAACTATCCCTTTACAGACTGATTTTTTAGATCAATTATTCTCTTATTACTTTTTCCATTTTGGAAAAAGTACGTTTCAGAGCGAAAATATAACGAATCAAAGACGAGTGAAAAACGGGATTTATAAGCTGTTCTCTCTGAACAATGAAAATAAAGCTGCGAATTATTACACGAGAATTATTATGGTATCGAGAATTACTACGGTAATATTGAAGTAGAGTTGGCGAATGTCGCTAAAATTGTGCCGAGACTTGAAGATGATGCCCGCTGATCGAAATATGTTGAAAACAAATTCGGCGATAATAACTTTGCCCATGTAAACAAGAAACATGATGCAAGATTACAATGACATTACATGTAACAAAATGTTTCGCGCACCGTAGTTTTTTTTTATTTTCTCCTTTCTCTTTTTCGATTTATCTAAAAAAATTTACCTTTATTATAAATTGCGTAAAATTTCAACCAGATAATATTTTCATTCAGTTTATTCGAGATTAATTCGAAATTAATCTTCCAGAGGTCACATAACACGTGGCAGTGAACAGCCATTGTTGTACGAGGTAATTTTCCTTTCCCAAAAATGAGAATTATTATCCTTTCGTATATATTGTAATTATTTTAATTACCTAACACTTTATTGCATAAAATTTAAATATTTAAATGCTATCAATTCCACGTGTCTAAAGTTTACTATCTGAAATTGACAGATACATAATAATCAGCAAATAGTTACTTTAATTTGTACCTATGTACGATATATATTATATTCGCAAACTTTAATAGAATATAAATAGGGGAGGTACAGATATCATTTACCGCGAGAGATTATTGATTCACAATATATATTAATTGTAAGATAATTGATAATTGATCAATAATTGCACAAAATATTTGCATTAATATGTAGCTATATAATATGTTAATATTTTTGGTAAAAGTATTTTTTATAAAACAATAATAATACGTAACGTTGATGAATAGTTTATTAAGAAATAATATTTATGTAACTTTACATAAGTAAGGATATATTTATGTATAGATTACCTAAAGTAATATTTTTTAAAAATAGGAAAAAAATTTAGCCGACAATTAACGAACAAATAAACGAATATTATTTTAATATTAAACTCTAATTTATCCAAAAACTAATTTGCCTCATCACGAGATGCGCGACATTTCAAAGTAAACTTTTGGAAAATACTAAATAGTATTATAAAATAATTCGAAAGATAAACCTATTTTCGGTCGAAGCGATTAACGGATGGTTTACTCCCAGTTCCAACTTAATCAAATCCTCGATATATTGGATGTAGCGGAGTTGTGCGGTTTCTGGTGCAGTACCTTTGTATCGATGAATTTGTCGTCATGGCAACCTTATGACAACTAAAGCTGAAACGTACCGATACAATTAGCTGAAATTCCTACAAATTTCAAGGGCTCCTTCAAAATTTCCAATTATTCCAAAGCAGAACAATTTCCTAAATTTGTTGGCGAACACTCCTATTCTCTTGTCATTATTTTCTTGAAAAGGAAAAAAAAAGGACGTCTTTCTTTAACTTTAAAAGGGTCGATTTAGCAAATTTTCCAGCGTGAAAAGAAAATCGTCGAAATGGCAGCTTCTGACTAAAGACCTAACCGTCAGGATTTAGTTAGTTGCTACCGCAGAAACGACAAAAGAAACAGGCTATTGCGTTTGAATTGCGCACGATATTGTAGACACAGATACAGTCCGAAGCACAGCAGGACCGTAAATTATTCGTGATAATGGAACGAAATGCGGCGTAAGGGCGCGCCGACACCAGACCAAAGGAAACTAAGCCGTGCGATTAAAATGGTTTCAAGAGAGAATGTCCTGTAAAATGCGTAAATTTATTACTGCACAAAGTGTTCGAAATATCTGCTGACGCTCTTGCTCTCTCTCTCTTTATTATATTTTCAATTTTCCGCTGAATCGCGCTATGATATGAAATTGAACGCATTGAATTATAAGCGAGATACAATTTTTCTAACGTTCAAGTACCATTCTTGAAAAAGAATTTAAAAAAAAAAAAAATCTTATCCCATTTCTTGAATATCTAAATATTATAGTTTAAACAGTCAAGTATTTAAAATTCAAAGATTTTTTTTACACGGACTTTTTTCTATCATTATTATCAATATATTTATTTTCGCCAACTGTTTTTTTTATCAATTTGATTTTATCGTATATTTTTATATTTCGACAGAGGATGTTTTACTGGTATTAAAATAAACACATCTCACTTAATTAATTTCGATATGCGGAATTTTTCGTATATTCCTCGTCGTCTCTCGCGCTAGCTTTCCAGCGCTAGCGAATCTTTTTGAAATAACCACGCCATTACGAATCATGGTTTGTTTATGCTCGTTCATGTATAATTTGTGCGCGTTCGCTCGCATATATCGTAGCCATTAGACTGATCTATAATATTCGCGAGTGTTTCATGCGATTACGCCCGGTTTAAATGTGGTGGCCATATTTTCTTATACGTCTGATTAAATGAAACTGAAAAAACGACAGGCAATTTTTAAATAAACTCCAAAACTGACATATTTTTATTATAAAAATTATTTTTTTTTCGGTTATAAATATCGTTAAAATAAATTCTCACGAGAAAAATAGATTACGCATGTGTTAATAATAGCGACATTCGGTTGGAAATGGATATTGAGATAATTTTTATTCGTTTATCATGAAAAGAAGAATAGAATAAATTCAAAATATGTCAGAGCTAAAAAAAAAATATATATACTGGGTGGCCCATTTTAATCCATCCAGTCGAATATCTCAAAAACCAAGCCCGGAAGAGAAAAATGTCTCAGATAAAAGTTGTTTGGTTTCGAGGGGGCCATTGGATGGTACCATTGGTTTGACCTCGAAGAGTCATTTGAAGGTCACGTGAAGGTCAACTTTAAAATCTTAAACGGAAACCCCCATTTTTTATTTAGTATTCTTGTAGCTGACATCGAGAGCTTTCCAAAACACTGTAATAAAGTATTTTTTCATTAAGTACTTTTTGAGTTATTTTATATTTTAATCTGACATATTTTGATATAAAAAATAAAATATTCAATTTTCGATAATCTTACTTTTATGTACA
Source organism: Polyergus mexicanus (assembly GCF_030449975.1). Taxonomy (NCBI): domain Eukaryota; kingdom Metazoa; phylum Arthropoda; class Insecta; order Hymenoptera; family Formicidae; genus Polyergus; species Polyergus mexicanus. Next base: position 3,740,516 of record NW_027223328.1, on the reverse strand, counting down.
GAATAATGAGACAAGCTCGCACAATTTCTTCCTTATCGCGCCATTTCTTGACCTTCACGATCTTTACAATTCTTTAGATTTATATGACAAGTGTGTAAAAAAGTTCCTTGTAAAAAGAAACTTCTTATTATTATTGCTTGCTTATGATTTACGGCGACTATAAATCGATCATATTTTCTCGATTGTCTAACGAAATACACACGCACACATAATAGAATATGCCTCATTCTTTCTTCTTATTTCGATTGCGCAACCTTCGACAATGTCGCACGCGCGTACCTTAATTTGTCACCCGTGACATTCATTTCTCGCATTGCCGACTTTGCTTATTCCTCGTCACGTATTTTTCTACGAATGGCGAACACTTTACGCGCGCACAAACAACGATAAGAGTTTACTTCTAGCGAGATTGTATTTTAGGCGATGCTGAATACAAATCACCGTATCGTCCAAGTTCCTTCGTTATTTCTTTATTTAGGAACCTCCCATTGAGATTCTCGTTCTAGTTTCAATTTCGACATTTTTTACACAATCCAGATGGATCAATAAAAAAAGAGCTTGCGCAGCAATATATAACATAAACAAGTCTTTTTTCATAATACGTCGGTATATTAGTGCCAAGAAAAAATTTCCGACGTGCTGCAAACATATGTTAAAAAGAAATATAAATTAAGAAATCAAAATAATAAAATAAACTTGTAAAATTTTAACAATAAAATCTAATTGCAAATAATAATTGTCATCGTATGTATGTATGTATGTATGTATGTATGTATGTATGTATATTTGGTTGAACAATTATCATATATAAACTTAATCGGGTTTGATTTATATGACTTCATGATCAATATTCATTTATTGCGCGTAACGCATTTGCAAGGCATAATCGGTGAAATCGTTGACAAATTGGAGCGCGAAACCGACAAATAGAATATATACGATTAAACCGCAATCAGCGAATTTCTTCATAATTTGCTTACGTAGAAGCCGCCAGTTAGTCACGGTACAGTCCTCGCTTTGTCACTAATGTTATTTTCGTATACGCATGACGCAACGGTTTGACACAATATCGCAATGAAGATTTAAACATGGGAATTACTTTTTGACCTTGTCTGGGAGAAACACGAAGAGCGATGAATTATGTGCAAGAACGTAATGGAATTTTGAGCTGTAATGGTAAATATGATCTCCGCAAGCCAATTATTTACACTCATGAGAACGTACATTTAAACACGCGCGCGAAAACAACAATGAAAATAAATATTAAATATTATTAAGTATCAATAATATTAAATATTATTAAGTATTAATACCATTAAATATTATTTAAGTAGATATTTTAAATTTTTGGGCGAATCTCTATGAAAATGTTTTTTTTTTTTTTTTTTTTTTTTTTTTTTTTTTTTTTTTTTTTTCTCGTAACGAGAGGCCGATTTCTATTGAAGGAGAGGGGGAAGGCACACACCCCACGGTATTTTCCAATCGGAGAGATTCCACGGTAAATAACGAGTTTTTTTTTTTGTGCAAATAATAAATAACGCCTTGCTGAATGAAAGTGTTTTCTGTTTCGCGATTACCGTTAAACGCGTTAATGTGTTTTTCTTCGGCGAATAAGAATAACTTGACTGTCGTTTGCGCGCGTGCTCTACGGAGGAACGTTCCATGGACAGAAGGTCGAAATCGCAGAGAAATTGAGAAATAATGAGAAGATTACAGTAATTTGGCGTAAACATCTCCGTCTAATGCGGAGACAAACAGGTAAACCTCAATGTCAATGATATAATCCACTTTCTACTTTATAAAGTATACTCTGCGTGTCAAGATGATCATTACATGGCCCTTTCGAGGGGAGACCGAATTATATGCTATCTATTTTTCAGTTTTTTTTTTTTTGTCCACCTGAGTCTTCATCAATCCCTGTATTTCGCCCTGTACGCCGATTTCCGTTTATGATGATATTATACCAGTCGTATATCAATAAATTTAAAGTGCTCATCTTGGGCTATTTGACAGATTGTCGAACCATAATGATAATTTTCTTATTCGATCGATTCTTCAGAAAAATCAACGCAATATCGATAATTTTAAGGATGTTTTGGCTGTACAATAGTAGCAAAAAACTATCAAAATTAAAAAGAAAATATTTCTTATATTTGTACTGTTTGAAAAATCAAATAAATAAATCGGGATTATAAAAAGGAATTAAGGTATCACGAAATAATATGGTTCTTAACTTTGTAAAAGAAAATAGTTGTAATTAATTATTTTTCCTAATTTATGACAAAAACTTTTGATCGTGAATATCCCCTGAAATCAACTGGGGGGGGGGGGGGGAAATGTAAAGAGAGAGAGAGAGAGAGAGAGACAGATATTTTTCTACAATTTTTAGTAAATAACTTTTAAATGTAAATGGATCTAAATCAAGTTTGGCACAAATATTTATTAGAGTTTTCATAATATGTGTATGTGAACATTTTTATTTCGTTGGCAGTTTTTTTCTTATCATATTTGTCAACAAATACTATAGCACGCGGTTTTCCATAAGAATCGATATTAACATTAAACTTAAATAATTTCCAAACCGTTAAGAGAATTATTCTCAGGTTTTGCATAGATATTTCAGAAGAAATAGTAGAGCCGTCTACAAGATCTTCATGCCTTTGTCAATGTTTTGACATACGACACGTACAATCCTTTTAAGCTGGAGAGAAAATTTAAACTTTTTACAAAATAATCCCTGGAACTCTCTCTACAAACATGTAACAAGACTGCATTCTTCAGATATTATCTCGTCGTGCTTTACTTCAAAAACTTTTGAAACTCGCTATAATCGAGATACCGCAAATCATCCGCGGACGATCAGTTGGCGGCCATAATGGCAATAGAATTTTTCGAGAGGCCTGAAGAGATTTTCTTTCGCGACGGCTTCGACAAGTTTCTTATTTGATAGTCGATTAATAGTTTCGATCAACTATTCGTGCCAAACCTCGTAATCGATCTTGTATCTCGAGAAAACCAAAGTATTTCAAAAATGTCGAATATTTAAGTGATTAAAAGTCATCAAACTACAAGCCAGAAATTAATAATAATAGCATGTTTTAAAATAAAAAATATGAGATCACCAACATGTATATTTTGTGTGAAATCAAAGGAGAATTTTTTTTTTTTTTTTTTTCCAAAGATATGATACATAAAATGCGATGTTTTTTTTACGCGCAGGCGTTCGCAAAGTAAATTGTTTGCTTTTAAAATAGAGCGCGAGAATAGCACGGATGGCATGTTTGCATACAAAACGTGATCCTCCGGCATTCGCAAATCGGTAATCGAATATTAGCTCCTCGCCGTCTCCTCTCCAATTATTCTGCCTGGATATTCTTATTAAAGACGTGTCATACGTGCGATGCGCGATCAAAGAAATTGCGAATGAAGTCTCGTACAGTTACGAATGAAGTCTTCGCACACTTGACACATCTAGAACTCTAAAGTGCGTATCGACTACGTCACTACGTCACGAAGTATTGAACGAAATGTCCCATGATGTGTCCAATAAACTCGACGTAGCAATAAAGATTTCATTCGACGTTAACATTCAACATTAATCATCCTAATTAAATGATTAATTTTTAGCCGAGTAAAAAACAACGATACGTTAATTTACCCCGAAAATTTAAAAATTACATTGACATTTGAGACAATCGTGCCTTTTCTTTTTTAATATTTACCGAGAGTCTTATTCTGTGCGATATGAAAATAGTTTCGAAAGTATTCTGTATTAATTCTCTCTTCTCTCTGCTTCCCTTTCCTCTCTTTAATAAGTCAAGAGATAATCAAGACGCGCGTCTTCAAAAGGGCTCATTGAGTTTACGAGAAGGTTTACAATCGTAAAAGAGCGGGTGTAAATGTTCGTGGATACTTACGCGGGGGTCGTAGATACGATGTCTTTCCTCTGGCTAAAAGTGGAATTGGCCGATGTCGATGGCGTATCGATAATATAATCAACACTAGAGCACCGCCACTGCCTTGTCCCACATTACATGCCATAGCCCCGATAGATCACTACGCAAACAAAACAAGGAAAAATACAGGCATGTTTTCAAGGCAATCCATTACCGGCATTATTACGTAACGTATAATATTCTTCAAATTTATAATTTGTTTTTTGTAATCTTTTCGCTCGTACTTCTCTCCTTTCCCGAAATCCTTAAATTCTTTTCATCTATTGTAAGATATCTATTTCATCTATCGTAAAACTTGAAATTTTATATATTGTAGTAATTCTCTAATGTAACATATAGTATTCTTCGATATAATAATTCGTTTCTAATCTTTCCCAGTCATATTTTTCTTTTCCAAAATCTTTAACTTCTTCTTTTCGTCTATTATAAAATAAATAAAACTTTTAAATTTTTATATGTGTAATAATTCTTAGGATTATTTTTTTCATATAAATTACATATCTCTGTTATTTTTTTTTTTTTGCATTAATTTTATTAGGAACTGCTCTTTTTAATTAAGGATCATCTAATAATGTACAAAATATGAGAATAAAGAAACAAAGATACTTGCAGAGAAAATCCACAAAAATAAATATACATTTCTTTGGATAAAGACTTAACGATACTGTGCGTAACATTTAGTTAATTAGATTACAAAGAGTCAGGGATTAAAAAGTATGATTAAACTAATTTCAAAATTCTCTAATTATCGTTAAAAGGATAATTAGCGGCGTCCAAGGCACAACACGTCCGTAAGTATTATGGTCTCTTTTTATTATTAGCTTGTTACGCGCATTTTGCTATTAGCTTTTGACGTTTGTCGCGTGACTACTACTTCCGTAAATTGAAAAGAGAAAATTTTTTTAAACGTTCGATTTGTATCGTATGATGTTACGATTCAATATTAAAAAGCGCATGCAAAAAGAGCGACTCAAATGTGCGTGCGAAGACCGCGTTGTTTTTCAATCCTTCCTTTCGCTAAGGCAATTATGAATGAAAGATGATACGTCGACATTGAACGACGCCTGTGACGTATACGCGTGAGAAAATCTCTTTTGACAGCAAACTGTCAAACGAGTTTATTTCAGAATCGGTATTTTGATAAATTCTTTATTGGTTTTGCCAGATGTTGATCGTGTACGAAATTGAAATTTTTCAATTCCCTCTCGCAGCGTTCTAGAATTATCTCGTGTACTCAATCGGAATCATTTGCGAAAGCGATACATGTATACGAGAAATGCAAACAAATAAACGTGACAAAATCGTACGACGACAGATTAATAGCTAGATAAATTGATTCACTATTCGATATCTTGATATTTGTTTTGTTACGTGAGATATAATCGAGTATAGAAGCTATTTTGTAGAATCATTCTGTTCTCAAGTCTCTCGCGTTGTTGATAGAAAGTAGGTCAAGCTATATCAGACGTATTTAAAGAACTGTCAAAGATCTTATCTTCTTATTTGTGATACAACGTCGTTTAAGTTTTCAAGCTAAATCGATCGGGTGGTCCTATGTTTCGCATTCTAAATTTGAAATTTCGTCAACATACCTCACAGAAAATCCTGTTAGCATGTAATTTCTTGTAAATCAAAAAAAAAAAAAAAATATATATATATATATATATATATATCTCGCGATAAGAGATTCTCTTATGCATATTGTCAATTAATAGTTCAAGATCGATGTACAAAATTAAAACGATCAAAAAATGAAATTAAGAAATATAAATTCTTTGGAAAACTTGAGTTAAATGTGTTAGTATATTATACACATACATGTTTTTTAAACATTCATTCAAAGTGACATTTATTGGAAACGTGTGAATGAAATACGCCATTTCCCGTTGTTACTCTTTCAATCCTCAATCGTTTAGCATGATTAAAACTAATTGAGAATGATCGATAGCGTCTGGAATATGTATATTTAAATTAAATATTGCGTTGAAATACACTTACAAATATACATAAATACAAGTTATTACATATATATATCGATATGTAAATTTTACGATGCGAATACGCGGTTTTCACGCGAGTAGATCTTGCATTTTGGAGCAAATTGCTGTTTAAACGAATTTTATGCAAATTCCATATAAATCGGATTGAATTTTATGTAATATTTTAAATGGTATTACGTAACTTATGCAATTCCAACGTAATCATATATAATGAAAATAAATATTATCGTAATTGAAATAATTTTTTATATAGCGATCTAATATTCTTTCCCTTTAGCATCCAGAAGAATCGAATTCTGAAAGACAAAGAAAAGATTACAAATGTTCGAATAGTGTGTTGTCTTCGTCGTGTAACATGTAGCTGCCCGTCGTTTTTGTATAATTTTGTTGACGAACTTTAAAATATCACATAAAATTCAATACGGTTTATATGGGATTCGCTTTGTAATTAAAAATTTCTTCAGTAATAATTAAATTCCTGATAGATAAGGAAATAGATGAGAAAATTCCCGATACGGATAATTCGATATATCCACGAGTTTATTTTAAATAAAAAATACATATTTCACGATTAATCGAGTAATTGAGCCGAGGTAATCGATCGATCGTAATAAAATCAAGATAAATAATTAAAATGCTCGTAATTTTTTTTTTTTTCTTCGGTATGTAGGTACGATGTTTAATTCACGATTTACTCTGCCAATCTATCATACGGGAGAGAATGACGGTTTCGTACCGCGAAATTTGCGCGAACGGAACAACGGATCGTGCTTCCCCATAAAAGTTAAATCGATAAATTACGATGACGACGACGACGACGACGACAAGGAACGAACGGCTAAGAGAACGACCACGCGAACCGTTTACTTCGTTCTATCTCCGAACAGGTTGTCGTCGTACGACGCATACACTTTCGCAATGGAATCCCAGTTATTTCAAAGGCACGCATACGCGCGCAAGTATAGCCTGGTTCCCATTGCCAGAGATCGGCGTGCGTGCGTATGGTACCTACTGGAAAGAAGTCGATGATCTCTCTCTTTCTCTCTCTCTCTCTCTTTTTTCTAGATAGATATATTCTCAAAAGGAGAATTATATTAGCATAAGAAAAAATGAATGTTTGAAAATAAAATTAGATATTCACAAAATGCATCGAAATTGTAAAACATATTCTTAAGTTTTATATATACTACCTACGTTAAATTAAGATGGGATCGTAAAAATAATTTTTTATTCTAAAAAAAAAAAAAAAAGTGAAAGACATCACTAAACATCTAATCAATAATAATTTAAGAAAGTAATAGCTGTCGGGAAAGAAAATTCAAATTTATTTTACTATCAATAACAATCTGTTGGAATGAATTTAATAAATACGTATCTCTCGGCTAGTTTCTCCTTGAAAAAAAAAAAAATGTCTACAAGAATTGAAATAGAATATATTGAAAAAATACGTCCCAAAATTCTTTCCATTTTCTCGTATCACTAATACATACATGATATGACTACGCAGATATGAATTCTAATATCTCATGTGCGTGATGTGGACAAGCCTCAAGTGTTGAAAGATTTATACGTTGCACACGGATGTAAATATCCATGGTCGTCAGGATTCAGTTTGCGACGAGAGATGCTTCCGCGACATCATGACATTTGCTTCGGGCAAACTGAAACTTTGGGCAAAATTTGCTCCGTTCCCTAAGTACCATTGCTTAGTGCAAATAGATAGCAGTATCACTCGGCGCGCTCGAGTGTTCACGAGCTGTGGCAACGAGGATATTTTCTACCAACATATAAGCATCTTGGAAAATTCATCCAGCCGTGTATAATAATATTGTTACGGAATTTCCGCTCCCATGTATATATATACATTCTGTCTTTGCAACAGAAAACGTGTTTCCACGTCAGTTCTCCCGAGTGCACTTATTTTAAAAAATTCATCCGTTTGTGAGATATTATACTCGCCAAGTCAATTCGTCGAAATGGAAGCCGCTAGAAAAATAGTCGTGAAGTTTTTCGCAACTATGTTACTTTATATGGAAATATCAGTTGCATACATGATGAAATCTATGAAAAAACTCGTTTAATTTAAGAAACTTTTTATATCGTTGAAAAAAGGGATCGAAGCTGTTTTTCAATATGATTTATCTCTCCGTATATACCATACATAATTATTAAATTAATGTACCGTACTATTTATGCATTATATCAATTATATTTTCATAATAATTTCGAGAGATGGAAATTTATATTCGTGTCACAGATGTCGTGGATACAATTAATCCGCACGCACGATTTTCATTATTACGTATCGCCATAATTCTCTAATTTATTATTGTAATAAATACATGTTTGCGATGCATGCAATAATGTTTTCGACAATATACTCCATCATGATTATATTGGGTGATTGCATAAGTTCGTGCCCGATTTAAATATAACCTTCAATAGATTATATTTTAGAGATAACACTTTTATTAATCAATTATATATTCCTCCATTCTTTTCTACAATGGTTTTCCAACGATCTATAAGCTTGTCGATTCCATTTTTGAAGAAAGAACTTGGTTTTTCTTGAAAAAAAGTTTGTAAGGTGGTTTTCGACAGCTTCCTCGGAATTGAGATTCTTGCCATTTAAACTATTCTGCAAAGATCGGAACAGATAAGAATCTGAAGGCGCAATATCTGGAGAATATGGCGGGTGCTGCAGAATTTCCCATTGTAACTCCTGCAGTTTTCGCAGCGTCTGTTGAGCGACGTGTGGCCTAGCATTGTCGTGGTGGAAGATGCGGCACCCACGTATCAAGCTTGGAAATGTATCCAAGCTTTTTTAAATGACGAAAAGCGGTTGAATTATCGATGTTCAGCCTCTCAGCAACATCCTCAGTTGTAATCCTTGGGTTTCTTTCCACTAAGGCATGCACAATGTCATCATCAAAGCCAGAAGGCCGTCCAGAGCGGGGTTGATCCTCCATGTTGAAATCACCATTTCGAAATCTGCCAAACCACTTCTTGACTGTTCGGAGAGCAGGAGCGCGGTCCAAATAAACGCTTTGAATATTTTTTTGTGCAATCCCAACACTCACGCCTTTCCGAAATTCATATAGCATTACATGCCGCAAATGCACCTTTCGTTCTCCATTTTTAATGATTTCCCTTATGCACGAATGGACTTATCTGAACAATGTCTGACGCTAAATTGACATAAGACAACGTCATCTATTCGGTGTAAGCAACAATTACCACACGAAAACGATAGAACTCCGCCATGCAGTAACTTAATGCCATCTATGAAAATCGGGCACGAACTTATGCAATCATCCAATATATAATCCGTCATGATTATAAATAAATATATATATATAGGGTATCCCGCAACGTGATGTCCATATTGAAACTGTGTATTCTCTTTGTCATTCTTAAGTCAAAAAGTCTTAATACACATATGCCCTAAAGGTCGATTGTTTCAAAAAAAGTTATAGCGAAAAACAAAATTGCATAGAATAAGAACAATATTATTTATTAAAGATAATATTTATTGATAATTAAACAATAATTAAATGATAATTAAACAATAATTTACTTTATAAACTACTATATATATATTTATTTATTTATTTTAGCCTAGAGAAAAAAGTATAGATTAGAATTTAAATGAAAAATGCATCTATATTTTTAAATTTCAAATATGTGAAATACAATATTTTGTGTTTCCTGATATATTTTTGCGCGGATAAATTATTTTTCCTGTAAATGATAATCGATTTTATTCAACGAATAATGATTAAAATTTGCGCGGGAATTCGAGATATTATCATTTCAAGAAACCGTTTAATAAATCGGTGCATTTTTTTATTTTTTTATTTTTTTTAAGATAGTCTACATAGAGCGATCGTGTATAATACAATATTATTCTCGGATAAAAGTCGGCATATAAATGTTCAAAGTACGTATTTAAAAACAAGGCGCTACGAATGTTCAATCGCTGGGCGTTTCTATGTTTACGACAAATGGCATTTCGTCGACTCAATTTAGATGTTCTATTAATGGAATAGTCTTGCTAAAGACTACGCCATGTCCAATGATAAATTCCGTATGTCTCACGTGACCTCATTTAATAATGAGAAACTGACTATTATATGTATAATTTATGATGACGATTTTTGGAACGTAATATTTTTTTATTTTTGCGCGAACCACTATACAACTTTCTGCAAAATTTTTCTTCCATATTTTCCGTACAATACAGCATGTAATGTGTGCGTGTTGTGTGTCTGTGTGTGTGTACCATGTGTACTACGTTGCAAATGTAAATATCGAAAGAGAGAACTATTCAACTTTTGTTGATACAAGAAACGCCACAAAAATATTATTCGCTGTTTTTTTTTATTTATACAATATTAAATTCTTGTTTAAATAATCATTAAAATATACCAAAATTGGACACAAATCGTGTGTATATAAATATACAGAATCCTTCTAATTAAAAATATTTTTTATCGATCGGATGTATCGTTAGCACATTAGAAAGCGTTGAATTGAGTATATGATTTCGTGAAGACTTTATATCCGTCGAAATCTTAGGGGGAAAAATTATTTATATATTTATGCTATTTATTTAAACTTGTAATTCACCAAATTAAAGAGAAACCGGCGAATTCTACACGCGTGTGTATATATCAGTTATTTCAAACACACGATATCGCAAGAAACGCATTAACTTTTAGAATGTTATCGAAGAAAGAAGAATATTAAACGCGTATTATCGTTAATCAGTTTGATTTATAAAATACATGTAAGCTGCTATCAAAGCAATATAACAGCTAAGCAAAAATAAGACAAATTATTAATCTAAATAGCAAATTTGCGATTTATATTTTACTATGCTGGTATACGAGAAATGATTAATATTCCACGCTTACAAAAACATGAAATATACGTTCGACATCGCTCGATATCTATCAATTAATTAACGTGTAACTTGATCCGCGAATTGATTATGATATGAAAGACGAAGTAGAGACAATACGTAACAGCTGATTTAATTCGCCATTCATACATAAGTATATTTAACTTGTAAGCAACACAATTGCGGGGTTTGCTCATTGAAAAGTACTCTCAATTATGGAAGCATACAGTAAACACGTGATTTTGCAGTGAACTTTCCGTGCCAAGTTTCATGTTTTGTCTTTAAATTATGTTTGATGAGACAACAATCCGGAACTCTCTCTCTCTCTCTCTCTCTCTCTCTCTCTCTTTCCCTCTCTGATGACTCGTCTCGAGTTTTGTACTTATTACAGACGTTAAATCAAAATGAGAACTATAGACATTATTTTCGTATGAATACTTTAAGAGATAAGAAGAAAGAGCCAAGCTATATCATTTTTGACTATTAATCGCGAAGAATCGTGGAGAAAGAATTTTCGATTATTTTCTTTTGATAACGATTTACGATATTAAGATTCTCGAATGAATACGAATCTGACTTATCATAACTGAAATTTGCTACGTAAACAAACGTATAAATTTTCATAAATTGCATTCCTTCGATTAGAATTAATTGAATACAAGTTATTGTTCTCTTTTCTATTCATGTTTTTCGAAATCCCGTACCGTGTGCATAATTAGATTTATGTATTGAATTTTTAAATTCTTGTTTATGTACCCCATGTTTTTTTAAATATAGACTTATCTCTCATATAACATTGTACATGTTATATAAATGAATAAATTATTTCTTAGCTTCATGTGTTGTTTCAACACACATACAGAATGGCAGAAAATGCATATTCTTAGATAAATAGTTTGAATGAAGGAAAATAAAAAAAGAGATAAGAAGTAAATGTATAACTGACATAAGTAATTTTCTAATCTTTTCTCTCTTTCCTTCTCTGTGTTATATAATTCTTTTAATTTTACAGTTTTATTTTTACAATTTAAGTTTGTAATTTTATATACAAATATCGTACTTTCATATAGAATGTTTCTGATCGTTAAAGTTCATATTAATATGAATATCTTTTATTGAAATCATTTTTAATAATGATGCAATTTGATGAAACTAAAAAAAAAAAAAAAATTATGCCTACCATATATCTCGAATAGCTCTGTAGAAAAAAAATGATATGGAATAAAATTAGTGCAACACCCTGTATATGAATCAATATTTATGTAACAGGTGTACATTAGAATTTTCTGTATGTGTATTTCTGTGGGGTAAATTTTTGCGAAAATTAATAATTTAAATCGATAAGTTCAAGAAAAATTAAAAATTTTCTCCGAAATCCACTATTGACGCAGATAATATTCAAACACCCTATATAATCCACTATTACTACGACTGATCTAGAGGAAAAAAAAAAAAAAAAATATATCAATAGATTCGTTAGCGAGAATTACAATCGTGTTTATGCAACACGATCTTTAACTTGTCATACATCACGTGAAATCTTACACGTACGAAATCCTTAGTTCCATCACGTGCTACATTTTTATCAAAACAATATGACCATACGGTCGCTGTAAATAAATATAACGTGACAACACAATCACAAGAAACGGTGGTTCGCATTGTTTGTTAGCGAACCTTATAACGTAAATATTGTAAATGAAAGAGAGCCAATTTTTCGCCATAAAATAATACAATAAAAATAATATCCCTCTCGCGTTGTAAAAACTGTACTTCTATACTCGCTTCGTCCTCCCCCGCCATTCCGCGAGCCAAGAGCGAGATCCGTGTGTATGTGTGTGTGTGTGTGTTTGTCCAATGACACCCGACGCTATCGTAGGCGCGCGACGCGTTTTTCTCCGTCGTAAACATAAAAACAACACGGAGCAACATACCTTCTCAGGGACGTATCGCACGTGGCATGGATTGGAACGCGTACGTCGGATATCAACAGAGGAAGGTCACCCGTCGGCGTCGCTACGAGAAGGAGAATACAAAACGATATAGGCGACGATGCTCGAGAAACACACTGTCATGTGAAACGCGCACGGAAAGATGCTCGAGAAAAGAGTCGTCGACGATAGTCATAGAAACGCGCATTGCACAGTGCGACGAGAAGCGACGGAACGGCGATCACGTGCAACGTGGAAGCGCGCCGTCAACGATTGCGCGACGCCTCTAATCTACCAGCGAGAGAGAAGAGACAATGACGATAATGACAACAACAACAACGACGACGACGACGACGAAGACGAAGATAACGACCCGTCTAGATCGTAGATATGTATGTACTACGAACGCGATCGCGTACCCGCCCGAAGCATCCGCGTATCCGTCGATTCATGCTACTGCTCACACGCGAGATACATAGTACGACAAAAGCAAAACGAAGGGCGAGAGAGAGAGAGAGAGAGAGGGAGAGAGAGAGAGAGAGAGAGAAGCACGGTTGATGGGACAGAGTGGGGTCGGACGCGACGAGGGAAGGGATGAGCGGGTGGGGGAAAGGGAATACGGCGTGAGGGTCGGCGATCACGTGGTGGGGGGTGACGGACGCGAGGGGCGACGATAAGCGTAGCGGAGGAACAAAAGTTCCGACGGCGTCACTCTCTGCGTCGTAAAAATATTTCCGTGTTTTCGGGAGCGCGTCGCGCTCTCTGGCCAAGCACTACGTATATTATTACTACCGGGATCTAGCGTCTTCCTTCTCTCTCTCTCTCTCTCTCTCTTTCCCCCTCCCTACCTTCCTTCCTCCCTATCTCTCTTCCCTCTCTCTTTTTTGTACACCGAGGAGCCGAAGAACGCGTAAATGGCGGAAGACCGGGTCCGGTGGGCGACGAGAATGACGGAAACCCTAATATCTTTGAACGATATTTCGCGTCTTTCTCGAGATTTCCGACTTAAAGCGAAAGACATTAAGATGGTTGCCATATGATAACATCGTCGCGTGCGTCGCTCAAACGAAATGTCAGACGAGATAATGAGATCTGAAATTGCATTGTGTTTCTCTCGCGATGTTCTTAGAAATACTCCTCCCTCGAACAAAGAGTATTCAATGTAAACGTCATCGAGTTATCTATATAAATTTCCTCTCTCTATAAGATGATCTTTTTCTTCTCTCTCTCTCTCTCTCATATTAATCTAACTTAGTGCGGGGAAAAATCGAGTCGTGTCTCATCGTCGCAACACGTGTACATCTTTTCTTACAGCACAAAACAATAATAATCCAGACAAAATTTAAACCGACTTAAAAAGTAAAAATAATGTCCTTAGAACGTCTTTTACATACGCGTGAATAATCCTCTGAAAGTCAAATTTATGATTATCAATATTTCGAAGAAATAAATAACAAGCGCTAAAAAAAAAAAAAGAAACGTGATCGTCAAAAATTGTTAAAAAAATAATAAACAATCGGAAAATTCTCTGTAAAAATGTTTCCAAAGCGTAGAACTCTTATAGAACTGTCGAAAATTATATAGCGTTAAAACTGCAGAAGATCATCAGCGCGACACATTTTCACGAAATGTGCAGGGACAGTGGATATTAAAAATTGTTAATCGATGAATTATCGATCTGAAATTGCTTATATGTGCTAAACTTGAACAGGACTGTCCGGGACTCTTGCCAAAAATTGATAATATTCGATGCGCGTTTTAGTACTTTAGAGGGGAGGACCGTCGGTGCTAGATTCGCAAAGTTAGCGCGAAATTTTTTTCAATTTCGATTTTTTTAATATAAGGAATGCGGAACTTTTTTTTTTAATTTTTATTAGGAACTGTAGAACTATATGAAAAGCGCTATTAGAGAGTCTTTAGTATCTTTTTAAAATTCGTAGAATGTCGCGCGGCAACTTCGACAGATACCCGGTAACTCGCGATACACGTACAAATTTTTTGGCGATTTGGGACACCCGTCGAGTAAAACTATTAACCGCGTACAAGTAGACGTCAGTAAATTAACGAGGGGGAATCCAGTATTGACGTAAAATGAATGTTACGAGATACTTGAAGGGATCGTAAAAAGATTCATGATTCTACATGAACGGCTTCATTGCATGCTTTCGCATGCAGATTTTTCACGGCGAACATAATTTTCACACGTAATCACGTTCCTGCAACTTACGAGAATTAAATGTGACACTTATCGCCATTAGCGCTTATGTAGGAGGAAAAAAAAAAAATTTAAACGAGCCTCTTATCGTACTTGTGTGTATGTCCATTGTTTACATTATTTATACAAACAGGCAAGAGCATTCTAGCGATAAAAATGCAGCTATTATTTAACGATTTACAAGCCCGCTATTAAATGCGCATGTTAATCTCGACGACATTGTCAGAGTTCAACGGTATCGATACGCCTCGGTATTCGAACCGCATTTTTTTTTTTTTTTTTTTTTTTTTAAGCGGTAAACACTGTTTAGCTTCGAGAGTGATTTAATAAAGCGCAATTAATGAGCATGTAATTAAAGAATTGAGTTTTTATTCGAGATATTATCGGATATTATCTTGTCTCTCGCAATGTCTTAATTGCAAAATTATATTCTGCAAAATTATATCTCTATAAATATGGATGCCATTATAATTTCGTATTGCGTAACGTCACATAGATTGGAGTCGGTCAGTTTCATCCGATGCATCAAAATGTACGTTTTATCCGTCTTGTATATCTTTCTCTCTTTCCCAAAGTTATAAATTGCTCCGCGCGTAAACATACACAATGTTTTTATCGCGCATGCCGCTCTCTCTCTCCCTCCCTCTCTCAGAAAGAATTCTCTCAATTCTCTCAGAGAGGGGGGGGGGGAGAGGAGAGAGAGAGAGAGAGAGAGAGAGAGAGTCACTTCCTGAGAATTTGAACTTATTCTACATTTATCAGATCACGCTGAGCGAGGAATATGTATCGCAACCTGTCACTCTAAATTATACGAGTCATTTGTTTTGTCGACGATTACGTAAATAAGCGCGCTCGCGAAATCCTCGTTGAATTGCAGTTTGGCTGGATCTTTTTAAACTTACCATCGCAAAATTGGACTTTACAAGTATAGCATTTACATCGTTTCTAGCTTCGCGTTAAGTTGAGCAAGGCAGTTGAAAGATGAATTTTTTTTTTCTTTTTTTTTCCTCATCCGAAAAGAGAATAATCTATTGTAGATAATTGTGATTTAAAACGCCCGTAATCCAAATGATAGTAAAGGCAATTACATTTATATGCTAAATGATACGATAGGGATTCGATTTTTCTCCTTCTCGCGACAGATTATCGATTGTTTGGAAAAGAGCGCGAAACAGTATCATACATTATAGTGATAAGATATACAAAATTATTATATTAATAATTATGAATTATATATAATATATTGACGGCGGGCATCGATTTATTCAGTCATTATTTACTAATTTCGCGATTATTAAAATGGAATACAAAAGCAGGAGAAACACCAATGGACTCAATCGACTGCAAATATTCGCGTTTTTACCCGTGAATTTTGATGCTAAACACACGACGACACGCTGAGTTTTCAGGACAATTCATAATTAAGACAGAGGACATCCTCCCTCCTCCGTGCCAATCAATGTGTTATTGTAAACGGTGCATCGCTAAAAGCACGTAGAAACGCATGCAATATAAATTCTTTCAAGCTTTGATTTGTATTGACACGGCAAGCACACAGAGAGAGAGAGAGAGAGAGAGAGAGAGAGAGAGAGAGAAAGAGCAAGTTCTCTATTGAAAGAAAATACTTAAAAAAATATATAA
Source organism: Polyergus mexicanus (assembly GCF_030449975.1). Classification (NCBI taxonomy): domain Eukaryota; kingdom Metazoa; phylum Arthropoda; class Insecta; order Hymenoptera; family Formicidae; genus Polyergus; species Polyergus mexicanus. The sequence goes on along the minus strand of NW_027223328.1, from coordinate 3,723,870 downwards.
TTATTTAATCATTATTTAACAAGTTCATGATGATGAGGATACCTTAGGGAAATAAGGGAGAAGCATCAATAATTAAATACGAGTTTCTGATTCTCATGATACGCGCATATGAACAAAGAACACGATTTTCATATTGGGCGCACAGAATTCAGAAACTCGTCGAATAACGATCTTACAAATTTTACATTATCAGATAACGTTTTAAAGTATCGAATGAAAATCGCAGTATCGAAGATTCGTTATACGATGAGATTACTATTTACACTATCCAGATTTACCATACCAAATTGTGCGGATATCCTTTATTCAGATAATATCCACGAATTATGACTCCTTGTGCTACGATTCAGAAATGAAAATTTAATATTAAAATATCGATTGAAAGATATTATAGAGAATTCTCGTGTAAAGTTTTTAAACGGTGCGAATAGAATCTTCTCATTTTCATTCCCTCGAATACGATTATTTGAAAATATAAAATCCAATCCGTGTCAAAAATTCATGACTTACGATATCACTTATGTCGTTTTCCTCTTCCGTTTTCGTAATGTTCGGAAAAATTTTCTGCACAATCGAGAAAGAGAAAGAGAGAGAGAGAGAGAGAGAGAAAGAGACCGTAATCACGTGTCAGAAATTGAGAGATTGAAAAAAAATATATATAAATAAATTTTTTTTTTTTTGCTTTAATATTTTTCAACAGCCATATTCTCTCTCATACAGAGAGACAGCAACAATTTTGATGAGATCTCCCAATTATGTTATTAAATCGTAAATCGTTTCTGGAGTTTCTTTTCTCTAAACGCGAATTTTGAATCTCTCTGATCGCAACGATATATAATAGACGTATTATTAAAGCAATACCTTCTTTCTTTACAACAATGTTTTCGACAGTTTTTCCTTTTCTTGTACGAAGTAATTTTTTAATCTTTATTCTCACGTTTGCATATAAAAGTAATATTACATTTGTCGTACGACAAACTTTTTAAGCGCATTTATTAGGCAATTTCTAGAAACTCGAGAAATTTTTTATTTCGCAGCCAATCAGTACGCTTAAAAAATTTCTCGTCAAATGTAATATTACCCTAAGTATGCTCCTCTCTCTCTCTATAACGCCTATTATAATATTAAATGTAACTATAGTATATAAGAAAGTGTCTTAACATTTAGCAGAGAAGAAGAAGAAAGGAAAGCTAGTCACGTCTAGACCTTCTCGTGACAACTCGTGGTAAAAAAATAATGCAATGCCGCGCAATAACGTGACCGTGTATCACGCGAGCTCAATAATCATCGAAAATAATCCGTAATTTATTCCTAATTTTTTTCTATCAAAAAATAACGCTTGTTAATCGCCATTAGCCACGTGTTACCGATCAGCGTTTATTTATCCCATTAGACCACCAATTGCGACGTGCGCTGATACGTAGCAATGACACGTCAAAAGGGCGTCTCTCTCTCTCTCTCTCTCTCTCTTTGGCGACAATCCATTATCTAATTCACGATATCCGATAATTCGCGAGTCCATCGCGAGCTATTGATTCCAATGATTCGACTGCGTATCGCGCTCAAAAGTCATGTTTGTAAACACGCCGCGATCACTTCCATGGTTCTCGTATGAAGGGATGTATACAAACCTGATTACTGCGTCGCAAGTTTCGTAAAACGCACGCAGAACCTTGGGATCGGTCGGTCCTACACTTTATTCGGATCTGGCGGTGTAAAGAATCACCGACCGCGTAAAACGGGAAAGAGAAGCAAGAGCGCGAGAAAAAGAAAAAGAAAGAGAGAGAGAGAGAGAGAGGGCGGATCTTGCACGCTTTTATTCCCATCGCGTTATTTAACGACAAAAGCGCGCTCGAGTCTGCGACACGCAGAGCTTGCGTTGACATTGACACGATTTTTATATTGCAACACATTGACGTCACATTGAAGATGCGTGAAGAATGTGGGTGAATGTCGAAGATGAACGTAGTCTAACCTGAATTAACAGTTCGCGATTAGAGACACATACACAAAGCGTGGGGCAACCAACCTTCGAATCATCCTCGCGTCGCGTTTAACGGCGTAGATAGAATGTACGTAGGTAGACGTCGGGCTTTTCTTCGTACGACGTGACACACGGTGTGCAGGATTCTTCGCTTAGGACGCGCAAAAACACTGGCTGGCGGATATCGCGTGGAATATAGGGACTCTGCGAGGAGAGCCAAGTTTTCCACGTGAATACGACTCGCGTCGCGCTCTCGCGCTTTTTTCCGTCGATCGTTCTTCTCGCCCAATCGCGCGAGCACCCTGCGCCGGCGGCGGACGATCAAAACAGAGGAAGGAGGGCGCGCCGCGACGCGACGCGGCGCGGCGGCGGCGGCGGCGGCGGCGGCGATAGGGGTTGGTGGGGAGCGAGAGGTCGCAGGCATTGAGCGGGCGCGACGGAGCGCGAGCGAGCGAGCGAGCGAGCGACAGAGAGAGAGAGAGAGAAAGGGAACAGCAGCGCGAGATAGACAGTCGTGTCAAGTATTGCGTAGTAAACGCTTGAATGGATTACGTCACACGGCAGGCTAAAGTCAGCCGCAGGGTAGAAAACGCGCAGGAAACTACCGTCGAGAACCCGGTCGCGTTCAACTCGTAGATTGTATGGCGGTCGTTTGATTCTCCCTGTACACGTCGCGCGATAAATACACAATATACGTACAATGCAAACGACACGAGATACAAGAACGCGACGCGACGCGCGGAGCGTAAAGGGGACGCGATCGCGTATTCCCCTTTCCTCGATTTAAGGCGGCGGAGTTCGGGACACAACGCCGCCGCAATCGATCGTCGCGCTTGTACATCACGTACGTCATCATAAGTGTTCCGGTTAGCCCCGTTACCGCGGAGCGAGGGCGCGCACATATACACCTCCGTCCCGCTCCAGTACTCGACGCCCACGTGCGTTCACACGAGTCTCGGGCGCGTCTCGTACACAGCGTCCCCGCATTTCTCTATCTCGTTTGCTCCGCTTTCCCTCCCGTTCTTCCTGTCTCATCCCTCTCCCTCTCTGACGCTAACGGCATCTATATATGTCGTATGTGTGTGTATATATATATGTGTGGTATATGCGATGCATGCATGATATATATATATATATATATATGTCACATATATTTATATATCTTACGATTTCTCTCGTTCCAATTTCTTGGCTCGCGCTACATCCGTTATATCGGAATGATTGACGTCGCCGAAAATTACTACATGGCCGTTCTGCGACGGGGGTGCACACGCGAGTCCGCTTGTCCGTTCGATTCGGGCTCGCTTTTGTTTTCGCGCGAGAAGGAGAGACGCGCGCCGCAAAGGGACGTATCATTGTCGCGAGAAGGAGCGCGCACGTTATCACGTGGTCAAGCCTTGCCCGGTTTCCGAGATCACTTACCTCGTACGTGCCCGTCGCAGTCGCAGCTTGGGCGCGATTCGCGTGCTCGCACGTCGCGGTCGAAGCTCGCGGAGGCGACAGCGGAAGCTTCGCGGTCGGCGTATCCCTCACCCGTCTCTCCGTTTCTTCCGGCAATACGTATTCGTGCACCACATCCCACACACGCACATGTACGTACGCGCACCAACACATATGCACACCGACAAACACGAAGGCACCGACTCTCTCGCGCGAGTTTGCTGTACGCGAATGTAATAAACTCTCTTTCTCTTTACCCTCGAATACAACGCGCGCGCGCGCGCGCGCACGGTTCGCTTTTACCGAGAGCGGACGATACACCGCGTATATACCGACCCACGAGTCGGCTGCTACTGCTCGAAGCCGCGATTGTACACACACCGACAGCCGAACGCGACCACGAACGTGACAGTTCTATGAGAGACGTCACTCGATTCCCACGATGCGGGCGCCGCCACGTGGTCGCCATCGAGAATCGCTTTTAGTGAGAAATACGGATGTACGTACAAGACGGGTTTCTTAACGATTGTCGATTCGATGGATTTTCAATCTGGCGGATAAGGTCGAGAAAGAAGGATCGAGGGTAAATATATATATTATTAATTAGCAAGTAATATTATTACTCGGAACAATATTCACATAAATATATACAATATTTATATATCGCTTTTGTCCTAAAGGCAAAGTTATTAAATATGCTTATTTGATCTTAGTCAGATTTAATCAAAGCTTTTTTTAACCAAGTAGTGTACATTCTTAATTATACGTATGCGTAGAATAAAAGTATCATATATATGGTGTAAAAAAAAGATATAGGATTTAAAAAATAGATATTATTTAATAAATCGAGTAAAAAAATGCTTGATAAACGAAGAAATTTTTGATTTTGACAAAGCAAGCGATTTGTTGTTTCCTATTTATCGTACGTGACGTGAAACTAGAGGAGGATTATCTTACGTTATTTTACTAATATGATTCTTACAAAAGATATATATAGTTTCTCCTTTGCGTGTATAATTATCACTTTTGTATCATAGAAATACAAAGTTTTTAAAAAATTCTTATTTCGAATCACTTAAGGGGATCCTGGACTATAGACCGAACGCAATTTTTTGAATTTATCAGTTTTTCAAATGGCTATACAGAATTACAAATGCTTTGAATACGATTAAAGTAAATATATATCAATGCTCTATGGGACAATCGATTTTATGGTAAGAACGAAAAAAAGTTAAAAAAATTTTCTAACCGGTAAATTCAAAAAATATTGCGTTCGATCGGTAGTCCAGGATCCCCTTAACAAGTATTTCAATTCCGCTGATATAAATTTTATACATGTTTCTCTTTCTTTTTGTATTGTATATAACATACATATAATTAAAACATGTTTTGTTATGTGCTTATGTGCCATGAAATGAAGTGGGTGCTAAGAATAAAGGAAGTTTGTCTGGGCCCGACGTGCTAAGAATAAGAATAAAGTTTCAACGCTCTGTAAGTTTCTTTAATTATTTTCTAGATATCTCTCTCTGTGTGTAAAAAAAAAAAAAAAATTAATTATTTAATTTTACATATTAATCACTATGCGTATATAGTCATATTGTTGGATAGATAAAATATTTTCGCCATCTAGAAAAATTAGATTATTTAAAAATCGATTTTATATCGACAATCCCGATCAAATGTTTCCGATTATTTTCTGATCAATATTATTATATTTGTTGTCCTTCAATCAAAACCACGGGGTCCTTGAATTTTTATTCGCGATCTATATTCATTTATCGCATTAATAATATTAGATAGTGATTTCTGTTTAGGCCACCGTATCAAATCAACAATGCTGATCGACATATCTGACGAGATAACGTGAATGTTTCTTAGATAAATATTTGACGAGTAATTGGCAGTAGACGCGTTTGATAGTCGACATCTGGTTTGTCTCGATTTCGATTGCTTCTGTCTCATTCGTTTGGCTTTTTTTTTTCTCTTCTTATAATTCACTTCTTCTAACACGAGAGAGCGATCTCTCTCTTTCATCAAAGGAAACATCGCGACGTTCTATGCCAGTTTCTGTATATGTCTTATATACGTCGAATATCCGTCGTGTAATTTCGTGGCTATTGCTAATTTAATGTACATTCTATTGTGCAAAATAAAGCCGCGAATCTTGATGTTTATTAACATTATTTATACCTTGGAGATAGTTCTCGTTGATAAAAGTGTCTATGAATTTTTAATTTTCTTTGTCATGTTATCCAACCTGTTCCTTTCCGTTGGATCTTTTACATATTAAAATTATACATATGAAGCTTTGTGTGAAGACTTTTCTATTTACATTTGAAATACCGAGTAATTATACCGAGAAAAGGCATTAATACTTTGAGTGTAGTAACTACACATACTTTCTTCTATATATACGGAGAAAATATTATAATAAAATTACAATATATTTTTTTTTTATTGTAAAACGTATTAACATAAAAGTCATCAAGAAATCATGATATTTTTATTTAATTATATATATACGTATTACATACGTATTATATTTTACGAAAAGTTATGATTCAAATATTTTCATGCACAAATGGACGCATAATTGTTAATATTCCAACTTTAGAATAAATGTTATAAAAAAAAATGTATATTTTTCACACAATTCGTAGTTTAAAATTTTCTCCTCGTATAAAAATATAGCGAGAATTAGTACTATTTATTATTTATTTAATAATTCGTCGCGCATTACATAATTTATATTCTTTAGCAACTTTTAATATTTATTTATTATTTTATATTTACAATATATATCCAACACACAGAATCTTAATATAAATTTATTTATCAATTTTCTCGGAACGTACACACACACACACACAAACCATAAATACCAAAATACCGATAATTTATAAGTGAAATATTATAATAATGAACATCTTGTGTATAAAATTTAATTTCTTATTTATAGAAAAATGTGGATAATGTAGAAAGCGATATCACGATTGCTGCTATAGTAGCTGTCATTTAATCGCCAAACAGCTATAACATCTTCCGGTAAAGTCCTGTTTTATTAGTAATTAAAACATTTCGTAGCGAAAACAAATCTATATAGACATAAAAGTATTTTATTATTTGTATCTGTATAAATTCTTAAAATTATTTAGGTAAATAGACAATTTGTCTAAATTAAACAAAGTTTATTATATTACAATTACAAATAACTTATTCGTAAAAAATATATTAGAGATCTTTAAAAAAAAAAAAAAAAGACTGTGTGCCGATCGAAAAACTAGTCTCTCTTTTTTATAATTCCCATTTTGTTCCAATTAAACATATATTTATAATGCGCGATATAATAAATAAAATTTTGGCGAAAGATTTTCCACGAAATTATCTATCTTAGTCTACTTTCTTCTTGAAGACATCCTGACCAATTACCGCTCGCCAGCATAATTTCTTGAGTCCGTAAATTATCAGGATTAAACTCGATATATAAAATATTGCGACGTCTATACTATAATAATGGAACGTGCTCATGTATCTGAAAAATGTTGTATTTCATTTATGTAATTTCTCCAGTTTTATATCATTAGAGATTTATTTGCTATATCGAACGTCTCGATACATTTTATATATAATCTATTTCAATAAATTTGTCGGTACATTAAAGATTAATAATTTTAATAAAAATATGGAGAGAATACAAGAGAGAGAGAGAGAGAGAGTAGCTAAAGAAGATGTAGTTGAAATACTTGATGCAAATATTGAGTTTTGATTGAGGTACATCGATTTGATTTTCAGTAAGTAACAGATAAAAATAGAATAAACGTAGAAATATTAAAAAGTATTTCGATAAGAAGAAATTGAGGCTAAGAATAAATAATAACGAAATAGTAAAAAGGAATGAGAGAGAGAGAGAGAGAGAGAGAGAGAATTGAGGAAGAAAGAGAAAAATAAATACGCTATAAACTACGAAGCATTAGAGAGGAAACGTAGTACAAGTATTGGTAAATATAGAAATATATAAGATAAGAAATATATAAATTGAAAGAGAAAAGAGCTAGGTGCTTGAAGATAAGACGTACGACAGGATATTAGAATGTGGTAACGAAGAAAAGTACATAATATAGGGAGTAAGAAAATAAAGACTCTAGGACATAAATGAAAAAAAGATTATGTAAAATATTTCTTAAGAAGATACGAACGGTGAGAAATAGGAAGGTGGCGTATAATATGATGATGATAATGTGAAAAAGGTATTACCTGATCGAGCTCTTCAAATGATCGGCACCTCCATGTTTGGCGACGTGTTCTACCCACCACGTGGCCAATTCTCTGGAATCAATCGGTAGATCGCGAAGCAACGTGCTTCGCTTTTTAGCTGCCTCTCGATAAGAATTATTGTGAAGTGCGGCAACTTTAAGTATACCTTCGTGAAGTGCACTAATGGATATACCGGCCAAATCCATTACCAAAGCGTAACTCAATTTTTCTGCGTTAAATAAATATACGAAAATATAGTGAATCGATCAGAAAAATAAATAATTTATCGGACCTACATATTTGTTGAAATTTACTTTTTACGAATTATTTGTAAAAATATAAAATTTTAATGGTGAGAAGTGAAACCATCCCTTATATGTAGAGTGGTTTTTTTCTCGATATATCTAGAAAATTATTCAAGATACCAAAAAATGTTTTATACAAAAGTTTCATGGTAAAAATAGCTCTATTTAACCATATTAATAAAAATTTCGAAAAACATTTTTTTTGGGGGGGGGGGGAATTATTGAAAACAATTAGTAAGAATTTTGCAGCAAATTTGATTAGCTTTAAATGACTTTAAGGCATGCCTAAAACCTCATTTCAATCGCGAGGATAGAAGGTAACAAGGTTTACTCAGTATTCATTTTTATCATCAGCGGCGTATAAATTTCACGCCAAGCGAAGGAAATAATTTACCGGCTTGCGCCGCGTTTCCATCGTGATCGCAGAAGACCGGCAGGACCAGGGTCGGTGCGCCGTGATAAGCTGCTTCGTGAAGGGATAACAGTCCGCCGTGGGAAACGAAGGCGCGAAGTTTGGGATGTCCGAGTAGCTCCTGCTGCGGCCACCAGGCAGCCGTTCTCACGTTCGCAGGTAGATCTTTGATCTTGGCACCCTCCCACTTCCAGATGACGTTGTACGGTAGCGCGGAGAAGACGGCGACAAAGATCTGCCGTAAAGCCTCCGGCATTCCGGAAGCCTGCACCGACGATCCCATCGAGACGAACACGAAACCTGCGGCAAAATTTCCTCAACGTCTCGATGTTGCATGCAAGTTTAGTTAGAGATGTTTATCTCGCGTCTGCCAACAGTCACACGAGGGAAAAATAGCGTCAATGTGACAAGAAATAACCGTCGTGTACCTTGGAGCTGTACTTATTGCATGTACGCGATACGGCCCCTTACGTAATACGCAAGAAATGTCGTCAAGCGTCGAGAGGCTTAAACGAGAATTTTACGCTAAAGGGAATTTAAAATCTTGTATAAAGAGCGAATATGCAGCAGTTTTGTCGATCGCTTATTGAAATAATATAAGTTTATTGCTTTTTCCTATTTTCTTTCTTTACGCGCGCGCGACATTTTTTTTATAAAAATGTATTTTAATATTTAAAAAATATATGTTTCATTATATGATGAATAAATGTTTAAAACTTTCATTCTTTAAGCTTGCGATAGTTTTGCACTGAAATATAAAAGCTTTAGACAGCTGTTAGAAAATTGTGAATTTTACGTAGAAAAAAGATTGGAAATGAAAAAGAGGAAAGAGAGAATATGCTTGCGATATATATTACCAGGTCGCAGAAAGGACTCCAGATCGGAATTTAATTGCATTGGCGGTCTACAATGAAGACAAGCCACGTTCACGACATTTGACAAGTAGGGCACGGAATCGGCTACGGTGTAATGATTGTTCTGCAACGTCAATGGAACCTCCGCCGTTAAACTATACAGATCGTTGGGTATTTGATCACCTGTCGAAAGCAAAATCGACCACTGTCATTGTTATGAATATCTGATTAGAGACAAAAGGTGCATGTACAGTCGAAAAATTTATGTTAAATTTAACAACCCAAATTACATATCCCAAACGATGCACATAAATTTTTTTCTTAATTTAGCATAAGATGGATATGTTAAATGATGACGCTAAATGACTATGTTAATATTTTAACACAAAATCAATGCAAATTTCAAAGTAATTTGAAATAAATTTTGTATAAAATACATATTTTTAATGATAGAGTCAACTTGGAAAAATGTTATTGACGGTCTATAGTTATTCTCACTCTTATTGTGGGATAAAATCAACATTTTTTTTTCTGTAAATTTTGACAGACAAATCCTGTCACTAATAATATGTAACATATATCTATTGTGTAAAAATAAAAATAGATGCAATGATATATTATTTTTACACATTATTCAGTTGTTTTAATAATTTAACACCTGAATTCAATTAACACAATAGTAACATGTATTCAACTTTCATAAGAAAAAAAAAACATCAACGAGCGCTCACCGAGATACTTTTGAAGAATCGGCCGAAGGTAAACGGAAATTGTGATCCAATGCATAATTTTCAAAGTGAACTGGGCCGCCACGTTTAAGACCCTTTGGAAAAAATTCATATCTTGCGTAATCGCTTTACCGAAATACGGCGTAACTGACCACGGTGACGGATTGCCTTGGCGCATAATGGATCCGCTGTACAATGCCACCTGTATAATATATAACATATTGTTTCTATTATTAATAATGCACGGCAAACGTGATCAATTTTAACGAGTCGAAAATATTGATTTTATGGGGGAAAAAAAAAGTCGGAGAAAAATATTTTTCTTTTAACTAAAAAAAAAAAAAAAAAAAAGCGCTGTCCCGCCATCGTAAAAACTCGCTTATGTTCACGTATCGTCGAAGTCATTAAACGAATAAATGACGAAGGCAGAAAGATCGATATACAAATAGAATAGCTAAAGTTTAACTTGTAAGTTTCTGAAACATGTCTAGAGAGACGTGTATAAATTATTCAAGGAGACGATTACTTATCGTCATATTAGTTATACAGAGTCGTGTGAGCATAACACGGTTATTCATCGTTTACTTTTTATTCGTATACGAAAACGTGATGAGGATACGACAAACAAGCGTGTTTTGTACATTCCACGCTCATGAAATAATCACGATAAATATCTATATAGAATTTTGTTCGAATATCGTTGCACAATTTCGGTAAACGAATGAAACAGTAAAAAGAAGGAACGTTTATGTTTATTCCAAAATTTCTTTTTCAAACCATTACATAGAAACGTGTTTGTTTATTGCCTATCTGATGGACAAAACAATCAATTCCTATATAAATTAAATATTCCTAGACATTCTCTAAAGTATATAAATATAAATAATTAAGAGGTTAAAAATATATAAGAGCAAAATTTTAATTCGTATTTATATGAAATGATTTATAGATCCGCGTATTTAATTTTAAGCTTCTTATTTCAAAAATTGTTAAGCCTTTTCCATGCAATATTCAATCATGTTTATCGATATTTAACCAGTAGTAAAAAGCAAACTAATTAAAAAATTAGTGTCTTATATATATATATATATTGCAAAATGTGTTGTTGCATGTCTATGTTGTCTATATTTATAGCGATATATTTTAAAAATATCTCGATAATTCTAATATGAAAAAGTGCGATGCGATTTAGAATTATAATTTAATTCTGCGTCTTTTTACTTTTGCAGTTACAATTTTTATACGAATTAATCCATCTTACACATAATTGTTTCATGATCCAACTCTATGTAAACATAATGAATATACAGAGTGTCTATAAAGTCTGTCCTCACCCTCTATATTTCAGAAATGGCTGAAAATTATGAAAAGCCGCGAAATACGTGTTTGATCATTTGGGAAGACGTTCGACGTGTGAAAGTGTTCGTCTTTTTAAGTCCTTTTTTTTTTTTAAAGGGGACGTAAAAAATTTAAATTCAAGATGACCAATTTTTTTTTTTTTTTTTGTGAAGCCAAAGTTAAATTTGAACTTTTTCTTTTATAGAAAGTAGTTAAATTTCATTTAAAATTTTTGAGTTGGTGTCACCCTGGGACCAACCCCTTGAGAGGACAATTCCCCCAATCTCCTTAATAGTGTAGCCCCTCGAAATGATCGAACACAAATTTCGCGGATTTTCACCATTTCGAGATGTTTCCGAAATATAGGGGGGGGGGGATAGACTTTATAGACACCTTGTACATACAAGGTTCCAGGTCAAGTCAATGAAATTTCAGGATTTTATAGGAAATTAAATTTAGAACAAAAATTTCCTATAAACGTAGGCCTGGAACGAAATGCTTTATTAAAAGGTTATAGCTAATAAACTCTCTGTAAGTAATTAGTTATGATTAAAATTTAATAAGAGAACATTTTTATGTTTGCATTTGCAATATTTGTACGACAAATATAATATTTACACAAAGACTATCGAACGCCTTATCAGAATTAAATGAAATTGGTATAATCTCGTTTGTCATTTAATTACCCATCAGATTTATCTTGTTACTTTTTTCAAATGAATGAAGGATTTTAAGATTATTTTTAAAAATCATAAAAAAAAAACGTGATTTTTATTAGCTATAATTTTTTAACAAAGCGGATTTATGTTTATCGAAACTTTATTGTTTCAAATTCAATTTCCTATAAGATCCTGAAGTTTCATTCACCTGACATGGAACACCTCGTATATCACAATTGATTCAAGTAGAAGGCGAGTGGATTGTTGCCGCAAACGAAATAGGGAAATGAAGGAATTTTGAATTTACTCGAGGAGGGTCTCGTGGCGTTTCTGCAGTTTGGCGAATGGCTTATTACCGTGTTGAGCATTATCGTCGGTACGTTCTCGCCGTGGAGGATCCCCAGCAGGCACTCGGGAAAAGCGCCGTCGACCACCGCGACGTGCCATCGCGCGCGCGGATTGCCATCCGGTTTTTTTAGACCGGCAGTCGACGCCCTGTCACGTAACAATGCTTCACAGGACTCCCAACCATACCTCATAGCGTCCCATGGTGAGATCGGGAGTTCATTCCGGAATCTGGCACCCACCAGATCCCATTGGGACGTGAAGTTCTCGACGTAAGCCTGTCGTAAGAATTATGCGCGTGTGGGTAACATAAATCTCTTTCGCGAAGCTCGGATGTGTCGGAACTTTAATCGAGAAACTTTTAATTTTCATCTGTTAAACTTTCGACGAATTACGATATTCAGAGTCAAACTTTCTCGTCTTCGAAGATATAGTCTTACAGAGAGAAAAGATACGACGGATAAATCGCAAGAGCAGTTTTTGTATATTTTTCTAGTAGAAGTTAAATTACTTTTAAATTTGTCTTTAATTTCTAATTATTGCTACTCTAAGAACAGAGCATGAGAGAAACATTCGAAAGACCTTGCATCGCATCCCTTGACTTTTATAACCAATGCGCAAGCGATAAATATTAATATTATTCTAAACGTCCCATTATATACTCAAGCTGTCCCGCCTGTATCTTATAAAATTAAAAGGTCTATAGAGAGGAGAGAGTTAAGAATGGAGATAATCATGGAGAGGATCGTATAAGCGGACGGCTGATACGGCAAATTACACCGCGTGTAATAAAATTAGATAGGTCAAGAGCCAAATTGGACGAAGGAGGAAAACGACGAGCGATAGCCCGCGGTGGTTTCTGGGGATCGCGATTTTACCGGACAGGGGTGATCGAGTTAGTACGGGAGTAGATCGTAAATCACCTCGAGGATCGAAGGCACCAACTCGTGAAGTCCATTATTCACTGCGGGACCGGAGAAAGCGCTCAGCAGCGTGACGTTGTGGCCCCGCGAACTCAGGCTCGTACCAAGGGCGACGAAGGGCACCGTGTGGGACTTGGTACCACCCATGGTGGCCAATAAAACGTCGTATCCTAGCAGGGGCTCGATCAGCACGGAGATGCCCAGGAGGAGGGCGAGTTGAAGCGTCATCTTCGTCGGAAATCGTCTTATCGCTTCGACCGCGAGCACGTCCTTCTCGCTCTTATCACGCGGCGAGGGTACCGATACCGCGTGCGATACCTTCTCAACAAAGAGGGACAATCGTCTCGCGATCTTGCACCGCGGGCATAGTCACGTTACGCTCGAACGCGCGTCTCTTTCGTCACGAACTCTTTTGCGCATCGATGAAGCGACAAACCGATGAATCTGTTATTCTCTCCACGGATCGTGTCCGGTCGCTTGACCGAGATGAAGAACGGGCGAACGGGTCTCCTTACGCTCTAGTTGGCGCCACCGATAAATCGCGTCGTGATCTCGATCGTTCGGTGATGATCGTTTCGCGAAGGCGTCCCAATCGATCGCCGGTCGTCTCTGCGACTGTGGCGGATTTCGCTCGCATTCTCCGCCTTGTATTCTCGCTCGTTTTGCGAATCGCTTCTGTCTCTCCCTCCCGAAACCGCACCGATATAATAGTCTGAAACGCGCGCGGTCTCTCGAGTTGTAAACAGGTGGTTTCGTCAAGCTAAACAATTCATTGTCATTCTAATGCACCGTTGAAAAGAAGATGCTTGGCTTGAAATTTGAATATCTATGATGAATCGCAACCATTCCAGACTCTACGCGCGTTCGTCTCTTTCAATCCTCATTCGCTTCCGGCAAGCGCGAATGGTTTGAAAGACGCCATGTCTCGCTTTGTGCGTCAGATTTACTCGTCGAACTGCCGAGATCTTTTGCGATAATCTTCTTTGTACTGCAAGATTTCATTAAATAAATGAAATTCTTTTGACTCTTTCGAATGAAAGATTATCAAATATTCTCTAATCTCTTTCCTCTTAATTGAGAGGAAATAGAATTCGTCGATTGTGTAAGAAGCTATTTCTCGTTGGCCTCTTGATCAATCTCGCTTTCTTCCTCGATGCATAAATTCCTGTTTTAAACGAGTTTTGATTATGCAGATTAGTAAATTAGTTATGTAAGAGAGAAAGAGAGAGAGAGAGACTCATTTTCAGTATCTTTACAAATACTGAAAGATATTAGATGGCTGATGATCTTTCTGAAGTTTATCATTAAACTCTTACTTGCATCTTTTTCATATTCATCTCGCGATGACGATTGTCATAACATAGCGGAAAAGAATATCATAATATTTTTACCAAATATATATAATATATATACTGAGTATATAAATTCGTTTATCTAACAATTTTCTATAAATTTCACCAACATGTACCACGTTTTTTATCGTCTTCAAAGAACAGATATACATTTAATTCGTTCGTAATTGATTCTATTGTGACTTAAAAGCTGAAAAATTACACATAAAAGAGTATCCAGCATCAGAGATGCTTTTCACCGCACTCTGTACGCGCACTTTACTGCACTTTTTCATCTGTATGTTTATGTATATGTTTTACATTCAAGAAACTTCGATAATTCGTTCTTCTGTTTTTCCTCTTTTTAAATTCTCCCTGAATCACGACGCGCTTGAAATATCTTCAAATTGCGAAAACCGACGGTTAAAAATATTTTTTTCTCATCGACTGCTTTTTAATTTCCGGTACAACGATTGCGAGAAGTCGCGGTTTTACAAAAGTATCCGATCTAGAAGTTGTTCGCGAATCTTTTTGCTCCTGATAGCTCTCGAGGAACTTGGTACGATTTCGCGTATCTTTTCCGCGGATCCTTTCTCTCGTCGAACGACTCGTCTGAGAATACTCGAACTTCTTTCTCCGACACGATATTCGAGAAGAAATATTGTATCGTGGAAGATGACGAGCAACTCTCAAGGCGTACAACTTTTTAAATCGTCGCGTCTACCGATATCGCGTGTGTGCGTTGAAATTCGAGCGTCGTCGAGACCGCCCCTTAATTTTCGCTCAATTATCTCTTCCTTTCTCCGATCAGGTGAAGAACTCTTATAATCCTTCCTTTCCTCTGACCTTCTTTACCCCTTTCACGCGATTCCTCGGCGACGCCAGTCTTGATCTTCAAACTGTACACGACTTTCACTAATAACGCACGCCTCGTATGCGGTATCGCCCGTGGTGATAATTCGATCCTGGAAATATCCTATTGCTGTTTTCCGTCTCCCATGGTCTCTCGTATCATTACCACATCTGTCTTCATTCGCTCTCGAAATTGTGATATTTCTTGCCACGCGTGAAATACACTATGTAAATGAACGAATCGTTTCAAACTGAATATTATATCTTGAGATACAGTTAATTTCTCTTCTATCTAATTTGTAAACAGAGAGGGATAATTGCGTATTCCAATGTATTCTTGTATATTTTCTTCACCCCTGCTTTTTAACGTTTCTACCTGCGATTTGTCAAATCCGTGCTCGCAAAATTTGCAACTCAACGAACGCCACGCTCACGCGCGAACAATCTTTCCGAGCAATTTGAAATGATCGAATACGAATAGAAATTATTTAGTTCGCTGCGGAGAGTCGACGGGTATGCGAGAACTATCGGTGAAGTGTAAACACAGCAAGCTCGAATCAGGATTGATTGGCGAAAGAAGAGTCAGTTACGGTGACTCTGCAATTTCCACTGCGACGCGTCTATCCCCTCGTGTACCCAGCCAACTTCTTCTCGGTATTTTTGCTCTTTCGATTTATCGTCGACAATTTATTTTCGAAACACGCGGTCAGCCAGCGGATCCTCCCTCGCGCTTCTTCTCGTCTCGCTTCGCGGCCGGATAGAGCACGGAAGAGCGGGGACCTTGAAATCGATAGCGTTCACGTTATAGCACGCTCGCTAAGCTCGCGTATCGCCGAGCGTGAAAGTTTGACTGTGCCAACGACAGCTTTAATAATCAGCTGAGCTCTAGAGAGAGAGTTTTGCCTCCCACCAGGACGTTCGTTCTTCATCGTCGGTCAACGGTATACCCGCGAAGATGTGTTTGCTGCGCTCCCGCGCATATTTACGCCCGTTCGCGCGGAGAAACGAACGCTTGTTTTGATCCGATTGGGCATCTCGAGGATTGTGAAAATAATTGTATGATTATACAACAAAACGCGGCGTTGTCATTGAATCAAAATTTTGTCGAAGAGAAATCTTTTCTCTCTTAAATGTGTCTCTTTTTGAAACAATAATTTTTTTTTAATCTACTCTCTCTCTCTCTCTCTCTCTTGTTCTTTCGGATTATATACATAGATGAATAAATAAATGAATATAAATATGGAAAATATACAAATTATGGATAATAGAATGAACATTATATTTCCAATATTTAATGGATATAATAACGAAAAAGAATACTATAATAAATGTATAATAAATAACTTTATTTATGTACGATAATTTAGCAATGAAACTTGTTTCAAGGATATAATATAATTTCTGTTACTTTAACATATAATAATGTGATTTATTTATCAAAACGAAACAAGTGAAATTCTTCTTCGTTCTCGATCTAGAGACAGGATAAACTTCCTTTCACTTTATTTTAGATTACAATTGACTTATCGGCTATTACCGACGATACCACGATGGCCTCTCTCTTTTCTTGTTCACTCGTTGATTATATACGTGTAACTAAGTAATTTGCAGTCATCTCGAATATATTCCGTAGAACGAGCTCGATATTTTATCGTCTTTTAAGTATATAGTATAAGTATAAGAGGAAAATCAAGATTTTTAATGAGAAGATACGATTGATAGTTTGATCATATCTATGTAAAAACGCTCGAGTTAAATGTATTAATTTGTTGTTCGAGACTGTAATATGAGATTTGTATTGTTTATGAGGAATTTGTGCGCTGATTATTTCATACGTTCTATACATTTGATATAATTTTCGTTTGGATTGAAAATTTAATTGCTCCGTCACTTTTCTATCTTCGTTGCACAGTATTTCCTTGTAGTATATTCGAAGTGTTACAGAATTATGATAATTTCCGGTTATGTAATTCATCTGCTTGCGATTTAGTCATTTCGAAACCTCGGAATCTTGACTCTCTATTCCCTCGGTCAATGATCGTCTTTGACCGAGTGGTCATAATATAGAGTAAACATACGCGAAATTGTGACAAGAATTTCGCGAAAGAGAGCGAAATAGAGATCTGTTTGTTTTAAGTAGAATAGTAGAACATGAAAAATATCAATTTTTATCGATATTTTTTAATTACATAACTAATAATCAAAATTTTTGTTACTGTCTTTTTAATTACAAAATAAGCTATTCCTTTTATTATACGATAAAACGCATAATTTCATAATATATAATGTATAAAAATATTTTAAGTACTTAATATACTATACTAATATTTTATATATCTATATAAATTATATATATAATATTTTTCAATATAACAAATTAATATAAAAATTGTTCATAGAATCCCTTTTTTTTCTTTATCTTTTTCAAATTTATAAAAATCGATATTCAGGAATAGAATAAAAAAATAATTAATATAACAATCTTTCTGTAGTATAATAGATCGAATATTTCATTACGCAAATCATATTAACCTCGATTTTCACAATAATTTTTTTTTTTTTTTTTGAGAATGTAAAATTTTCTCTCTAACGATAAGTTAATTTAACATTTTTCAGCGCATGCTATTCTAGCTAATAGCATAATAAATTGCATTAAAATAGCTCTTTCTATTTTAGCCTTAAATGTTTTAAAATTGTGTTTATATAAGAAAACATAAGAAATTGAAATTATATACAGCATAAGAAAAACGATAAAGAATGATTATAGTTTCTATTAAAAAGCGTAATTATATACGTTTTACAAAAAAATATTATGCATCTCAATATACAGGATGTCCCATTTTAAAGGACCCACTCAAATATCTCAGAATTAAATATCTCGTAAAATATTCAGTTTTCGATAATCTTACCGTAATACTTTTATGTACAGAATAATAAGACAAATCAATTAGTGCAAAAAACAAAAACAAATGATTGTTTAAAAAAATACATCGTAAATAATTTTTTTAAAAACTATTATTGTATTTTTTTATACTAATTGATTTGTATCATTATTCTGTACATAAAAGTATTACGGTAAGATTATCAAAAACTAACTATTTTATGAGATATATAATTTTTGATATCAAAAGATGTCAGATTAAAATATAAAATAACTCAAAAAGTACTTAATGAAAAAATACTTTATTACAGTGTTTTGGAAAGCTCTCGATGTCAGCTACAAGAATACTAAATAAAAAATGGGGGTTTCCGTTTAAGATTTTAAAGTCGACCTTCACATGACCTTCAAATGATTTTCCAAGGTCAAATCATTGTCACCATCTTACGGCCCCCTTGAAGCCACACAACTTTTGTTTGAAACATTTTTCGATTTAACGCAGTGTTTCTGAGATATTTGAGTGGGTCCTTTAAAATGGGACAACCTGTATATCTTAGGCTCTTAGGGAAAGAAATCGAGTATAGCTTGCTTTTCACACTAATAATTTCCGTAAATTTTTAATGCACAACGAAACCAATTATTATAGATAAGATAATTAAATTGGAGATATTTGAATATGATCTAATTATATGTATAGCTAATTTGGTTTGCGTAGATCGAAATATGCGCGTGATATACGAGCGATTGAATCGATGAAATGCGCACAAGTTCAAGCTATCGTGTAACTTGGCGAAATGTATGATAAACATTTTATCACGCGATCAAGGTAATTACGTTATGCTTTTGTATTTCGAGAATTGCGTACGCGACAGTGCGTATCTAACGTATTTCGCTATTAAAATTCATATGAATGAACGAATGAATGAACGTTCCGCGCATCAGCATTAATCAATCATTATTTATCTCCGCGTATAACGTGATTAATTAGATTCTATTTGATCTTGATATTTACTATCTTTCGTACGTTAAAGAAGAGATGGGCACGTTATTAGAATAAATTGTTATTTAATTTTATTTATTATTCAATTTAAATTTTTTCTTTTTATTTATCTTTCTATATATTATTCGTTATATTCTGTACTATATCTGCTGTTTTTTTTTTTGCATTATTTATTATTCGTATTATTTGCTATTTAAATTATTCATCTTTTGCATTATTCATACTATTTGGTATTATAATATGAATATATAATAAATACTTTATTTGAACTTTTATTAAAAATGTAAAAATATTAATTAAAACAAACATTAATGTATAAAATTTAATTTTTCTTATAATTTTGTTTAGTTTATTTTAGTTTTTTTTTTTTTAATTTTAGTTTACTATATACAATATATATATCCTTTGGATAAAAATAAGACATCTCTCTAACTAATGTGTAGAATAACTGAAAGATTTTATTTTTATTATTATTATATATTTATATATAAATAATTGTTATACATATATATGCAAATAATGGAAGAACGAGAATATCATTCAAATTGTTATTCGATTGAATATATATCCATCAATTATGAAGAAATCAAGAATGATCTCTTTTATTTGTTATGTATTGTAATAATAGATGAAAAAATTCTACGTTGGAGCAACGTAATTGGAACGACGTGCGCGATAATTAATTTGTCACGGAATATCGCGGCCTTTTATATATTCGATCTCGAATCATTAGTATTTTACGACGATCTCACGTTTTACGATTTGTTTAATCGCGACGTGGGTGACGTAACGGCGATATCATAAATTAATTTTTTCACCTGTAGGTTTTACCGTTCGGCGGATCGATGCGACGTGATGCCGACGCGGATTCCGCTGATTGTTAATCGCCCGATTTTACAAAGTTAAATCGGATCGCGCACACGCGACGAATCCACTTGATCGTCGAGAGAAAGGAAGCGTCGCTGATGTCTCTCTTTTCGGCTTTGATCACTATGTTGGAGCACGTCGAGATAAGCTGAATGTAAACTATACATAATGTCATTGTCACGTCAACGTCAGATATTCTCATACGGAACGGACGCAAGAATTTTTCGACGCGACACGTTACATACAGCGTGCATCTAGCCACACTCATCGATCCGAAACGTTATTATTTAGAAAGCCGACATGCAATGCTGGTCCAATCTATTCTTTCCTTATCCTGTTTAGATGATATCGGGACGCTATTGAGTAAGAGGAAATAAAAAAGAAAAAGTAGATTAAACCAGGCGGATATTTAGTTTGTGACATTTGATCTGTTTAGTTTATGTATTCGCGAAAGAGAAATCGTTGATGAAAATATTCTCGAAAAATCTCCGTTCGCTAGAAATACTCCGTCGAACGACGTCAAACGATTTACATCATATGTATTATTATATGATACTGCGCTATATGCATAGTATGTTAAAAATTTTGAATATTTACAAATAAGTTTTTTATTATATCTATGATTTTTTCTTTTTTTTTTCCTTTTTTTTTAACATAAATCCGATATAAAAAATATATTACGGTATATATTATGTATATCGGATATACAGGGTGTCCCATTTTAATCTCCTCAGGCAAATATCTCAAAAACATAGAAGTATTACGGTAAGATTATCGAAAACTAAATATTTTACGAGATATTTAATTTTTTATATCAAAATATGTCAGATTAAAATATAAAATAACTCAAAAAGTACTTAATAAAAAGATACTTTATTATAGTGTTTTGGAAAGCTCTCGATGTCAGCTACAAGGACACTAAATAAAAAATAGGGGTTTCCGTTTAAGATTTTAAAGTTGACCTTCACATGATCTTCAAATGATTTTCCAAGATCAAATAATTGTCACCATTTTATGGCCCCCTCGATACCAAACAACTTTTGTCTGAAACATTTTTCTCTTCCGTGCTTGATTTTTGAGATATTTGCCTGAGGAGATTAAAATGGGATACCCTGTATACGTAAGTATATATTTACTATAATTTTATTTTATGATCACACGTTCTTATATAAGTATTCGAAAGTATCGTTTTAATCTTTACAAGTAGCTAGGAATATGAGATTAACAATTAAAAAAAGAAAGATTATTATTTTCGATCTTTTAATTTTGGGTGAAGATTATTTCTTAGAAGGAAATTCATTAATATTAATATTTTTATAACATTATATAATTTCTCTTTCTCTCTCTCTCTCTCTCTCTATTTTAAGCGACTATTTCTAATTCTGTCTTCAATAAAATCTGCATTTTTATACTCAGCATCATTGCTGTGTAAAATAATAATTAACTTTAATTAATTAAATTTAATAATTGACATATCCGGTTTTATGTCGAATAAATACTTTATTAATCTTAAACGAAAATTTATAGTGTGGTTATTGTGTTTATCGCAATTTTTCATCTCGCAATTACATACATTTTTACAAAATTCGTACATCAAAAGTCGTGTACAGCGCGCACACATGGAAAAAGAAAATGTATTTAAATTGTATGTGTTAATTGAAACATATTGTGCGCGTTACAATTTATATTCCCCCATGTATGTTTTTATTACAACATGTGGTTATCGCGTTATCTGCGATATACATTACGTGTCTTTTATACTTTACGTGACGCTTGCATGCGGAATCATTTTTTTTTTTTTTTTCATTAAGGGAAACACACAGAGATAAAAGCGATAAAATTTTAGTTTCTCTCGCAATACAATTCACGTGTTATCTTTTAAAATTCGACCAATAATGGCCTGCAAAAATCAAGCGAATCAAGCTTTTCGTAATGCGGTCGAATCGGCGGATTCGTTGCAAAAGAAAAGAAAGCATCGTTTTAATACTTTCTAAAAATATCTGCCTCTTCTCGGGATTGCGGGGAGGATAACGGAATATCGCGGAAAAAAATATCTTTATCGCTGTTTTCTTGTACGATCGCTGCTCACCGTTTCAAGCGTCCATTTCATTATTCTCGATTCGCGGGAAAAAAATTCGCATTTAAAAGGCGCGTTAAGACGCAAGAAGAAAGTTTTCCCGAATTCGCGTACGGACGTTCAATATTGCCGAAAGTTGCGAATTGTCATGAGGTTTAATTTTTATCCATCTCACCGTTAAAATATCTGGCGTGATTATATAAAAGAACCGACTTCTCCCCGATATTGATCGAATTTTCGAGCGAATAGTTCATATTCGAGTGGCATGGCGTGTGTTTACTGTGTCCGTTGATCATTATCGGTCAATTGCACACAATTACGGAAATAGCTTGATGTACCGCGGTAGAAAATTCAATTTTCCTCTATTTCATACGATTAAAATACACTAGCGATATTTTATATTATACTGAATATCTTTTGATATTGATAATGTTATATAATATGTGTATACTGTACCATTCGATAAAAAAGGTAGGAAATTTTTTAATTTAGAAATGTTAGAATTTAGCGATAAATTATCGCAGAATAATTTCATAAAATTTTTTAAAGAGCGGAGTCGCTGTTTTTCTTTTTCAAAAAATTTCTGTACAATTTGTTTACGAAACTGTATTTGATTAATGGACAGAATGTTTGGTTTCTCGAGACTGTTCGATTTTAATAAAACAAAATTTGAAAAAAAATTTAACCACAAAAGAAATTTACTGCAACCATAATATGTATTTTCACATAATGCACATTTGATAACGCTAATGCTAATGATATTTGTCATTAATTCATCAAAATGTAGAGATTTTGAGCTCGTTAAACTTCATAAAGAAAAAATTACGACAAAATTTTTTGACATGTAACATATAAAAAAAAAAAAAAAAAAAGATTTCAAGTTATATAAATACAAAATAAATTTTGAGAAAATTTAAAAATAAATAAAATATAATATAAATGTAAATTTAAATGTAAATGTAAATTAATGTAAACTTTGTCGTTAATCTTGCGTCGCTGATATTGCTTAACATGAAGAGTTTCCATTTTATAAAATCAATTTAGGTAAATAATAATCTCGTAACACATCCACACACACACACACCACCACACACATCGTAATACATAAATATTACATTGCCGCTGATTATTCATTCGATCTATTTATGGAATTAATCGTTTTTTTTACTGGATCTCAACGATATTCCATATCTCATGATGGTGTTTCCGAGAAAGAAGTTTTTTTTCTTTCCCTCGCCTTCTCCTCGTTTTACGATCAATTTACCGCTTGGATCTGGGTGATATCCGGTTTCACGTGTATCTTTTTCTCGTACGAAGCTACCTCACGTTTTCGGGCGTTCACTGTAGAAAGTGACGCTGCCGTCTCAGCGTCTCGTTTTATCGCAAATTCTTTCACGCGCCAATTTATTGCAATCGTGAAGGTGGCAAGGCGTAATATTGGCCAGAGATATGACTCATTCCGTAATTAATAATCGTCAGTAAAGATATGTGTCTAGAAAGAGAAAGAGAGAGAGGGGGAATGGGAGGGGGCACGTATTCGCGTTACATGATTTTGTGTGCAAAATTATTTTAATAATATTTTATATTTTGATATTGAATTTCTCTCACAAGCGATGGTTTGTTATATAAATAAATAAATAGATAATAAATAAGAAATTGTTATATAAAAAAGTAAATAAGTCAAAATAAATTCGATAGCATAAAGTTCAATTTTTCCTATAATGTTATTTCAATTTTTGATAATTACCCAGGGAGAAACGCGAGATCGGATATATGTCTCTATTAGATGTCGCAGCCATATAGTCTAAAACAACATCTAGAAATATATGAATTAGATTAATTTTTTTTAGACAATATTAAAACCTAATATTCACACAATAGCAGTGCATTGTTTATGAAACCGCTCTTTGGGCCGCAAATCACTTTTCGACATCTAATAGACATCCAAGTATATATTAATATGTATGCAACGTCTAATAAACCTCTAAGTAAATATTAATATGTACGTAAGATCGTAATAAAAATAGAAAAAAATTCTCTTGTTGGAAAAATAATCTCATAAAACGTATTTGTGGTCATACACTAGTATTCACCTCGTATCGTCGAGATCAAATTTTTGTCAATATATCATATGAGTCTGGAGATTGACGGAGATATTTATGGCTATATCTGATGAGAGAGAAAGATAGCATATTGTATGTCCGTTCTGTTTTGCCACCCGCTGAGCGTATAGTTATATATAATAACCGGTATTAATTAGTCTTTAATAAAAATTATATTTTTACATCTATCCACATAGGAAAGTCGACCTATCCTTAGATGCGTCACGTTTCTTTCTAGGGCACTTCCGGAAGATACAATTTAATCCAAATCAAAATTTTAGTTTTAAATCAGAAATAGCTTTGGGTTAAGTTATAACTTTTCGGAGCCCTCCCATTGGAGCGAATCTATTTTTACATTTTATATATGTAATAATGTGCTTATAATTTACAAGCACAGTGTCGTCAATAGGACACTTTAATCCGAAAATGTAGTTGGTGAAACGGTATTATTAACTGTTGCAGCGAACCATGCGAATCTTTTGTCGATGAGAAAAGCGGCGAAAGATAAAACTGGGGTGTTATTAACATCCGATATGGTGCTCGCTGATTTAATGAACATCTCCGAGCCTCATAATAATGAACAAAGTTTATTCTTAGCTTAATGAAGCGAAACTTTAACAATATATACAGGTTTTTTAATCGCGAAACTGGGTTATTATTTTCAGAAAAATTATTGAAAATACTCTTGGATAATATTCTTATTGTTGTTATACTGTCGTTTTGGATTATCAATTACAATCACACTCTCAATCACGAAAGCACGTTGCGATGATTCTTGATTTTTTATTCGGGTTTTTTTAAGCGGAATATTTTTTAATTATAAAAGTTACTTCTCTGAGCGAATATGAGGAGATAATTTTCATACAGATTAGTTTTACAATTATTTTTTTTTTTTCAAAGTAAGATATACAGGGTGTCCCATTTTAATCTCCTCAGGCAAATATCTCAAAAACCAAGCCCGGAAGAGAAAAATGTTTCAGACAAAAGTTGTTTGGTTTCGAGGGGGCCATAAGGTTGTATCATTGGTTTGACCTTGGAAAATTATTTGAAGGTTATGTGAAGGTCAACTTTAAAATCTTAAATAGAAATCCCCATTTTTTATTTAGTATTCTTGTAGCTGACATCGAGAACTTTCCAAAACACTGTAATAAAGTATTTTTTCATTAAGTACTTTTTGAGTTATTTTATATTTTAATCTGACATATTTTGATATAAAAAATAAAATATTTCGTAAAATATTCAGTTTTCGATAATTTTACCGCAATACTTCTTTGTACAGAATAATAAGACAAATTAATTAGTGCCAAAAAAAACAAATAATTGTTTAAAAAAATACATTGTAAATAATTTTCTTAAAAACAATTTTTTTTTTATACTAATTGATTTGTCTCATTATTCTGTACATAGAAGTATTACGGTAAGATTATCAAAAACTAAATATTTTACGAGATATTTAATTTTTTATATCAAAATATGTCGGATTAAAATATAAAATAACTCAAAAAGTACTTAATAAAAAAATACTTTATTATAGTGTTTTGGAAAGCTCTCGATGTCAGCTACAAGAATAGTAAATAAAAAATGGGAGTTTCCATTTAAGATTTTAAAGTTGACCTTTACATGACCTTCAAATGATTTTCCAAGGTCAAATAATTGTCACCATCTTATGGCCCCCTCGAAACCAAACAACTTTTGTCTGAAATATTTTTCTCTTCCGGGCTTGGTTTTTGAGATATTTGCCTGAGGAGATTAAAATGGGACACGTGTATATCGCCTACTTAAATTTATCGTATTAAAAAAGTAAGAAAAAAGATCGTATTAAAAAATAAGCACTATAGTATTTTCCTAGGCTAGGAAAATACTATGGTGCTAATGAGTTATTGACTATGCGGTAAACCGCATACAGATCTGACCGCAACCCGTATATCTCTTCTTAAACAGAGCTAAATGTTTGACTTGAAATTTACGGGACGCTACGGGACGCGAGCTGCATCTGTTAGAATGAAACAGCCTTTCCCTCGAGCTGTATTTGACACACGGCACGAAACTACTGCATATTTAACAACGCTCTTTCACAATTAGCACGACAATCTAGTCGCGGTATAAAGTCTTTCTAACTGAAAGTTACCCTCTCTGCAGGTATAATGACAGCTTGAAGGATTATCTGTATTCCGTTTGGCGCGATAGACTGCGCGATTCAGTCGAGTCTCTTGTGTATATTAGTCGATTCTGCAATACGACGCCAACTGCATGCAAAAAATCTCGGCAAAAACGGATTACGTAAAATCATTAATTATGATATTAGCTTAGAGGGTCAATGTCATTGAAAGCGTGATATTAAACTTGAAATTATAATTTTGTTTACTTTTACAACTTCTAGAAATCTTTAATGCGTTATGAGCGTTATTAAGGATGTTTTGGCTGTACAATTATAGCAAGAAACTAAAAAAAAAAAAAAAAAAATCTTATACCGTTTGAAAAATCGAATAAAAATAAATCCGGATTATATAAAAAAGATTAAAGTATCACAAAATAATAATAGGTTTTTAACATCTTCGTAAAAGAAAATAATCGTAATTAATATTTTTTCTAATTTATGACAAAAACTTTTGATCGTGAATAATCCCTGAAATTAAGTTCAAGAAACAAAAAAAAAAAAAAAACGAATTTTACAGAAAGAGAGAGATAATATTTTTCTACAATTCTTAGTAAATAACTTTTAAACGAATAAGTGGAGATCTAAATCAAGTATTGTACAAATATTTATTAAAGTTTTCTTAATATATGTGAAAATTTTTATTCCGTTAACAATCTTTTTCCTTCTCAAATTTGTCAATAAATGCTATTATTCGCGATTTTCCATAAGAATCAATACTAACTTTGAACCTAAATAATTTTCAAACCTTTCAGAGAATTGTACTTAGGTTTTGCACAGATACTGAGAAGAAATAATAGAATAGTCTACGAAATTTTCATGCTTTTGTCAATGTTTTGACACATCCTTATATGATTTAATAATATAGATTTCTATAATAATACAATATATATATACACACACAGACACACACATATATATATATATTCAATCTTATCCAAATTCACGTTAAATATGTGTTTATTAGGAAAATAATTTGTTAACAAGAAATTAAATGTGAGGCATGATGCATTTATTGAAAATCCACAAATTTTTATAGAATATATATATACAGGTGTCCCATTTTAATCTCCTCAGGCAAATATCTCAAAAACCAAGCCCGGTAGAGAAAAATGTTTCAGACAAAAGTTGTTTGGTTTCGAGGGGGCCATAAGATGGTACCATTTGTTTGACCTTGGAAAATCATTTGAAGGTCATGTGAAGGTCAACTTTAAAATCTTAAATAAAAACCCCCATTTTTTATTTAGTATTCTTGTAGCTGACATCGAGAGCTTTCCAAAACACTGTAATAAAGTATTTTTTCATTAAGTACTTTTTGAGTTATTTTATATTTTAATCTGACGTATTTTAATATAAAAAATAAAATATTTCGTAAAATATTCAGTTTTCGATAATTTTACCGTAATACTTCTATGTACAGAATAATGAGGCAAATTAATTAGTGCCAAAAAAAAAAAAAAATAATTGTTTAAAAAAATACATTGTAAATAATTTTCTTAAAAACAAGATTTTAAAATTGATCTTCACATGATCTTCAAATGATTTTCCAAGATCAAATCATTGTCACCGTCTTATGGCCCTCTCGAAACCAAACAACTTTTGTCTGAAACATTTTTCTCTTCCGGGCTTGGTTTTTGAGATATTTGCCTGAGGAGATTAAAATGGGACACCCTATATATATTTGAATTAGATTGGATCGAAAGCAGATTAAACTGATGGATTTGGGATATTTGAATTATGCATTGATCCATGAATCGCGCATATCAACGCAGAAACGTGACAGTGATGTAGAAGCGTCCATAATTGACAGCCATACCGAAATAGTTACGAAATAATTAACCTCGATTGCTATATTTTAGTACGTATGACTTACCGATACTTTCGTATTTGCATTCTTTTTTAGTTATGTTAAATATTTGTGCAATATTTTGCATTAATCCTCAGTGCGCGTAGCGTGGATTTTTTATCGTTTAAGATAATTTCGATCAGGTGGCCTTACCGAGTTTTTTAATTATTGCTAACGAAAAGAAAGATCAATAATTTTAATTTTAAATAATCTGACATAAGGAAGGCGGGATCGAGTTGTTCTTAATAAATGAAAGCTGCATAATTAGAGCAATAATTATATTGTCTGAGGCAAAGATTTTGCGGAATATTTCTTTGTAATAAAAGGCATATTTAATTATAAAAGTATAACAAGAAAAAAAAAGATGAATTTCCTCGTAAAATTTGGATATTTTATAATAACCGAAAAATATATATATGTGTGTGTGTGTGTGTATGTGTGCGTGTGTGTAATAAATATCTGTTGCATTAAAATATGTTTACCGATATGTTTAAAATTTCGATGAAAACAATCAGCATATATAATATTACGTAGAATTTAGTTTTCTTTGGAATCAAATAGCATCGCGATGAACAGAAATAACAAAACATTTTGCCAAAGTAAACAAATTGAGATATAATCTTATTATGTATATCTCTATTTTATTATATATATTCAATCGTCGTTTATAATAATGACGATAAATAATTATATTTCTTTGTTATTGAAATAATAATTAATTGTCGCAATTAGAAAAACGCCAATTATCTTTGTAATTGTTTGTATCTCTCTCGAGAGAACAAAGGCTGTTTCAATCAAAATGCTATCTTTATCACAGATGTATTCTGCAACATTTTTTTTTTTTAAATGCACGAGCGTATTGATTCTTCTGATTGTTCTCCTCACTCTTACCTTTTCATTTATGGAGGATCGGAACAATGGGAACTATAAAATTAAGAGAGAAAAACTATTGTCTCAAAAAAATGAGAATAATTAAAGGGAACGAAGATCAAAAGTAAGTAAAGCTGTGTCTCTGTAAACTTTTAAATAAAATATTTTAATAAATCAGAAATAATTTACAATAAATTATTTATAATTCATCGATTAAAATTGAAATCAAAGGATAGACCGAAATATAAACTGAAATGCCGATGTTGGAGTGCAAAAGTTTCATTGACAAGAATATATACGATGCTTCGACCTTATTTTAGATCTCGGTTGCATTTTTTTTTTTTATTTTATTTAAGCAAATTATACCGATTAAGCAATTTTAATATTTTTTTTTTTATAATAATTGAACGGATTAGACTTCTCGCGTTAACAATAGAGTTATCAACGTGAAACGAGGAGAGATTTTTCTCAATCGCCAAGAGCCACGGATCTCCGTTAAAGCCGAGTCCATTCGGAATATGTTAAGAAGAACTCACGGGGAGCGACACGAACGCGGTGACCGTAAATTTTCCTCGCGATTTCACTTTCTCCGATGTGGCACGGGTTACGAATCGTAATGCTCGATTCCGCGCGATATGGTCGCGCTCGCGTAATGCGCGATCGTATTTTAAGAACACGGGATACCCCCGTGTAACACGTCCGTGTAATACGGGGAAATACGTCCAGCATTACACACACGATACTCGTGAGTTACATAAAGCTGGAAAAAAATATATCAAAAAAAGTATTTATTATATTGTTTATTATAAGAAGGAGACACGAAAATTTGTCTTTAATATAGTGTATCGATGAAATATTTTTTTTATTTTCTTCGAAAACAAAACGGAATTTCTTCATTATGTAACTTATATTAAGTAATTTTTTTTTTTTTGTATAATTTCTTTATTATGTAATCTGAGAAGGAGAAAATTTAGATATAGAAATTAGGATTGATCTGAGATTTATCTATAGTATTATATACGAATTTATTGTGTTATAAAAGTATTGCTCTATACAGGATCTCTATTGCATTTCTCATAAAATAAATATTTGTATTTCGGCAGATCGAGAAATGATGAATGATCACCATATCGATAATACACATCGTATTTCATCGGCTAAAATCAATTAGTGTGTAATGAATGTTTCTGCGACTTTATTTTACACATGGACATTTATTTTACATTTTATTTTTCTCTTATAAAGTCGACGCTACTCCATTCGTCCTAAAATGCGTGCATATTTAAAACATTCGTATATTTCAACTTTAGAGCTCTTCGAGAGAATATTGCATCTTTCAGTGAAGACGTCTTTTATGATAGATTTTTTTTTGTCAAAGGATAGATAGAAATGGATATGCGGGAGTAACATTATAGCTCGCGGTAATATAATATATCGGCTTAACCAAAGAGAATATAAATCTTCGTTTCAAAGAGTCTTCTCATTCTTTTCAGTACGTTGCTTCAGTGTCGTTTGATCTTGAACACGTTTGGCAACACGCACGCGTATATATAATTTGAAAGTTAACTAAAAAAAGTGTGAGAGAAGAATCGATTGTATCTATTGCGTTTGACATAAGTTAAAAGAAATAATCGTGCATTTTTATTCCGACTGAGACATATTTTTCAAGATATATTTCCATTTTTACTTGAAAGATAACGGAAGATAATCGCACGAAACGTTAAACATGTTATTCATATCAATTTTGATTTTACATAAATTTTCAAGACGAGAGAACTTTTGGTTAATCTAATATTTGTTTCGAAACAAATGTTTGATTTTTTTTTTAAATATAATATAATATGACAAGTTATTTACACGTTCCATTTTTCTATATCAAAATTCTTTTCAGAAACGAGAAAATTAATCTATAACATTTATCTGAATTGTCTATCTAAACATAGAACATAAAAAATACATACATAATATATATCCTTTCCAACAAAATGACAGAAATAAGCTCTGATGTAGATATCGTATAAATAATAATCTATTCGATTCACTTTGCGCAACTTTTGTTTTATAAAAAACCATCTCGGATTTCACGAAATGCGAAATTGTGCGTGTTGAGAAAATTATCGCAAACGGATGTTAAATTAAAGTAAAAAAAAAAAAAAAAAAAAAAATATTTGTATATGAAAAAAAATACAGTCTCTGTTACATGGAAGATTCAGGCTAGTTCTCTTTAATATTTACAGAATAAACGATGAAAAAAAAAAAAAAAAGAATTTCTTCCCATTCATTGATCTTCTGATAGCATCTTCCTCCATTATCATCCTTTTCCATTGTTCACCATCTCTGGAGGATTGACGGGATACAAAAGGTATACTATACGAAGTTTTATCTTTCTGTTTGATTTGCTAACGGGCGATTGAAATTCTTCATTTCTATTTTATTCGTTGTGGTTATTCCTGTGTTATTGACTATCCTCGAATTCGTATTGATAAAAAAAATCTTTTTCCAGGTACGACAGAACTGAACATTCAAACTTGCGTATATTATAGGATTGTAACAAATGGAGGATTTGGCGAGAAGCGCAGGCAGCACCGCTACAATGTGGGAGGTTTGTATCTGCAATATACATATAAATTATTTTTTATGAGCTTTTATAATCCTTCGAAGTCCGTCATAAGTCCGTCGAAAGAAATTGATGAAGGCGTTGGGAAGCTATTGGCGTATCGGTTATTAAATCTTAATATAGACAGGCCTTGATCCTCAATCTTTCGACCTCGTCGCGACTGAACAAAATAATTTTACTACTCGAATGTATAGGCTGTAAAATATTAATTATCAAACATAATTGACAAATTAATTAAATCAACTCGCGATTGTTTTCGAATATTAAACTTTTCACGATTACGAATACTCACATGAAAATACTGAACTGCGAGTGCAAGAATAGCGTAGGGCAACCAGGCGATTAGAAAAGCAAGGATCATTAGGTACACCATCGTAGTGACTTTTCTCTCCCGTCTGTTATTTTGACCTGGAGCGAGAAAAAGACTTATTGTTAGTAAGAAATCGATTAATAAATCTCTTAGAAATATTCGAATTGGAGAAATTAAAGATAGCTTTGATATTGCGTTATCAAGTATGCAGAATATATCTTTCTCCCGCAAAAATTGTATATTTAGCATTGTGTTTTTAGATAAAAGAGAATTATATTTAACTTTGTATAACTAACATCAGATTTATTGCTACTAACTAAATCTAGCGCAAACTCACCGATCCTCTTTCTCATTTTCTTTAAATTTCTTATAATGCCATAATAGCTGCTGATAATTATTGTCAGAGGAAGGAAAAATCCAAAAATAAATAAAAATCCGATGTAAGTGTCATTATGCGTCTCAAGATCGTGTAATTCCCAGGACACGCTGCAAGATATGTTGCCGGCTTCCGGGCCATACTTGCCCCAATTAAAAAACGGCGGTAATGACAAGGACAGCGCATATATCCAAACCAAAAGCGCCAATACGTAAGCGTGTCTATAAAAATTTACGAATTTCCAAAGCAATAAATATTAAGTATAGGGGACAAGAGCTTAAAAAATATTATAATTAATATTGTAATACATATGTGTGATGATTATAATTATATTGTTTTGGGAGATTTAATTTATATTAAAAATAATTTACGTTATTTAAAATAAAATACAAAAACTTAGGGCATCCGTGAAGAAATCAAAATATTTTTCCAGATCATATTTAAATCTTTGAAATACAATATATAATGTATATAAAATTATTACGTGCTTTTATTACAATTTCACGGATAGTTCGATAAAAGCTAAACCGAAATATCGAGTATTTACAAGGATTTGCATAATAAAAAAAATAATCCTATTACCGAAATTATTAATTACTCGAATATGCGAATCGAACTGGGCAGATATAATCCGACGCGACTTAAATTGAACTTTACAAATGTGGTCACAGTCCTATTAATTGTTTTTGTTCACTTTATATTTATATAATTTATTATAATTTACCGAATTTATTATAAAATATTAGAAGAATAGAATCAAGCAAAATGCAAGAAAAAAATGCAAGAGAAAAGAAGTTTTTTTTTTTTTGTATGATACATACATATATGGATTAATATTTTCAGGCAAAATGTTAAAAAAAATTTCAAAGATTCTAGAAAATATTCTTTGATTCATTCATCTATTTTTGCAAAAGCATGCATGTAATTTTTTAAAATAATTTCTCAATGTTCAGATTAAAAACTTTTGTAAAGATAATCGTGGTAAAAATTGAAGCATATTTAATTTTTGTAAAAATTAAAATTAAAATTAAAAAAAAAAAATAAAAAGAAATAATATCAATTTATCAAAAGCAATTTATTTTTGATATCTTTCTTATTTTTACAATTCAAAGATTATTAAATATTCCGATGTTATTATTGAAGTAAACGACGAATTTATCAAGAGCTACCCTTTCAATTTTCGAATTTATATTTTTAACAAGAAGAGAGGATAGAGATTAAGATAGAGTATGAATATATCATATATAAATTCTCTTTTCTGATGGAATAATCCAATATGGTTGCACTATGTGATGGATCAGAAATTCTAACTCGTTAGTGAAACATGTAATTCATTAAAGGAACAACTTATTGTTAAAGCGGATTAAAAAACCGTTTGATCTCTCGATTATCTATCATATCTTTAGATGCGCAAAATAAAGCAAACAAGGAGATTACAAGAAGATATAACAAGATCATTTTTAATCCATCGTTAATTGCGAAGGCACAGATATAATAAAAGATCCTGAGATTTTTTCAGTTTTTCCTCAATTTATCTTTATAATAGATTTATCATGTGCTATTTATATACAGATATAACTATATATATATAACTTTGCATCTTCTCGTTGTAAAGAAAATAAAGTTCTTGAAATATATCCGCTTGCATTAGCGGATACATATATTATTTATATATTCATTACGTTATGTCGGTCCTCTACGCCTAAGCGATAAACGATGAGAGAATGACGCAATTAAAATTTATCCGAAACTGCGCAAATTTATGTGCGAATTACGTCTTAAAGGTAGGTAATTAACGTAGATATGATGAGTAACAATATTTCCTGGAGAACGTCGCGATGAAAGTATGTACACGGTGGAAAGTCGAGAAATGCGCAAATCGATTACTTCACTATGCCTAATGTTTGTATTATAATCCCTACACTCTCCATTCTATAAGGAAAAAGGAGAAAATTATTTTCCGGAAGTTTAAATTTTATATATGACAGGAGCGGGAATTTATTTCTCGCTGACGGCACGTTTTTTTCAGTGACATTTGCAAAGTAAATTAAGTAAATAAATAAATAAAAGACTCGCGTTTAAAATAATAAAATTTTAGTTTCTTCTCTTATCTTGATATATACAATATATATATATGTATGTGTGTGTGTGTGTGTATACATATGCATGTACGTGTATATCTTATGTTCGTCTTATGTACCTGATTAAGGGGGGAAACTAGTGTAGCGGCTAGAAAAAAGGCTATTTTTAAGGATTTTTTTTTCTGGTAAATAATTTTTTTTTTTTTTTCAAATCATATTATTAACATCACAAAGTACATAATTTGAACTATCTTTTGTAAAATTTTCGTTAAACGATATTATTATTTCTAGCTACAATAGCCAATAGTGCGAGCCGCCTTAAAAAAAAAACGGGCGCACGCGTAGCGGAGCAACGAAGCTCTAAACTCTAAAACAAAAACAAAAAAAGACAAGGACTTTCTTAAAATATAAAACAATAGCTTCAGTTGCACGTCATGGAATTTTCGATTGAATAATTTGTTTTTCTGTAATGTTAAAAACCAGACATCAGTGTCTCACCAATTTAGGAACTTTTTTTTCTTCAAAAGTCCGCCATTTTGTAACAAATCATTTTTCTTTTAAATCCATACGTGCAACTGAAGCTGTTGTCTTATATTTTAAGAAAATCCTTGGTTTTTTTTTTTTTTTTTTTAGAGCTTTTATTGGCCCGCTACGCGCGCGTCTTTTGGGCGGCTCACACTATTGGCTATTGTAGTTATAAATATTAATATTTTTTAACAAAAATTTCACAAAAGGTAGTTCAAATTATATGTACTTTGTGGGGATGTTAATAAGGCGATTTGAAAAAAAAAACCCAATTATTTACTAGAAAAAAAATCCTTAAAGGTAGTCTTTTTTTCAGCTGTTACGCTGGTTTCCTCTCCTCCCCCCCCCCTCTCCCTTAATGATTCACATATTACCTTATTGATAACATCTTCATTGGACACTTCACTAGCAGAAACCTTTCTATTGCCATTATCGTTAAATTACCAATACTAGCGAATCCCATGGTAGTCATAAACCACGCGTACCTAAAGTAAGGGGATCTTGTTGCCATAATTATGTGTAATATGAATCTATTAAATAAATTATATTCTAAGACGTAGATTATACATTCGTCAATTAATATTCATTTTATTGAACGTCTTTTACTTATAATTGAGAGAGAAGTTATAATATACAATACTTAGTATAATTAATGTATGAAATTTTGTAGTTGATTATTATATTATTATTATCCATACGAGGTATTTTACATGAAAGAACATACATAGAAAACTTGAAAATTATAGACTTCTTGGGAAGAAAATATTTCCAAACTTATTCCAAAATTATTTGTTTTTGGAAAAAAAAAAAGACATTTTATGGCTTTGACCTTCCTATATGTTTGATCGCTTCCAAAATTTAAAGATCATTTATATGAAATAAAATATATACTTTTTTTATATAAACTAATTCTTCTCTCATCATTTGGATATAAAAATACAATGTATAAGAGAGGTGAGATTATATAAAAGAATAAGTATTTTATATTATACAAGAAAAGAGAGAATATTTTATTTTAGAATTTTTTTAATTCTAGAGTATATGTGTGTCATTTTTTGGCATAGCATATCCGGTACATTTTCTTTTAAAAGATCGACGTTTCTAAAATATTAAAGATCGGCAACTGTGACCGAACGGTTCAGGACCTTTAGGACGATAAAGATTTCTTTCACTTTTAACGTCAACGAGAGCGTTAGTCATGTAATAACAGCTGTTTAGTGACAACTAAAGTTTTTATAGCATATTCACATATACAGAAATGATTTTTCGAATTTTCAGAGAAATAAAAAAAAATTATTGTATTTTATAATTATATTTATTACTCTCCTAATATTTCTGATCCAATTTGATTGTCTTTAAAACTAATAAAAGAAACAAACGTTTTATTTATAATAATATGTAAGAAATCATACATAGCCGTTGAAAAAAGATCGCTATTCATGCTTGGGTATATATGTGCGTCTGAGATCGAAAACATTAAAAAAATTTTTGACACTTTATATTTTAAAAACTCAAAATCGAGTTTATCAATTTTATCCAGATTAATTGCAATTGAAGAATCTTATAGATATATTATATGACACACAATGTGTAATAGTTGCTGAGATATTTTAATCGAGAAAGTATGATTAATATAAGAATTCTGGATAAGAAGAGATGGTAACATCCGATGATAGTTTGATGAAAAATATAGTCATAAACGGACTGTCAATATTTTTACATACTGTATAATGTCGAGATACTTTCCCGGATATATTTTGATACATGCGTATATACGAAATATCTCGTATTCACTTGCCAAATCTCACCTTATTATTTTTATATGCAAAATGAAAAAAAAAAAGAAAAAGATTTCTGTAAGAAAAGATATACAGTTTTCTTTAAAGAATAAAAATAATGTACAAATCTCGGAAACGATTTTATCCAAATTAAAAATACACTATTAAAACAGTAATGTCGAAAAAATAAACGACTTTTTTTGAAACAATTTTTCAGAAAGTCCATAGTAAATTTTCAAATTGTATAGATTACTCAAAAAATGGGACTCTCTATATATATACACGTTAGATTTTCTTGTTTTGATATTTAAAATTTGAGTAATAAAAGAGTATATATTATTTCATAATAAAAATATTTCTCTTAAATTCTGACGCGGCAATAGAAAGTAATTTATATATTTTACATCGCACGTATACGTTATGCATGTGTGTGTATCTCGAATATAATGTATATACATCCAAACCAATGTATATACAACATATATATAATGGGAGATTCCATTTTAGAAAACATCCATCACATTAACCTCATCTTGAAAAGATCACTCGAGATCAAGTCCATATTTTTATCACGCGGACCCCTCGAAATCATGCAAATTTTGTTTGAAACATTTTTTCTTTTACTTTAAGAGATATTCAGCTGCGTCACTTAAAATGATACACCCCGTATACACAATGTATATGTATAACTTATCAATTGTAAATTGTATTTGAAACGGAAAATTTTTGTCGATGTTTAAATTATAATTTGTACACGTATACATGATGTAACAATATGTACACAATTGTATTATTTGAATCGGAAAATTCTTATTGACATTTTCATTACAATGAAATGGCTATGTATGTGCACGTTTCTTGTTGAGTCCATATTAAAAGCAACGGAGAGATATCATAATTAAATTTCATACTTGATGTATTTTAATATCTAGAATATTCTTATTCAGTTCGTTTAACCGATTACTTGTCATTATTAAATATAACATCGACAATATATTACGAATACACATACGTATGACATCTTTGGTCAATCGTGTCCAAAATTCGCATGACATTTACGCACTGTTAAGATTAATTTTTAATATTATAGCCAAAATTTTTTGTCACGAGAAGTGAAAACTTTGCCTTTATAAATGAAAATGTTATTCTATTATGGGTACATATATTCATTTAAATAATAAAAATAATGATTTATACCACAGACACATGTCATGGTTCCAATACCATGCACCAGCGATCGCAGACATCATTGCGACAGGATTTCCCAGCGCAGCTACTAAAAAATCTCCGACCTGTTAATAAATGTGTCAAATATATATATATATATATATATATATATATATATATATATATATATATATTACATAAAAATATTTAACAAGGCTGTTTATATTAATCGATCGATATCATACTTAATTATGTATATAATTTAAAGTTGTTATTTTTTTAACTATTTTAAAACAATAATTTCGATACTTTATATTATTTTCCTGAATTTGGCAATTAATTATATGTGTATGTGCGTATATATTTACAAAAGAAGTTTTATATATACAAGACAATTAAGAAAAAAAAAAAAAAAAAAAAAAATGCCAAATCCATTGATTTGAATTTTTGAAAATAATGTCATCATAATAGAAAAACTTTTCCTGGAAATATTTTGTAGAATCAGAAAAAGAACATAAGCAATGTTATTACATATAAAATATTGAAATAAAAATTAATCTTACTTTCTCTCTCTAAATTAAATTAAAAAATTATATATAAAAATAAAAAAATGTATAGATATTATTTAAATTTTATATATAAGTTTAAATTAAGCTTTTTTCAGGAAAGATGATGTATATACGACCTGGTTTTAGGGTAGAAAGCGTATTTCTATTTGAATCAATAATTTTGTCTATAATTCTTTGATAATTTGTTATGCACACTAGTATTTTGCGAATTAGAATTTTGCTTTTCAACAACCTTTTTTCGTGAATAGATTACGCATTACTTTGGAATATATAAGTTGATAATATCATTATGTATATCTTTGTCGCGGTTAGTTTGTAGAATCAATCAAATTTAAGAAGAAAAAAAAAAGAAAAAAACGTAACTAGACATTTTATAAAACATTGATTCTTCTATAAAGATTTAGCGCTTCATATACAAAGTCTTTGATTTTACGAAAGATTTGCAACGTAGAGAGAGAGAGAGACGTCTATAGATCTAGAATATTTTTATTCTGATTTAAATTTCAGTCAAAGTTTGTATAGGTTGTGTACATTAAAGAAAGATACGATATGAATACCGCTTAACGTATTCAGAATCTGTTTTCGTATGCATGTCACGTGTATTTGTACGTCGTATAGTTAATGAAGTTTTAAGATTTTTCCTTATTGCCAATTTATATCGTGGCATCGTAGAGAAAAAGTTTTTCTTGGCTGTGTGACGAAATACAGCTGATTTATCACATAAATTTAAACATCTCCTATGATTTTTCATCCTTATTTTCTATATAAATAGAGGTGGCTTGACATTTGGAAACATGTTTTTTTTTTCTAATGCAAATCTTAGAAATATTTGTTTACATATATTATTTATTTGCGGTTAATCTAGGATAATTAGGTATAATAAAGTTAATCGAATAACTGTGGGGGTTAATTGATGTCTATAATAATAATTTAAAAAAAAATTTCTAATTTTTTTGCCTTAAATTATCAATTATTTTATATAAAACTTTCTTTTGCTCACAATAATTATATTTTTATTAAATTAATTTAGAAATTCACACGGTTTAATATTCATATTTTATTGAAATATCGTAATATTAAATTGATATTATCTAAAAACGCAACACATATCGTAACCCATTTGCTCAATCCGAGTATTTATATTGATTTTATCTTCTCTTACAGCAAACGCATCTGCTTTATTAGCAAATCTATTC
Source organism: Polyergus mexicanus (assembly GCF_030449975.1). NCBI lineage: Eukaryota > Metazoa > Arthropoda > Insecta > Hymenoptera > Formicidae > Polyergus > Polyergus mexicanus. Next base: position 3,684,031 of record NW_027223328.1, on the reverse strand, counting down.
TTCTACTTTCATTATTCCTCATTATAAACAATTGATAAATATATAATATTACAGTATATATATATAACAGAAAAAACAGAGAGAGAGAGAGAGGAGAGAGGGAGGGAGGAAGAGAAGATCGTTTTATTAAACGTGATATTAAACGAAAAAAAAAATGCATTATTGTTAAAGTTGCATTTTAAATGTAGAGAAGTTAATTTCTATGCGCTGATCATTATCTGGAATTCAAATTCGACAGAGCGATATGGGAATAATACCTACAACCATATTGACGAGGATCACATTGTTGGGTGTCCAGAGCACGTTGGCCTCTTTGACAACCGTCAGGATAACCAGTAAATTCAGGATGAATCCGAAGAAGCCGATGATACCGAGTACGATGGCCGCGAAAATATAAATATCGGGAAATCCTTGTTCAGCGACATCCGGCGTGCTGGTGATGCTCAGATTCAAAGACATGTATACTTCCGGTTAGATCGCGGAAATCACCTGTTCTACGATAGAAGGGGAATCGAAACACTCGGGCGATAACAATATAGCGAAATCAATGTGCGATTCTATCACGCTCTCACTTGTAAAGAAGAAAGAACCTGAGAAAACGAGCGGCGGAAATAAGAGCGACGAATGACACAAATCCGTTCCGGCCGCATTAATCAAAATCAGTGGCGGAATTTCAAAGTCATACTACCCTTATATAAAGTTCGCCCAAACCGCCCTCGCCGCACTTTCCCCAGCCGTCCGGTAGCCAATCAACCTCCGACCAACGTGAAAAAGCAGCATGCGCGTAGAGCGTAGATCAAGCGGATCGCCAATGTTTCTTCATCGAAGCGCGTTGTTCGTCTATTAGAATTAGAATCACGTTTCAACGCGCAACATAACGCATGTGCGCGTACATACACACACACACACATAGACATCTTTGTTATTATAAATTATAAGCGCAATATTCTAAAATAGTATACTTATACATAGAATTAGCCATTAAATTTCCATTTTTAATAAATATCAAAATATATATTTTATAAAAATATAAGAATTTCTACACGCGTTATAAATTGACGACTGATTGCAACAAATACTTGGCTCACATTTTTTTGACGAACGTTGCTCCTTAATTTCATTACAAAAAGAAATAACGAAGATGATATTGTTGCGCAATTAAATCAAGCTTGTTTTTTCATTATATGCTGTTATTATAAATCGGATAAAAAAATACAATCCAAATGGACTTGTAATTAACAATTATCAGCTAAAAAAAAATTCAAGCGTTAAATAATCAATTTTCTATATAGAAAAAAAGATAATGGATTGAAACTCACGGATAGAACTCTATAATTTTTATATGTAATCATTTCTAGCATAAAACTTGTAAATAACATGCAAACACATCAATGGTATTTTTTTTAAACAAAGGACTCTTTATTTATTTCATTGTTAAAATCTTGAATCGGTGCATATATATTTATGTATTAATATTTAATTTTATCGTTTGCAATACAAAGAATTTTAATGGCAGTAATTCTAACATCATTTTACATATCCTCGGTATCGCTATCCGAATCTTCCGCCATTGCCTGCCGTGCTTTCGTCTCGGCCTCAGTTTTTACATCGTTTGGTACACGTTCGTGTCTTCCATTGGTATGGGCACCAACCCAACTCATTTCCAATTCAAACTGTTTATCTTTCAATTCATCATGGACGAGATAAATAATACGAGCAGCTTCTTTAACTAAATCCTTAGATGACATCTCTGGTAACTTTAACTTTTCAATTTCTGTTTTTGCAGACTGTTTTGCCTTACCTATGAATAATATATATATATATATATAAAGTATAAATTTCTTTTTACATATTCCAATTTTGTCATCAGTATTTCACTTACCTACTGCACAACCATAGTAACCATACGACACTCCTGATGGGTCTATCATATATAATGCTGGACCGTCAGTTTCATAAGTGCTCAGTAAAACGGAGCAACCATAAGGTCGTACAGCAGAATATAAAGTATATGCGTGCATGTACATGGATACCCTTTCGTTTAAATACTTCAGTGGAATACCAACTCCGTATTGCGCTTTATAACTCGCGGCTTCTGATCTTGCAGTCTCTGCGATTTGTCTTGCATCTGATATTATACCAGAGACTGCCATACCAACATGTTCATCTATATTGAATATACGTTTATTAGCACCTACTTCATAAAGTTTCGATGTCACTATCTTCTCTACAGCGAATACTACACTATCTTTCCCTCGTAAGCCGATAACTGTTCTGCAACAAGATTGCGATCATGTATATACATAAATAAAACATAGATATATGTGTACTTCTTATTTTTTTTGAAATGAATATTTAATTAAATATTTTATACAAAATTGATTTACACTTACTGTCGCGTAAGAGCAAAATGCAGTTACTATTTAAATCAGTATTATGTAAAAATTTATTAAAATGAATATAAGACTCACCCTCCATTTTCTACGGCTTTCTGAGCATATTCCACTTGAAATACGCGTCCGTCTGGCGAAAATTGCGAAGCGGACAGGTCATACTGCGAGAAATATTAAGGTTAAGTTCGAATGTCAGTCATATTTTAACATTATTATTCACAATCATATCTCGCGTAATGTGCGTAGTATACTCACCCCTGTGCCTATCGAACTCATTTCTCAGATAAGATATACACAAAATAACTTTAATAGCTGTGATACGAAAAATTGTTTACACGTCTACGACGTGAATAGGCGAAAATCAAACGAGTCGGCCAAACTCGGCGATACTTGCGATAGTCAGCGCGATTGTCAGGATAGGTTAGATAAAAGGATGTATGCAGCGTCACCTAGTGGTAGAGAGCAGCAAACCACATGCGAATGAGACGTCATCTATGACTATGGCTGTGGTCGAGAAGACGCTAGAAATGCTTCGAAGCGTTTGGTTGACCAATCAGGACACAAAGAATAAAGATTTCTTTCTTCTCATTGGTTAATGCAACGCCTCGAAGCATCTCTAGCGTCTTCCCGACCGCAGCCTATATATACTTATATAGTTAAAGGAGAGACGTCATGATGATAAGATCACAATCTTCATTTGATATCACATTTTCATGTCATTGAGATTTATTTACGAGTAGAATAAATAACGATTCGGATTATTTTTTCACATTATGGTACGTTATTCCTAAAGTTGGTATCAGATTTACAGGGTTGTAGTATAATAATTAAACAGTATAATAAATTAAACAGTTCAAAAATGAGTTCAAAAGTTGAAAAGTTAATAACTTTTTTAAATTCAACTTAAAAAGTTAAAAAGTTAATAACCTTTTAACTTAACTAATTTTAAACGCGTTAACCTTTTTTCAATTTAACGTTAACTTTTTTTTATAAATGTTAAAATAATTCATCAATATTAAAGTCGTAAAAATGATTGATCGTAATGCGAATATTTTAATTATAAATGAAATATACAACAAGAGTTTATCCGATTTGTCGATTTTGCTGTTGGATAAAGAATTAACTTTTATTTTTATATTTTTTTTTTACGGATAACATTAATGATCAACAAGACATGCAGAAAGTTATCTTTTAGTATTTTTTATAATATTATATAATATAATTTTAATATAATATAATTTTTATTATTATAATATAATTATAATATAATTTTTATATAATTTAATCTATAAAAACCGAAAAGAGAGTGTTTTATAGATATAATATTAATGTTTGCATTATCTTTTTTTGCTTTGCAAGAAATTATTTATGTTCTCTTTTTTACAGCTATACTCTGGTGGACATTGCTCGATATTGCCGTATTCAATCGCCTTTCGGAATTCAACCATCATCTTCTCGTAGTTAGATTCTGCATCAGATAAGCTTCTGGAAAAAATACAAATTTTACACGGTAATATCGATATTTCAATTTGATAGCAATGCTCGAAACTTTCAAGCAACCCATTAATTCGAGCAATTTAAATTGCGAGCTTTAAATTGCTCGAATTATTCGAGTTTAAAAATATTTTCGAATAAATTTCTCTCTCTCTCTCTCTCTTTATTCAAATTGATTTTAGATAATATTATGTAAAATTAAGTGACTAAATAATAGAAAAAATAAATAGAAGCCGTTTATTTTTAAATGTTCTAAATATTAATTTTAATCGAAAATTATTTGAATTATTCGAAATTTCGAGAACCATAACTAAACAAAATATATCAATCAGTCTCAAAAATTTTTTTACTTTGGGTTTACATTCAGGAATAATAATTTTTCCGCACTATTATGTGCATCAAAATATTTTTCAATTTTCGGTCTAGCTTGTTAATCATAAATCCGTTAGAATGACAAATAATTAGTATGTCGAAAATGGTGATATACGAATATTAGTATAGAGAGAATAATTCAAATATATCGCATAACTTTTGATCTGGAGAGTTTATTAACGTTTAGTGACGTTTGCGCTCTTATAAAATGTAAAGCGTACCAAGTACTTCTTTATGCGATGCGGAATATTTAATTTATCGAAATATGTCTTTATTATTGTAAATTATTTTTTAATATTTTGTATACATACTGCGGCATCAATTTCATCGTTTGCAAGAGCATCTCAGCCGCACCGAGATACTCTCTCGCTATGTGTGGTTCTTCGCAAGCTGCTCTATATAAACAGGTATCACCGATTAGATATCCAAGAGCTAGCGCGAGTTCACCCTCCGACACAATATTTTCTGAAATTAGCAGACAAGCGGTTGCAACTTTATATATAATAATTTTTAATTATAAAACACATTTATTCTCTCTCTTTTCGATCTTTTATTCCGTTGAAATTTTAAAGCGCGATGAAACATTAATTATTCTCTTATACAGTCGATTTTTGTCGATGCAATTATCGGAAAGTATCTTCGAATGAACATTAACGATTGCTGAAATTACCATCCTCTAATTCGCGTCCTTTGTAGCCGTGCTGTCCTATATAGCCGGCGCCAAACACAACCACTTTAAGCACCAAAAGAAGCAGCAGATTCGAGAGATTTAAATTGAGTACCTGCAATATTACTTTTAATATAACTCTAGTTGAAATTTTTAATTTCTATTATTAAGTATTCTGGTAAAATAATTTTAATTCGAATAAATAATATTCAAGTAAAATTATCTATATGCAGAATATACAATCATATATTATATAAATTATATACAATTACATATACATATATATGTATGTAGTCAATATATAATAATCACATATATAATATAAAATATATAATATATATAATAAATCAAAGAAACAAAATTGATGAGTATATATAATAAATATATACGTATATATATATATATATATATATATATATTTATTTATTATATATATTATATTATATACATTATTATTGTATGTAGAATATACAATATATATATATGGGGTGGGGCATTTATATCGAGACACCTAAATATCTAAAAAATAAAGCAAGAAATGTTTCAGACAAAAATTGTTCGGTTTTAAGGGGGTCGTAAGATGGTGCCATTAGTTTGATCTTGGGTGGAGGCGCTTCGGAGATTTCAATATGAATCTTGTTTTTTTAAAGGGGAACAACCCCATTTTTTTTACATAAATCGATTCCTTGCAATATTCTGCATAAAAAGTTATAGGAGTATGATAGACGAAAGTTTAATAGTTTGCGAGATGTATATTTATATTTCTGAATTCTCTTTCTTATTCTAACTTTCTTATCTCTTCCAATTCTATAAATCTTGATTGTTTAATTAATTCTACAATACTCATTATAATTGAAACAATATTAATTTATATGTATGTATGTTCTTTAGCATTTATCAATTATACAATAGAAAATGACCACAATGCTCGGAGTCGTTGCATAATGACGCCTAAATTTTGATTACCTGACTGCTGGTCGTCGATCTTTGCACGATTTCCTTCGCGATCTCAGCCAGCATTGATCTGGCATATTTTTTATCACTGGTCCCTTTGTAAGATTCTCGACTATCGGCGGTGCGAGCATATATACCGCAGATTGCCAGTAGGACAATCATAAACACTTTGGCATTAATTGTCATCTTTCTAAATGACACACGTACGCGTAATCAACAAGACAGTCTCCACAAAAAAAATATATATATAAATCGTGATAATCGCTTAGATTAAAAATACCATTTTTCGTGATTTTGAGAGAAATATCGAGCAGAATCTTTTTCTTACTTTTTTTGCGAAATCTTAAGCTTTTAATATCTTGTATAAGCGCAAACTTGACAATATATATACTGTATTGTAAGTTGAGATATACCAACAAAACGTTAACTTTAATGCTCGACGATAAAGTAACTTTGCAATGATATATCAGCGTACTTTTATATTGGGCGCGCGTGTTGCGCTCTCGGCAAAGCGTGAAGCCGCTTTTATCCATGTTCACCTGAGCTCCGTCATCCTTTGATTTTCTCCATTGTGACAATAAACCATGCAATTGCTAATGACACCTATTAGTCGCTCTCCAACTCTCGACCATACGCTCTATGCGCGCATTTTCTTTACGCGTTGACGGAAATAAGCGGTGAAAGCACATCACTTGCAAACTTTTACCCGAATAAAATGTCGGTATTGAAATTAAACGATGCATTCGAAGTATTTATATATATATATATATATATATATATATATATATGTGTGTGTGTGTGTGTATGTATATATGTCATAATACGTAAAATATTTCGGCAGCGAGTTACATGGTATTTAGCCTTGGCGGCGTAAACATTGACGCGCTATTATTTACAAATTTACATATCTCGATCTCGACTCGGTTATCATTCGCGTGACAACACTCGAGCAGGAAAGTAGTCGTGCGAGACGATCCGTCAAATTCCTTCTTTAAACATGATCGTGACCACAGTATCGGGATATATTATTTTTGCTATTATAATATAATTAATAATTAATTACATTTATAGATAATACGTAACTACATACATGTATACATATATCGCGACGATAGATTTCGAATCGCACTTTTCGTGATTTATTCATTTAATCAAATAAGAATTAAAATAATAGAAAGTCAAATTAGAAATTATCGTTTCAATGCCATATTTACGGATAATAATTATTTTTTTAACGACACATAGAGTCAAAAATATTTTGTCCACGATGCTATATCATTTGATTTTTCGATGATCTAGATATAATTCGGATTAAGAACGTGCTGTAAAACGATCGAATAATTAATATTACGATAAGTTCCGTGATACATTAATTATTTAATAAATAGTTAATCTATAATTTAAAATAATTTAATTTAATTTAAAATACTTTAAAATACTTTAATTTAATATTTTGCATATTTATTTTATAATACGTAAAATATTTCGATAGCGAATTAGCAATATCGAACATAGTATTTGGCGACGTAAACATTGGCGTGCTATTGTTTGTGTATCACGGCCTTGTTATCATTCGCACGACGATACCCGAGCAGTAAAGTAACAGTGCGAGACGCTCCATAAAATTCCTTTACTAAACGCGATCGCGACAAGTATCGGGAAATAATTTGACAAGATTAATAATTAATTATCTTTTACTTTAGATAATATGTAATTATATTGCAATGATCAATCTCGAGGCGTGTATATAATCAAGAATCAAAGTAACAGTAAAATTGTGAATTATTGTTTTGTCGCGATTTTTCTCTCCTTTTATAAGAAATAATAATTTTTTTTTTAATACTTAATGTTCAATTATATTTCGTCCGATGCTATATCGTTCGACTTTTCAACGATTTAAATATGATTCGGATCGAGAACGCGCAATAAAATAGTCGAATTACATCCGTCCAAGTAATTAACTATAAGCTCCGTAATATTATTAATCGTTTATTAAGTAAATAATTTAAAATACTTGTACGATTTAATATTCCGCGATATACGTCATAGTACGCAAAATATTCGGCTACAAATTATCAATAACATGGTTCGGCCTTGGCGGCGTAAACATTAGCACGCTATTGTTAACGTCTTATGGCTTATCAATCGCTCGGCGACACTCGAACAGTAAAGTAGTAGAGCGCGAGACATCGTCAAATTCCTTTTCTAAACGAGATCGCAACAAGTAGCGAAAAATAATTTGATATGATAAATGAAATTAATTACCTTTTATCTTACATATCTTAAATAATGCGTATTTATATCGCAACGATAAATCTCGAGGCATATATTTCGCGTGATATACATTTAATCAAGAGTCGAAGTGACAGGAATCAAAATTATAATTTATTGTTTTGTCGTGATTTTTCTCTCTCTTTATAAGCAATAATTATTTCTTTAAAAATACTTAAAGTTTAATTATATTTCGTTCGATGCTTCATCGTTTGAATTTTTCACGATTTAAATATGATTCGGATTCGGAGAGCGCGTAATAAAATAATCGAATCGCAGGTCCGAATAATTAACATAACGATACGTTTTATAATATATTAATCGCTTATTAAATAAATACTCTATAATTTAAAATACTCATATAATTTAAGATTCCGCTTGTATATACGTCATAGTACGAAAAATATTTCGGCGGCAAATTATCAATCATAGTATTCAATCTTAGCGGCGTAAACATTAGCGGGCTATTATTAACATATCACATTTTACGGCCTTATTATCATTCGTACAGTTACGTTCGAGCAGTAAAGTAGTGATGCGAGACGCTCCGTCGAATTTCTTTTCTAAACGCGATGGCGATAAATATTAAAATATAATTTGCTATGATTATTGTAATTAACAATTAATTAACTTTTAAAAATAAGAAATAAAACAAAATAATTCAACAATAGAGATAGTATTGTTGTAACGAGTGGCGCATGATTTTGGCGTCGTGTCAAACATCAAGCAAATCGTATTTTTCATATTCTCTCTTACGATATAATAAAGTGTGTCTCGTGTGATTGTTTCGTGATCGGGAGTGCCGGTGCAAAGTATGCCGCGATCGTCGCATATTCGACTAATAGTAATTAACTGTGTTTTAGCAAGTGAGTGTAAATGTCACGAGGAAACAGCAAGGGATGAACAAGAGAAGAAAAGGAGATCCTGATGATGGTATCCGACGATGGATGGAGCAACGATATATGCGATAAGTAATTTTTATTTTTATTTACCATCTATATTATTTTCAAAATATATTACGGTCCAACAATTTAGTTTCGAGATTCGCTTCGCATTTCCGAATGTTTAATCCGTTCGTGCTGCTATTTTAGGGAGTTATTCACAACTCAATACTCGACATGTGGTGTAAGTTTTAAATTATTTAAATCAATAGTTAATGAGATACAATTACGCGAAGTTGTGTTAATATAATTTTGTTTAAAAGTCGGCGTAATGGAAAGAACGCTTGACAACGCGCCAACATTAAATTCTGCATTAAATTAGTGAAGTCTCTAACAGAACCGTTACAAATGATTCAGCAAGCCTAGTTTTATGAAGCAAGCCCTTTTAAAATGTGATTTACGTTTTTTTTATGTCACCTATATCTCCAAAACGTTACTCTTATGCATAGCTGATTCTTCGTAGGCTTGTTGAATCATTTGTAATATTTCTGTTAGAGACTTCTCTAATTTAGCATAGAATTTAATGTTGGTGTGTTGTCAAGCGTTTCTTCCATTACACCGATTTTTAAACAAATTTTTAACACTACTTTGCATAACTGTGTCTCATTAATTGTTGAACCAAATAATTTAAAACTTGCACCAAGTGTTGAGTATTGAGTTGTTAATAACTCGCTAAAATAGCAGCGCAAACGGATCAAACGGAAATGCGAAGCGAGTCTCAAAACTTGATTGTACATTGCTCGTTCTTTTTCTTATTTCTTCAATAGTGTATGAGATCCAATCTAAATTATCGTATAATATTATACATGTATTGCTTGTTTTTTCAAAACATATCTACATCGCATCTTTTTTAATCGAGGAAAAAAAAGGATATAGTTAATCTCTCAATTATAAAGTATATTTTTCCTCTCTCTTAAGTTATATATTATATTACAAAATTATATATTATATATAAAATAACCCTCCATGGGTACACCTTGACGTGGTGGAGTGGCTTCAGTACCTGGACGGTATGCCTTAAGGTCCTAAGGGTCCTCAAGGTTTACTGCGAAGGGGAAACCAAGTACCCAGCGTCGTCGTTGCTGTCATCGTGCCGCGGACGGCTCGTCGTATCGTTGGTGCTGTCATCGTGCCGCGGACGGCTTGTCGCGTCGTCGGTACCGTCATCGTGTCGCGGACGGCTTTCGCGTCTTTCGCGTCGCGTATCCGTACAGCATTGCCACGAGTCGCACAATGGCTCATATGTGGCACGCGCATTTGTGCGTTGAACGCACATTAGTGCGTCGTCGTTGCCGTCATCGTGCCGTACGAGCAACGATGCGTCGCGTTGTCGCGGTATCGCGTTTTCGCGTCGTCGCGTCTTCGCGTTGGACTTTTATCTCGTTTTCACGATTGCCGAGGATCATACTTTGTTGCCGACTAAATGGGATGTCTCTCAGCGTTGCAATCTTTAATATATTAATACCTATTAATATAATTAATTTTATATTAATATCAGTTAATATTAATATTATATTAATATTATATATTATATAAATATTTATGTATTAATAAATTTAATATATTAATGTAGGCGCAACGTTAAAACGCCTCAGTATCGCGGCTGAGGTGAATGCCGGCCGCGTAGCAACGTATGTTCGTGCATAATATAGATGCATGTTCGCGCGGTTAATCTTGAACTTCGGTTCGAGAATCGGCTGTTGAGGGCACGTTCTGCTCCGACGAACGGTTCGGCCCGAATCGGTTAGAGTTCGGTCGATTGTTTTGGAATCGTCGTTAATGGGTCCCTTCTCTTGTACCGTCTAACAGCACATTGTAGAAATACTAACATGTTTGGCATCTGAGGAGTCGGCTGTTCTAATTAGGTTCGATTTTTGCTCGCTAGAGAAGTTGATCTCCCGCTTTCGAAATGCTAGATTGTTAGCACGTAGAAGGTGGGTATCTTCATTCTCGACCCGTCTACCAGCCTTACGATAAACCCGGCTCAGTCTGTATGATAGAGACTTGGTGGTTCGTATGAAATCGTTCCTAACGATGTTCTAGTCGGCCCTCGATGGGAGCAGGCGCGGGTCAAGAGTCGAGCGAACCCCATTCGCGATTATTCTATCGATCGATTTCGTCTTCTTCCGCTTCCGCTTAACCTTTGCTCGAAGTAATCGGCGAATTCCCGACTTGTCGACTCGAAGTGTGATTCTCACGTGAAGCGGGATTCGATCGTGCCGAAATTCGAAAGTGCGGGAGTGTCGTTCAAAGTATCGCGCGTACAAGCGCGGAAGTAATCTTTTAATAAAAGTGCGGGAGTGCCGTTTAAGTATCGCGTGTGTAAATCAACCTGAGAGGAGGAGGAGGCCTAGGAGAGGCATCGGGCATCGGTGGAGCAATCCTGTGGTAAGTAAATTGTTATTTGTATATTAATTACTTATTAATTGCATGTGTGTAATTTAAATTGAGCAATTAATCGCGTAATTTGATTCTTTATTTGTTTGAATTAAACAATAGAGAATTAAAGAAACAGATTTTTATATGAAAGCTATAATCTTGTAAAAGTTTTTATTTCTAGATTATAGTTTTTATTCGAAATTATTAGAGTTATTAGTAATATTTTCAATTTCCTTTTTTCCAAATTTATAAAATTATTTTATTAATCTGCTTATTATTATATGCATTAAATATAAAATTCAATGCACATAATAAATTTTTAAAAATATTAGTTATTTTGAGCGCTACTACAATTTGGATCTTCTATTTGCATGTTACAGATCAACCTTGACATTCTGAGAGGAGGAGGAGGCCTAGGAGAGACATCCTGCATCGGCGGAGCAACCCAAGGGTGAGTATTTGTTATTTGTATATTAGTTGTTGAAAATCTCGTACGCGCATTAATTAGATCTTTTTATTTGAATGAATTAAACAAAAACAAAAAAAAAATTAAAAAGAAAGATTTTTACATAAATTTTATAAAAATTTCTATATGAAGAAAAATCTTTTTATGATTTATAAAGAGCTTCTTACAATTAGCATTGTATGCGTCGAATATAAAATAATCCGTATGAAATATTAATTATATTGTAAATGCTGCTAAATTTCAGTTTTATATTTGTATGTTACAGACAACGTAGCCTCAAGACCAACAATTCCGCTGTTGCGCATCAGTGCCGGTGAGTGATGAACTTAATTTTCTTTTGAGGTAACGGGTTCATAGATATTGTAGATATAAATGTAGATTGTAGATTATAATTAGATCCGTTGCCTCAAAATGGATGGGCTAGAATAGATTAAGTTATATAACTTTCAATCGATTTTTCAAATATGCATTGAAACATATTAAAGTATGAATTAAAGAAAAAATTTGAGAAAGATGTGAAATATTTTTTTAATTGATAAATTTTATTTAATTTGTTTAATGAAGAAGGCGCTAGAGTAAATTTATTAATTATATGAAATAGTAATAACTTATATTGCGACGATTTTATCCCAATTTTTTATAGCCCATTCATCTATATTATCATATCAATTGAAAGTTTGCTTTAATTGATATAATGCCAAATTATCGATCTATTAAATTATATAAAATATAAATATTTTGTTAATTTTATTTAATATAAATTATATATTAATTTATATATTATTATTAAGAAAATATTATATTATTATAAGAATCTCAATCAGTTAATTTTGATTGATAATTTGACATTATATTAATTAAAGTAAAGATATATTAAAATCGTAATGTCTCACGACCGTAAACGAGCGTAAAATTACGCTTATACACTGGCGATAATAATTAGCCAACAACGAAAGGAACTTCTCTTCTTCATTGATCTCTGATAGAGATCGAAGTTACATCTCTGGCTAAATGTAGCTAGAATGAATATGGCCAGGATCAATGAAAGGTAGGTCCGACTGGTCCAACGGAAGCCACATACGGTGCATTCTATTAGGGCACGCGAATAGGGTACGCGAGTAGGGCACGTGAGTAGAGCACGCGATTAAGATACACTCCTCAAAATTTCGGTGATCCCGGCTTTTCGCTGGCTTAGCAAAAGTAGGGTTGTTAGGACTATCTATTAGGACTATCTTAACTTAAGATAGTCATTTAATTCCTCTTAAGCACCTAATTTCTTAAAATTCTTAGGAAAACTAGAGAATAGAATTCTTTTAGGAAAAACTAAAAAGTGAAGAATCATAGAAAAATTAAAATTATTAATTCTTTTACAATTTTAATTAGAAATTAAATAGTAGAAAAATTAAAACCAATTATAAAAAATTTCAAAAATAACATACCCATGCTACACCTTTTTTTATAAATCAAAAATTGTATATACAGGGTGTCTCCAATTTAAACGGCAAAACTTCAGGAGGGTGTAGGAAAAAATTTATTCGGTGCCAATCAACTCAAGAGAGCAACTGACAATGAGAGATTGAATTTTTGCGATTTTCTCTAAAATGGAGCAAAAACGAGCAAACCTCTAAAGGACTTCTTGTCTTAGTTTTTCGGTCCCTTATACGCTCTTGAAGTTTCGCCATTTAAATTGGGGACACCCTATATATTTATTATATTAATATTTATGAATAAAATGGAAGCAAAAATGACAGTAATCGAGAGAATAGAGGAAAAGGGACCCCAAGATATTTTCATATCCTCCTCGAAACTTAGAAATATCTTGATACATAATACAATATAGAAAAAAAAGATTTCTGAGAAACAAAAATCTATCTTACTATAATTTTCTTATAGTTTTGTGCGTAATCTTTTATTTTTTAAAGAGTTTTAATCATTAGCAGCATTAATTAATTAATTCTTTCACGTTCATATGACCGTCCGATAATAGATACACTGCCAGTTTTTCGCGAAATGTCATACAAAAAATCGAGATATCTCTTGCAATATCGGTTAAACAAAATTAAAGGTTTCTTTTATATCTTGTGGGATGCTACCCCAAAAAATCCTATTCCTAATACCAGAATATATCTTTATATAATATACGAAAGATTGTGATTTCCGAAACGCGATAGTCTATTCTATTATAATTATTATGTTTTCTTACAGTTTTAATCATTAATAGCGTTAATTAATTTTTTCACATACACACATATATTTATAAAATTATTTAGATATTAACTTTAGCTATTCGTTTCTTTCAAAATCAAATAAATAAAAATTACACACACATACTTAATATTTGAACTGTCGAATGCAGTCATGACAGGCTTTTATTGATATGAAGTAATCTATTATTAAATTAATGTATAACGCAGTATCGAAATAAATAATTAATATCGCGAAAAAGGAGCAACAATACTTGCGAGTATCAATTTAGCATACTTTTTTTAAAAGTGGAAAAAATCAAATTAAAATAAAACGGAAAAAGAAGATAAGCAAAACTACTAGCAATAGAGCGATTGGATCTAACAAGGTTATTTCATGTCGGAAATGCGAATTATCAATCCATTATTTACGACAGTAGAATTTTCGCAAGTTTCGTATCTCAAAACTCTATTTTAGTATTATATTCTCGAAATACACACGACCGATCGCGCAACCTGGAACCATTATCTTTCAATTGTAGGCGGAATAATTGATGAACTTGTAACGTGGAATTGTGTCGTAATTATACGGTCTATAGACTCCCTCATCAAATATGTATTGATAAAGTGCATTTGTGCACTGAGCAATTCGTTCGTGGAGCGCTCATGTCGCTCGAATATGCGCCGTGCGGAAAAAACAAGATGACGAAAAAAAAAAAAAAAAACGCGGAAAGCATGTTCCTCGAGTTTCTACTCCATACTTAATGTGAGATCCGACTCGTATAAAACTTCTCATTAATAGTTACCGCGGACCCTACTATCTTCGTTTTGTCACGTTTTCGTTCCCTCATTCTTCTTTTTCTCGTAATCGCCTACTACATTTTTTATTCATTGCAATTTTCTATGCGTGCGCAAAGTTGCGGAATACGTGCGCATCATGTCCCAAAAGAACTTCTTTCGACGCATATAATATGTGCTTTAATACGAAATAATATTATATTTAGGTATCAATGGGAGAAATTTTATATCATATTTAAAGAACATAAAAATTAATTTGCGAGAATGCGAAGCATATAAATATGCAATAAAGATGTCTTATTATATCTCCTCCCTATGAAATATAAAATTAATCGTATATCAATGATATTAATACATAAATTATTTTAATTCTGTCAGGCTTTTTATAAATTAATAAAAGGAAAAGAAATTGAAGAAGATTGAAGGAGAATTAGAGAAGAGAGAAGATATTTTAGTTTTTTTCTTCTTTTTTTTTTTAATTTAACTTTCATATTTTTACAATTTTTCTACAAATTGGATTCTGTTCGTAAATTTTTCATAATTTTTACTAAGTTTTCTGTTTTTTTTTGGTAATTTTTAAACGTCTTGCAATATAAAAGAATTTTTGCATTGTGTTATTTTAGTTTATATTAACACTATTTTATTAGAGTATATACATTTTACAAATGTCTCGAAAATATATATATATATCGTTTCTATTACAATCGATATAATTTCATTAAATTATTGATACAGATACTTTTTCTGCAATTATTAAATCATTTAGTTTTCACCCTAGACTGTTCATTGTGCAGAGGCACGACATATAAGCCACCGATCTCTTCAGAATCTAAAATTGACGTACGAAATCGACTTTGATATTAATGAAAAAGAAATTTTGTTAAATTATAACACACTTCACATTTCTAATTATACTTCTTATGGAAAAATTATCGATAATTACCGACAAAGCTTATACGTATTTTTTGTTATATCGAAATAAAAAATTTAAACTTTTTATAATACTAAAATAAAAAATATACATATATATAGCAATCTTTTATAGTTTTGTACCTCGCTGAAAAGTTCTCGGTTGAAGCAACAAAACCGGCCGGCGGTGATGTGTAATGGCAATCGAGCACGACACATGATTATTATTAGTAATTTTGCTTCGCACGCTGACAAATTGTACCAACTGCAGTCATACGCCGCATCTGCTATTTTCGTGCTCTGGAATGTCAAATTCAAAAAATTCCAAAGGAGAAATATTAGTTATAGTGCGACAAAATGAATAAGAAGCCATCGCATTAAATATGAAAATACAATTAAAAATCTTGTATTTTATATTTTAAATCATATATAAATTAGAGAATTATTTATAAATTTACAGAAAGCCCGCGTACTAATTTTTTGGCGACAAACTAATTTTTTTGCGACCCATGATATTAGATTGATTTTGCGTATGTATCATTTCTTAAACCTTGTCATAAAAAATCTTATTCGACACACGAGCAATTTCTGATTTTTCAATTCATATCGTGCACGTCAATTATAAGTTATTGAAATAACAAGTAAATTTTTTTCTTATGTAAGAAAGATTTATTCTAGAATAAAATTACGAATATAATGCATATTTTTATAAAATAATAGATTATATCTATTATTAAATTAAGAAAAAAAAAAACTATTTATGTAAAACAATTTAAAAAAAAATTACATAATACACATAAAACTTTTTGAATAAAATTCGAAATATTTGCTCGTCCGTTTTTATTTATCGTTTATAACTTGTATGTATATTTATACTATTTTTATAGATAAAGATCAGTAAATTAATATAATCAAATAAATAGCAAAAAACGAGAAAAAATTTGTATTTTAATTTCACTTGTTAACGTCCAAGGCGTCATGCAGATTGCCTTAATACGAAAGCGTGTAGTTAATGACTGTAGTATATCTCTGTAATATAATCATTATCGTGACGAAGCAATTTCGCTTTCTAGAATAGTACTTGGAATAAAAAGTTTTAAAAAGAATATAGGAATAAAATGCTATTAAATAACTTTATTGTTTCATTCAATGTCTATTAGAATCTACAATAGAAAATATAATTTATTGTCTATTGAGATGACAATATTTATCAGTGCAAAGTAGGCTTTACCTTTCTCTGAAAATTTAATTTTGTCTTTGAGAATTTTATTTGAAAAATATAGACATAATTTAAAAAATATATATAATTATTTAATATATATAATCATCAAAATATATCAGGATTTATATCAACACATCGATCAGAAATTATCAATTATGTTAACGCATCATCGAAAATTATCAATGATTGTCGTGTTACCTCGATAAATAGCCTTTCGCCAATGTAACAGTACAGGTACAACTGCAATAATATGTAAACCACGTATATCACTAAGAAGATGATTTGAAAAAGGAAGAGTTGGTTCATTTCGCCAAACATCGACTACAAAATAACGAAGATTGTGACGATAGTTTAATTAGTTTAAAAAAAAATTTTTTTTTTATCTAGATTTTCTCTCCTTTCTTTGTATGGCTCACCATGAACGCTTGCAAACATTGGAAACAAAGTTGCATCGAGCATCCTAGCATTTGTATTAGAAGCATCCTGTTGAAACAGTCCTCGATTGTTTCTGCAAATCTTATGAAAAATGCCACCGCGTGAAGATAAGAATATCTTTCTAATGAAATTCTATCTTTTTAAATCATATTTGTTTCTTATAAACAAATTGTATCGTCAATTTTGAGCTTTTTAATCATATGAGGAGAAATTTATAAAAGTTTATTTTAAATTTTATTTTGCATAAATATCGAAAATCTTGAAGTAACGTCAACGTCACAAGCGAATTGAATACCGTATGAAAAAAATTTGACAGATATTTTCTCGATATTGTAGATTCTTGGCGCGTTTGAAGTAGTTTTATAATTCTCTTCGATGTAAAATCTTTTACCTGCGTATCTTGTAAGTAAGTTCGCTGAGCGCTATGATTTATGCTTCTCATGGATAAGCCAGAGGGTGATCATTCAAAGTGGATTTGTCAGGAAAATTGTTAAAAAACTCGAGAGTCGTGACAATATCGAATAATTTTTCATTATGCTTTCTTGCATCGCACTTTACTCGATTGATTTCTCACCTGTTGAGATATTCGTGCTTCCTCACGATCTTTCTCATCTTAGCCTGGAACTCCGCTCTCGTACAGGCACGTAGATTCGTTAATTCTCGACGTAAATTCGCGAGTTGACCGCACGTATGAAGCACCAGAGTGGCGATAAAAGTGTCCACTGCCGCATAAGTAGTTGCCGCGAACATATTAGCGATTAATTGTCCGAGGAAGGTCAATTCGTAACAAGGACTGCTGCTCACGTTGTAAGGAAAATACGCGCGGAAGAATAACTGACGGCCGGTATGTCGGATGACGATAAATCGAAACGTTACATAGGCAATCGCCACTATTTGAACCATTATGGTGCTGCTTATCGATAGATTTCGGGTGAGCTTCGCTATATCTAACATCATCTTGCGATCTCGTTTATCCACGGTTGCGCTCCAGTCCCTCTTCATGTATGACATAAGTATCCTCATGGCTTTTTTACGGTGTAGAAAAAGTTTGAAATATTAATCTTACGTTTTATAAAAAAAAAGAGTCCATTTTATTTTCATATTCTTTGTCTATTTTAATGATTTTAGATTCTAAATATATGTGTGTCTGATAATATATTTTTTATTATAAAATTGAAAATATTTATTATGCGCTTTTATAAATTGAAAACAATGATTAGTTTGCATCTTCTTATCGGAATTTGTTCAGATATTTGACTTATTGTTTCTAAACTCTTTCTATAGACACACATAGTTGGAAAATTTGTTTTCTCGTTAAAAAATATGTCGCTTAAAATTTTTCATGTTTTAATTTAACATATTGTTGTTGCGTTAATTGAACTTAAACGTTAAATTATTAAAACAACTGAAAAAAATAACACAATGTGCACATATTTCTAATTTTACACAATAGATCTGTTTCGTATTATTAGTGACAGGATCTATTCGTTAAAATTTATAGAAAAAAAAATGTTGATTTTATTCTACAATAAGAGTGAGAGAGACTATAGACCGTAGGTAACATTTTTTCAATTTAATTTTATCATTAGAAATATATTGATTTTACACAAAATTCATTTCAAATTACTAAGAAGTGCATATGCGTTCATTATGTTAAATTAACACAAAAATTGTGTGTGGATTGTTTGGAACATGTATTAAATTTAAGCGAAATTCGATCCAACTATTCATGGAATTTCGCTACACGCGCCATATAGATAAAAATTGAGACTTGTGGTATGAAAATTGATATATTTACATCCACCGTTTAACCAAAATATGATGGTTTTTAACAACGAGATGGTAATGGTTACATTTGCCATGGACAAGTTTTCTACCACCGAGTCAAAGTCGCCCCAGATGAACAATAAATTGGCCGACTGTGGCGCGCATACGAAGCAGAACATTGTTAGAACTGGGACTATCGCCTTGTAGCTAGAAATTTGACCAAAATTCTCCGGCCAAATTCCCATAAACGTCATAGTATAACGATTCCATCCGTACGCGTATTCCGAGTCTGCCTTTTTAGACAAACATAAGATGTTAATGAGCGCACATTTCTTTTTGTAGTTTTTTAGTACCTTGTGGCATAAAATACTCTGATGATGTTAACATTAAAAAGAAAGAAAGTCATATTAACCAGTTGGAAGTGAAATATTTACTCCAATTAGATGAAATAAAATTATAACAAAATTATAATTATAGGAACAGGAAGTATATTTTAAACAATAATCTTTGCTAAAAAACTTGATAATATACATTTTCCACAATCGAATAAATTCTTAATAATCTAGAATCTACAATGCTCACTGCCATTTCGCGCGACTAGTTTTATAAAATTCTTGCACATTAAGTATTTTACTTATAAAAGAATTTACGATGGATTTTTAGAGAGATATTTAAAGAACAAATCGTGTGTGTATGAAACCGACCTTGATCGACATCTCTTGAGGTTTTCGCGACAACGACGTTAAAGTAACTGAAAGAATCTGTCTCGAGGCGCATGCGAGTCTTGACGACGCATGCTCTTCGAGAACGTTATATATATTAAGGGAAGTAACATTATGTATGTATCCAACAAAGATATATTTTACTTCTTTTATCAAATAAGGAGATTAGAATAATTAATGTATCGGACATCTTTCAGTGTAATACAAAATTTTTCTCTTTTTAAATATTTGTGTGTATGTATAAGTTACAATAGTTTTATTATAAAAATTAAAGTCAAATAGATTTTTTCATATTTTTAGAAAAATTATTTTGTATTATATTAAAACCAACAAATTTTCAAAAATTTAAATTATTTTATGTTTCTAAAAACCGTTTATGCCCTATACAACACAGAACGTTGCAACAACATTGCAACATTATAGCAATATTGGGGCAATGTTGCAAACGTTATTGCTGCAATGTTCTGTGCTGTATGGGACGTATCACTGTTTACAATTACTATTGTTTCGGAATTATTAAAAATTCCTGAGCCACATGCAGGAATTTATCCATATTCCTGATTATCAACAAACAAAAATTAATAATAATTATGTAAACTCTTAAGGGAATTCTAAAGAGGATGCCGGACTGTGTCCTGTTTTACCGGCTATAAAATTATATATGTAGAGAACCACTGTTACAATACAAAGGTTCCCTCTTTCGAAGAACTTTATAAGTAAATAGCACCGATGAGACATGAAACTCTGTACATTCTACAATTATCGGTTGATGTTAAGAATAATATCCATCATATTTTTAACGTCAATATTTATTATTGCTGTATTAATAATTGTATAAATATAAAAACTATATATTTTATATGCTTATATATTGGGTTAGTCAATAAATTTATAATTAAAATTTATAATTATTATGGTAAATATGCATAAAAGATTACACTTCACCGATTTAATCGCCACTTAGATATGTTGTAGAGAGGATTACATAATTATTATTTTAACGATTGATAGTTTTCTTGTAGATAATTCCAAAAGGTTTTTAATTACACTTTTGTTAATTAATAACACTGGGAGATTGTTCGTGGAAAATCTCAATCGGGCGTCCATCCAAATCGACAGAATAATTTGAATTTAAAAGTATGTCCATGTAGACAGACAGCCTACCATTGGTAGACTTGCAGTTTTAGCATGAAGGATACTTACACAGCCGAAATAATAAAATTCCTAAATTATGGAAATAGTCTTATCTGTTAGTTTCTATGTTTATTGAAACTACTGAAAGTAATGTATAAAAATCATCAATGCAAAGTTTAATAGCCATCGTGAATATATGAGCGGTAGTTTAATGTTGCTTAACAATAAATAGCTATGTATAATTATACAATTAAAATAACGATTATTAACATAATTATAGCAGAGATTAGCCGCTACTAGTTATTATCCTCGATCGGTTACGGTAAGTAGTACCGAGAGATAACCGAGTGAAGTTCTCACAATCTAAAATAGAATAATAAAATTCGACGACAAAGTATAAAATATGAATTACAACGAAACAAGCTTTTCGTACCTTGCTAAACATTTGCAAGGAAAATGTGCTAAATTTTCCAGCAGTTAGGCAAAGCGGCACCAAAGATCTGTGCATGATAAATAAAAGGCTCCTTGTTTCCTTCCCAGGCACATTAAACCAGTTTGATTCATACGCGGAGAAGCCAATCTCGGTACTCTTAAATGTATTTATTATTTAATATACGTGTGCAGAGAATATAGATGCGTATAATAATTTTGGAATAATTATTCATATAATTCTTGTTTACCATATCATACGGATAAAAATTTTTTGTCGAAATATTTATAAGAAAGTACATACTTCAAAACAATAAATTTTAAAAATTTATTTTATCGCTCGCGCATCTAACACGAAAATTCTTTTTATTATTATCTTATTTTTTTTTATTATTAATTATTTACAAAAAGATTGCATTTTATCGATGAATTTGAAAATTATCGTACAGAATTTTAAGTGTTAGCTGTACTTTAAATTATAAACATAAAGCTTGTTTTTGATTATCAAGAAATATTATTTTGAAATATTGCTGTTAATTGTTAGGCGATTTACAATCTCGTACGAATTTTTTTATTACATAATGCCATTTTTTTATATAAAACGGAACATAACGAGCTAATCTAGTCTAACATTATCTAATTTATTCAAACTTATCTAATTTGATTTGATGTAATTATCGTTAAAATTTTTTATCTGTATCAGATATTTTATACAATAGGATTATTATTTCCTATATAGTGAATATATTTTCTTGTTAATTTACTCATTAATAAAAAGCAATAAATTATCGAAATTATTATTTTTTAATTAATTGATGTAAAACAATGCAAAGAGAGATAAGCATGGTAAAGCATCATATTTAATATTTTTAATGATTTCTCGATCTTATACATTTTCGAAGAAACAAGGAATGTATAAATTATACAATTAAAATAATATAATTATGCATCTTACTTGCACGAGCAACATCTCTCCGACGTAACAATAAATGTACAGGTGGATTAGGACAAAACCTACGAAAGTGGCTAGAAAAATTAATTGGAAGGTCGGTGATTGGTTTTTTTCTTCATTTATTAGTATCTGAAATATTTTAGATTTTTATTATACGAGAATTCATTTATTTCGTATAAACTTTCTGAAGAAATTTATGCGATATATTAATATTGTAAGTATCTTAGCATTATACATGGTGTTCCAGATCAAGTCAATGAAACTTTAGGGTCTTATAGGAAATTGGATTTGGAACAAAAAGGTTCCCATAAACATAGTCCGGAAACGCTTCGTTCAAGCATTATAGCTGATAAACCCTCTGTAAGTAATTAATTATGATCAAAATTTAATAAGAACATTTTTATGTTTGCATTCGCAATGTTTGCATTACGCGATTGTAGTGTTTACACAAAGATCATCGAAAGATGGTTTTTTCAAATTTCTGCTTTTTTCTTTTGAACGCCTTATCAGAATTTAATAAAATTAGTATAATTTAGTTTTTATTTAAATTACCCATCAGATTTATTTCGTTATTTTTTCCAAATGAATGAAGAGTTTTGAAAATTTTTTATTTTAATAGTTATTTTTAAAAATCACGAGAAAACATGATTTTTCAAAGTTTATACATTTTTAACGAAGCGTTTCCGGATCTATGTTTATACGAGCTTTTTTGTTCCAAATTTCATTTTCTGTAAGACCCTGAAGTTTCATTGGCCTAACCTGGAACACTCCGTATATCATAAAATAATTAAAGTAGAAATAATACGCGAAAAACTGAATACGTGCTATCTGTACCACTTACCCTAAACACATGGAAACCTTGAAAGCATAATTGAACGGTGCAAGAAAGCATCTGTATTAAGAACACCGTGTTGAAAGAATCCTCGATTGTTTTCGCAAACCTTGAAATAACGGATATTAGATTATTAATTTTGGATTACAACGGAAAGAATGAGAAAAAAAATATCAAGCCTAAGATAAATAAAATTGTTTTAACAAAAATATTGTACTTGTTCTATTAATTACAAACCAGTTTAGATGCTCGTGCCTTTTCACGATTCGCCTCAGTTCATTTTTGAACTCCTCGACTGTTTCCACTCCGCTTGGATTGTTAGCTAGATTTTTTAATCTTCCGCGCAGGTTTTGCAATTGACTGCAAACGTGGAGTACCAACATAGAGATGAAACTGTCGCTGCCGGTGTAAGAAACTGCACCGCTGTAAGCCGATAATATTTGACACACGCAAATCACCTCGAAGATCGGACTTTGGGTAACATCGAAGGGAAAATAGGCCGTGTAAAGTAAGGGACGAGCCGGATCGCTTCGTGGAAACTTGACGATTATCGAGATTCTCAGGACGATGTAAATTGTCACCATGGTCTGCGTTAGTATCGTGCACCAGATAGATATCTTTCTGACGAGCTTAGCGCTCTTCAGCATAGTTCTTCTCTCCTCTGACGTTTTCGGCGCGTGCCAATCCTGATAGAAGAAGTCCACCAACAGCTTCAAAGCTTCGGGCAAATGTTCGATTTCATTTTCGATCGAAAGTAACTAACAATTTTCTCCAAATGAAACTAGTCTTCTTTTAATTACTATTAACAAGAATTATACGATGAAATCTCGGTATAACAAGAATTGTAATTCTGTCCGTAAGAATAAAATTGCTGAACAAGACAATTGACGAGGATGAGAATAAATCAGAAGTATTGTCTGGAATTTGCTCCTGATACTGTTTTCTTATTAATTAAATCAAAGCTAAATTATGAAAGTTATTTCTAATATTTTATTGCGCAGATTTCATAAAATTATATACGTGTCAATATTATATTGTTTTCTTTTGCTAATATTCCTTATACTTTTTTGTACCTTTTCTATGATGCCAGATGGTGAATGCTTTCATGAAAGCATTCGCGACCGGAATGTTGGCGGTCGCCAAATTCTCGGTCATCATGTCCGCATTACCCCAAATAAATATCAGATTTACCGATTGCGGGATACACATGAAACCCATCATAAAGAAACTAGCTGTCAGAAAACGACATTGGGACAATCCACCTTTTCGCGTGGAATTTTGTAGTGGATCGGGCCAGATGCCGACAAGACCCAAATTGAACCGGTTCCATCCAATCGCGAAATTCAAGTCTATGCAAATCGAACTTGCGTCAAAGATCAATGAACGAAAAAAATTACTTCGACGATTATTTATGCGAGCAATATGGACGATATTTAATTTGATCGAAAATACTATTTGCAAATCTCAGAAATATTTGTAAGATTGGAAGCGTACATTATTTTATACGAAGAAGGTTCAATTTCATGTCTCACCCCGCTTTGCTTACAACAATAGAAAATATATTAAAGTTAAAGAATGTACAGACACACACACACACACACACATAAAATTAAACATATTTAAAATTGAATTTGAAAATTTATCCAACTTATTCCATTTTCGCAGTGTTTGAAGCGCGCGTTTTATACTTCGAGTTTAAAATGTCCAAAATTTCCCACTGAAACTTTTCACTTGATAAATAATTTCGACGTATTTAATCGTATGCAAATTATAAATTTTTAAATCTTTTTAAACAATTAGCAGTTTACAATGCACTTATATGTATACTTCGTAAACCGTTTGATAAAGTTTATTTAGTTTGGAATTAATGTTTTAATTTTAGAGAAAAGAGATATGTGTAAAATATTTCTAGATGCCAATTTTATTATTCATTGTGTTACTGAAGTTAATGATTCTTTATTACGCGTACCGCGTACCTCGATCAGCATCCATCGATATTTAACGTATGTCGACGGCGCAACAACTGTCGCAACATTTTTGCCGTAAACTTTTCCTCCATCCCTTCCACTTCAGAATCACGCATGCGGAAAGTGATGCTATGCTACGTATACAAAAGACTATAAAGTGAAGTCAGAGAAAGTTACCGCATCATATGGAACAGTTCGCGACACTTTTGAATATATAATTATGCTCGTCAAAAATTTATTGCCATCTACTCAAAGTGTGTAAATTTTAATTTGTGCGATCTGCTGATATGTTTAATAAGTAAAAATTATTATTTAAACATTTAATAAGTATATACGAAATAAAAAATATAATATTAAATTATCAATGTTAAAAGTTTTCAATATTAAATGAAAAAAATATACATAACATATATAATCATGTTTATTTGATTGTTTATGATATGTTAGTCAACAGAAACAAATAAATAGCTTCGTTGATTACATACGAATATCTATTTATTCGATAAAAGTGATGTTACAGGCAGTGCTAAATCTATTCAGTACATTATTCGAAAATTGATGTAGTCGATTATACAAAATTAATTCGATATTATTTCCATTATTCTCTTATTGTTAGTAATGCAGATAAATATCCCAATGACGTTTTTACCGCCTAAACAAAGCAAAAATAATAGATAAAATGTTAAATTTTATTTTCACGAATGATAGTAATGATAGATCATCTGTATACAGAGTGGCCCCGAACGTTACAGGCAGACTTTGAGATCTTAGAGGAAATTTAATTCTGAACAAAAAAATTTCCTATAAACGTAGGTCGAAAAATGCTTCCTTGAGAAGTTATCGCTCAAAAACCTTTGATGCAGAGGAAGAGCAAAAGGTGAAAAGAAAATGAAGTAAAAATGAAAATGAAAAATAAAAATCTGTTTCTTTTATGAGAATAAAATAAACTTTTTTAACTGTTCTCAAAATGTCTTCCTCTAGCTTCAATACACTTTCGGCATCGAGTAATGACCGATCTAGTCGCTTTACGGATTTCCTCCTGATTCAACCTTGATGGATCTAACAATAAGTAACGAAAGTATTTTTTGTACGTTTGAAACTGGTTATATGAAAATCTATGGAACGTACAACAATCATTTCGATCTCATTTGAAAGATAATTTAATTTTCTACAACTTTTGTTTCCGCACTTTTTGTTAAAAGATGCACATTTTCCATGACATTTGGAAAAATGTGTAAAGTCACGATTTTAGAGATTTTCGAGCGATAACTTCTTAAGAAAGCATTTTTCGACCCATGTTTTTTTATAGAAAATTTTTTGTTCAAAATTAAATTTCCTATAAGATCTCAATGTCGGGCTGGAACGTTCGGGGCCACTTGGTATAATATATGCGAAGAGAGAAATTTATAAACCTTACATAATATATAATATAAAATAGAAACAAAACATTTTTATAAATTAAAAAAATAGATATTTTTGTATTTTTGTTGACTGCATATAAAGCAATGTATTTTTTTTTTTTTTTTAGATATATATCTTACTATTCCGAACAATTCTAACGAAAAATTTCCAAATTTTCCAGCTACTAATTTAAGCGGAATTGTAGATCGATATGCGATCAACATCAGGTCTTTCGCATCTTTCGCCGGTATATTATACCATTTGCATTCATATACCCCGTATGCCATATTGGTACTCTAAAAGAAATTATATATATTTTTATTTTACGTAAGTGTTAATGCATATAATTTGTTCACCTCAGTTAAGAGTCTTTCAGCGGTATAACAATAAATATACAATTGCATCAACACGAAGATGGTATAAAACGTGAGAAAAATTATTTTGATAGGAATAACGTTCAAATCATCTGTTATCGTCTGAAAATAATACTTTTTAATGCAATAGTTGTTTGAGATAGCATACTATGTTGTATAATTCTAATGGGATAAATTATAATAGCATATTCAGAAAAGTAATGTTGTTTTTTATTGAATTTTATTAAATTTTATTTATATTTAATTTTTCTGTGAAATAACTATTTTAACTATAGCAATTATTTCACTTACCGTAAAAATCTGAAAGGTTACGAGACATAACTGAGAAGAAGCGCCTATCATATGTACAAATAATACTGGACTGTAACAATCGTTGATTGTCCTTACATTCCTTTAAAATTTATATATTATTGTATACAATTATCGACTTATTATTAGAGAATTTAACAATGTAGGAATCTTTAAAGAATGTTATATTTGGAATTTTGAATTTATATAAAATAAAATAAATTTTATATTTGTTATTATATTTACGTTCCATAAAGAGAAAGAGAGAAAGAGTTTCAAATTGTTACCGCCTCTTAAGGGTATAAAGTAAAATTGTTATATTCTTAACTTTTCTTTTGCATTGATTTCGCATTATTTCACATTTATTACTTGGTACGCATGCGTTAAATAAAAATATCGTTACGCGTAATCAAACGACATTTTCAATACACGATATATCAATAAAATATTTACATAAAAAAACAAAAAAGAGATGTTAAGAAAAGAAGGACCATCTAATTCCGATGAATATTAAAATACGAAAATTTTGATTGTAATATGTGTCTAATACAAAAGTATGGAATCAAAATTTGTACTGTATTGTGGACAAATTGCATCTCTCTCGCATATATACAGGGTGTCTCACCAAAAAAGTGGTTATCCCCTTTTATCTTTTAAACTAAAAGAGGTAGACCGTAACAAATATATATCAAATTAAATGGTTTAAACTAAACTCTATTGCGAGCATAGTGGTTGCTTCCAAAAGCTATCTATGTGTTAACGAATGGAGAGATATGCATACTTTTTTTATAATAATGTGAATATGTTGACATGAAAAGTTGTAGCGCTGTTTGAAACAAATATAATCATGTATGATATAATGTAAATATTTTACATATTATACGAGTTTTATCAATTTGAAATATCGCTGGCGACATCCAACTTTCCATTTTCGGTCCTGCGATATGACCAACTTCGGAGTAACTATTATGATCAAATGACAACATGACCATGAAGGAAGAGTAAGGAGAGTTATCGATCTAGATTATAAATGGTCACGATTCTTCCTTCATGAACATGACATATGTCAATGTCTTATGTCAGAAGTTGGCCACAACGCAGGGCAGAAAGTGAAAAGGTAGACGTCGTCCGTTCGTTTTTACAGATAGTTTTTGGAAGCAACCATTATGCTCACAATAAAATTCAATTTGAACCATTTAGATTGATATATATTTGTTACGGTCTGTCTCTTTTAGTTTAAAAGATAAAAAGGGTGGCCACTTTTGGTGAAACATCCTGTATATATATTTTTGTTTATTAAATATAAATTCTCGATTTTATTTTTATCTCAGATTAAAATGCTTTCTTTCAGCTAAAAAACACTTTAATGTATTACATAATATGTGTGCGCATTAAAAATTTCCAGATGTACCTGATTAGATGCTTGTGTCGTATAACGATCGCAGTTAGACCTTTTCTAAATTTCGAGGAAGATATGGATTGGTTGCTTAATCCGTCGATTAAATTGTTGAGCGTGCTTCGTAAATTTATTAGTTGTGCACATATATGAAACACGAGTATGGAGATGAAACTGTCGACGCCACAGGTGCCGAGAATTGCATACGAGCTACTGCAGACTTGAATAAAACAAGTGATTTCATAATTCGGACTCTTTTGAATGTAATCGAACCGATACACAAGATGTCGTCGAGGCTGGTGTATGTTTCGTATGACAGGCCCAAGACGAACGAAAAAAATAAATAGAATTGTGCATATTGCAGTTGTGAAGTATCCAAAAGATAAATTTCTGCCAGTTCTCGCTAGCTTCAACATTGTACTTCGTTCCCAATTTCTCTTCGAAGTTGCCCAATCAGTTATAACCGATGCTATTAGTATTCGAAGTTCTTTCAAATTAAACATGACTATATTATTACTAGTATAAATGTAAACTGGCAATGTAAGTTATTTTTATCAATATAAAAAGGACTGTCATACAATAGCAGTTTTAGACTTTAATAAGAAAAATTCAACATTAACATTTATATTACTTATGATAAATACAAATTTACTTAGTATTTTTATTTCTGTAAAATGATAACTTACTCTCGCCGTGATATCTGGTATAAATCAGCTTCCACAATGTCAATGTCAAGAAGAAATTGACGAGGACGAAGGCATCCATCATTCGAGTCATGTTACCCCAAGCACGGATCAGATTTATTATTTGCGGGATAACCGCATAAACACTCATAATACAAATAGCTATTATGAGTCTTATGCTTTTCCAACGAAAATCATTCAAAGAGATATGTGGATCGGGCCATATGCCAATTAGCCGCAAACATTGGCGGCTCAAGTTAAATGCGTAATTTAAATCTGATGAATTTTTCATAATATTTTTAGAAAAAAATATTATTAGTTATAATCACAATTAAAAAAAAAATTTTTTTTTAGATATTTGTGCAAATTTCTATTTTTATTAACATAATTATAATTTTATATATATATATATATATATATATATATGTTGATTTTGATTGTTAATTTATTGACAAATCTTTAAAAGCTATATGTAAATTTTTTTATTCATATGTTATAGTTATACATAATTTATTCATCGAGTGTTAACAAGACAATGCTTAATGTTTGTGTCTTTTGAACGCACCCATAGCTTACGCGATTTGGAAAAACTAAAAATAAATTTCGAAAATAAGTCGTGGAGGTAGGCCGTGTAACAAATCTTGGGAGGAAGGAAATTTTGAAAAATATCATAAAGGCCAAAGACTTTTTGCATATTGTAGTTATTGCAAAAAGATCATACGTCATAGTGCCGAAAATAGATTGAGGGGTCACAGTACACAATCTCCTTTTGCATTTTAAGATTCTCTTGCACACAGGACGCGTCAACAAATTAAACCTGTCACACACGCTTTTCCATAATCATAAGATTTCAACGCGTTGCTCTGGACCACTGAATCGAGCTTTAGAACATGTGTACGTTTCCTACGTTTTCATACGAATTATACAGTTTCCTACACGAAAATGTGGGAAACTAAATACTTAAAATGGCTAAATGACTCAACCCTGGCCGAAAGCAAAGATTTTTTTGCTGGAGTGCAAAGTTTAATATTTACTCTGGCAAACTTTTGTAAAACATGAAGTTCTATCGAAGGTCTATAGACTGCTTGCAAAAAATGACGAGTTTCGCAAATCTTTGCGAAATTATTAAGAGTGAATTATTTTTTTTATTTTACATAGAAAACTATGTTAAACATGTGCAAATATTATTATACAATATTAATCGTATAAAATATTTCTTATTTAAAGAATGTTTAATAAATAATATATAGTGAATATCAATTAGAAGAATAGTTATTTTAGCAGAAAAATGATTTATTAAATATTAATTAAAAATAAATATATATAATGTAAAAAAAGATATAAACAGTAAAATAGAAAATATAAAACAGTTTAATATATAAATTATAATAAAATGTAAAGAATAAAGATAACACATATTGTTCCCGAGATGTACAATATAATTTCTTATATAAAAAGAATAATTTATTTAATGTGGAATTAATTTTTAATTACGCAATTTTTATTTATAAATATTGTATTAATTTTATATTGTTAATTTAGAACATTTTATATTAATTTTTCATCGTATGAATATTAGTTTAGTAATGATTAATCGAGTTAGTAGTAATGTTATCGAGTTTTTTTTTTATAAAACTTAAACTGAAATGTAAAATTTTTACCACTTATTTAGAGAAAGAATTGATTTTGATAAATTTCATATTATATATACATTTATATTTTATATATATGCTATTATATTTTTTGGGAAATATTGTAGAAACGCGAACAATTTTGTTATTACTCCAAAATATATTTTACCTTTGTTGACATTCATTGATGTTCACTGAGTGAGAATTATCGTAAGACTGCAACGCTCTTCGAGTTATACCAAGTCCCTTTAATTTCGTGCTTGCTCAGTAAAGAAGCACAACCAGGATTGGACAACTACTAATTGCCAATATGTCTATAACCCCTTTCGAATGTAATAGTAATACGTGTAGTACGTAATCATATACGTACCATGACAACCACGATAGCCTGAATCGTAAATATAGCATTTACTTGCTTTCCGACTATAAGCAAGCTGAGGGGATTCAGTTTTCGTATAGACGAGTTAAGGTGGGTTTTATTTGAAACTCAATTCCAGAAAATAAACGCAACAATATATCAGTCGCTTTTTGTATGTGCAGCTGTGCGTTTCAAATGGGTTCAATGATAAAATAATGATTATCGTAAGCGAAAAAAGAAGAGCTAGACAAGTTAACGTAACACATATACATGCATTATATATGCGTCAGATGCATTCATAACAAGAATAAGAAAGGAGAGAATACTCCTCCAGAATATTATAAATATAAAACAGGAAAGGGGGGAATATATACATATTATACTACAGAAGATCACAAATTTATTCATAAACGCTGTACGTACGTGTCTACGGCGGCAAAATTAAAGAGAGAACAAATTATTAAAAAAGTTTTTTTGTAAAATTTGTGGATGTTGCTATGCGACTCTTGAGAAAATCGAAGCATGGGTTGTCACAAAGTGTTCTAATATATGTGTATCAAGTGAAAAGTTATTCTTTGATTTGTGTGTTTGTGAAAGATTATTTTATGATATTGAAGTGTTAGTGTTGAAATATTGTCTAATAAATTTTTGTATTTATCTTTTTAGTTCTTTCTACATCGCCAGATGTAGATAATTAAATAGTTTTTTATAAGTAATACATTGATGTTTTTATCGTGTGAACAAAATAAAAATTAGACATAGAAAATATTATTTATATTTAATATGCATCTCGATCAATTTGACAGGCACATGTATTCTCGAACGTGCAATAAATACAATTTATATTAATTGAATGTAAATATCTCTGTAAATATAAGGTTGGATTAAAGGCTTATACGAAAAATCATCAAAACTGAATAATTTGTATTCTTTAACGTTTACGTAACATATAGGGAAAAGTAGGATAAAACCGGGTATTTTTTTGGATTTCTCTTTCTACGAAAAAATCTGAGAGTAAAAAAAGATTTGCCGACTGTTAACAGTCTTTAGTGGACTTTAAACTATGGAAAAATAAGGCTAACGGATGGAAAAAAAAATTTTTGTTTACCAAGAATAACGAGATTGTGTGGAGAAGTCAAAGTACCCGGTTTTGTCCTACCGGTAGGGTCAAACCGGTTACCTATTTGAAAATATGTAAAACACCGTGTAATTACAAAATTTAGATTTAATCAAAATCAATATAAAAATGTATTCTATCGACAAAAATCACAAATAAAGATATCCTCTTGTTCGACATTGCTGCAGGACTTCCTTTTATTTAACTTTTTAACTTTAGGGGTTTCAAAAAGTTTTTTTTTAGTGATTTCTTTTTTCGAGCGTTAGTTTTTGTTTTCAATTGCTTTTTGTAGAGACACAAAGTCGGGATGACAGTTCTTTCTCTTTTCATTATATGAGATGTGTACGTACCCGGTTTTGTCCCAACACAAGGAAAATAACAAATACGACGGTTGTATATTTCTAGCGTACAAAGTGCCGATCAAAACTAATATGATATACTCTTTAATATATATATATTGTAGAATGCAATGCTGCACTTACCGAAACAGATGCTCTAAAAAAATGCATCGCGACTCGATTCTCGCCTCGATATCGATCTTTTTTGGTCTAGAGTCTAAAAACTTTGAACTTCTATTAGAAAATAAATATCGTGTGCACAGGGGCACAATCTGTTTTGGAATAATGATGGCGCCAATCTACAACTAATAATACAAGTTAGCCATAAATAGCAGCAATTATTACGAAAAAACAGGGGTACCCGATTTAACCCGCCTACCTGGTTTTAACCCAACTTTCCCCTATAATATATATGTTTATTTAACTCTTTATGATATGCTAGTCGACAGAAACAAATAAATAGCTTCATTGATTGCACACAAATATTTATTTATTCAATAAGTGATATTATAGGCAGTGCATGTAAATCTGTTCAGTACATTATTCGAAAATTGATGTAGTCGATTATACAGAATTAATTCGATATTATTTCCTTTATTCTCTCATTGTTAGTAACGCGGATAAATATCCCATTGACGTTTTTACCGCCTAAATAGAGTGAAAAGATATTATAGATAGAATGTTATATTTTATTTTCACGAACGATAGTAATGATAAATCATTTTTATATAATATTGTATATGCAAAAAAGGAAATTTAGAAACCTTACACAGTATATAATATAAAATAAAAATAAAACATTTTTATAAATTAAAGAAATTGATATTTTTGTACAACGATTGCATATATATATGTATAAAGCAGTGTATTTCTTCTTTTAGATATATATCTTACTATTCCGAACAATTCTAACGAAAAATTTCCAAATTTTCCAGCTGCCAATTTAAGCGGAATCGCAGATCGATATACGATCAACATTAGGTCTTTCGCATCTTTCGTCGGTATATTATACCATTTGCATTCATACACCGCGTATGCCATATTGGTACTCTAAAAGAAATTATATAATATATATTTTTGTTTTACATAAGCAGTATTAATACATATAATTTGTTCACCTCAGTTGAGAGTCTTTCAGCGGTATAACAATAAATGTACAATTGCATCAATACGAAGAAGGTATAAAACGTGAGAAAAGCTATTTTGATAGGAGAAACGTCCAAATCATCTGTTATCGTCTGAAAATAATACTTTTTAATGCAATAATTGTTTGAGATAGCATACTATGTTGTATAATTCTAATGCGATAAATTAAAATAGCATATTTAAAAAAATAATGTTCTTCTTATTAAATTTTATTTATACTTAATTCTTCTGTAAAATAACTATATTAATTATATTAATTATTCTACTTACCGTAAAAATCTGAAAGGTTATGATACATAACTGAAAAGAAGCGCCTGCATGTGTACAAATAATACTGGACTGTAGCAATCGTTGATCGTTCTTACATTCCTTTAAGATTTATATATTATTGTATACAATATTATCGACTTATTATTAGAGAATTTAACAATGTAGGAATCTTTAAAGAATGTTATATTTGGAATTTTGAATTTATATAAAATAAAATAAATTTTATATTTGTTATTATATTTACGTTCCATAAGGCGAAAGAGAGAAAGAGTTTCAAATTGTTACCGCCACTCTTAAGGGTATAAAGTAAAATTGTTATATTCTTAACTTTTCTTTTGCATTGATTTCGCATTATTTCACATTTATTACTTGGTACGCATGCGTTAAATAAAAATATCGTTACGCGTAATCAAACGACATTTTCAATATACGTATATATCAATAAAATATTTACATAAGAAAACAAAAAAGAGATGTTAAGAAAAGAAGGACCATCTAATTCCGATGAATATTAAAATACGAAAATTTTGATTGTAATATGTGTGTAATACAAAAGTAAGGAATCGAAATTTATACTATATTGTGGACAAATTGCATCTCTCTCGCATATATACAGGGTGTCTCACCAAAAAAGTGATTATCCCCTTTTATCTTTTAAATTAAAAGAGGTAGACGTAATAAATATATATCAAATTAAATGGTTCAAACTAAACTCTATTGCGAGCATAGTGGTTGCTTCCAAAAGCTATCTATGTTAACGAATGGAGAGATATGCATACTTTTTTTATAATAATGTGAATATGAAAAGTTGTAGCGCTGTTTGAAACAAATATAATCATGTATGATATAATGTAAATATTTTACATATTATACGAGTTTTATCAATTTGAAATATCGCTGGCGACATCCAACTTTCCATTTTGGTCCTGCGATATGACCAACTTCGGAGTAACTATTATGATCAAATGACAACATGACCATGAAGGAAGAGTAAGGAGAGTTATCCATCTAGATTATAAATGGTCACGATTCTTCCTTCATGAACATGATATATGTCAATGTCTAATGTCAGAAGTTGGCCACAACGCAGGGCAGAAAGTGAAAAGATAGACGTCGTCCGTTCGTTTTTACAGATAGTTTTTGGAAGTAACCATTATGCTCACAATAAAATTCAATTTGAACCATTTAGATTGATATATATTTGTTACGGTCTGTCTCTTTTAGTTTAAAAGATAAAAAGGGTGGCCACTTTTGGTGAAACATCCTGTATATATATTTTTGTTTATTAAATATAAATTCTCGATTTTATTTTTATCTCAGATTAAAATGCTTTCTTTCAGCTAAAAAACACATTAATGTATTACATAATATGTGTGCGCATTAAAAATTTCCAGATGTACCTGATTAGATGCTTGTGTCGTATAACGATCGCAGTTAGACCTTTCCTAAATTTCGAGCAAGATATGGATTTGTTGCTTAATCCGTCGATTAAATTGTTGAGCGTTCTTCGTAGGTTTATTAGTTGTGCGCACATATGAAACACGACTATCGAGATGAAACTATCGACTCCATAAATGCCGAGAACTGCATACGTGCTACTGCAGATTTGAATAAAACAGGTAATTTCATAATTCGGACTTTTTTGAATGTAGTCGAATCGATAGACAAGATGTCGTCGAGGCTCGTGTATGTTTCGTATGACAGCCTCAACACGAACGAAATAAGCAAATAGTAGTGTGCATATTGCAGCTGTGAAATATCCCAAAGATAAATTTCTGCCAGTTCTCGCTAGCTTCAACATTGTACTTCGTTCCCAATTGCTTTTCGAAGTTGTCCAATCAGTCATAATCGATGCTATTAATATTCTAAGTTCTTCCAAATTAAACATGACTATATTATTACTAGTATAAATGTAAACTGGCAATGTAAGTTATTTTTATATAAAAAGAATTGTGTCATACAATAGGAGTCTTATACCCGTATTCATAGTCCGTCCTTGAGGAATAAGGATTCCTTGTTCCTCGTTCCATGTTTCATAAACTTTCCTTGACCGAACAAGGAATCTTATTGACTCCTTTATCTCAAGGAAGGTCACGAGCTTCCTTGAGGAGTGATGCGACCTTTTTAGCACACGATACGCAGAATATAACCAAATATAACTTCCAAAAGTTAGTTTCGTTACATTTGTGGTTTTGTGGTTATTTGTTGTCGCGCTCTCAAACTGAAAGTGTATAAAGGAAAAAGGGATAATGGACAATGAATTATTAAATGATTCTGACGATGGATTTGCAGACGAAAATCCAGAGAATCGGATTCTGTGGCGGATTCCGAAAAGATACATACGCGATTGGGAAAATCCCGTGGAATTTTTTGAAGATACGAAAAAGTTTTCATATTTATTATATGAAATTAGTTGCAGGCAGCATAAAACGGTGCTGCCTCCAGTCGGTCACTAAAAATCCCTAAAATATTCCTTTCTTCTGGAAGGGTGACTCGAGGTCCATCTATGAAACAAGATGGTTCCTTGCAGATTCAAGGAATCCTTCATGGAGGCTTCCTCCGTCCTTAAAATAAGGAAGGACTATGAATACGGATATTAGACTTTAATAAGAAAAATTCAACATTAACATTTATATTACTTATGATAAATACAAATCTACTTAGTATTTCTATTTCTATAAAATGATAACTTACTCTCGCCGTGATATCTGGTATAAATCAGCTTCCAGAATGTCAATGTCAAGAACAAATTGACGATGACAAAGCAATCCATCATTCGATTCACGTTACCCCAAGCACGGATCAGATTTATCGTTTGCGGGATGAATGCATAAACACTCGCAATACAAATAGCTATTATGAGTCTTATGCTTTTCCAACGAAAATCATTCAAAGAGATATATGGATCGGGCCATATGCCAATTAGCCGCAAACATTGGCGGCTCAAGTTAAACGCATAACTTAAATCTGATGAATTTTTCATATTTTAGAAAAAAATATCATTAGTTATAATGACAATGGAAAAAAAAAAAAAAAAAATTTAAAGATATTTTTTCAAATTTCTCTTTTTATTAATATAATTATAATTTTTTATATGTAAAGTGTATATATATATATATATATATATATATATATGTATGTATATGTATATTTGACAGTATATATGCATACATGTATATACAATTTTACATAATAGTTTTATGCAATTTTATATACAATATTTTTTTAAAGTATACATATTGTAAATGCCTATAAAATCGTGGACATTATTACGATGAAAGAGTATATTATAGCATTCAAAAGTTTATTTGTATTAATTTTTAAAATTTATTATAAACTGGCATTAGTGATTCACATAAATGTTAGATGTTAAAAATGTTCAATCTTACTTAAAAACATTTTGATTCAATCTGTATGTCGAAACGAAAGTAAACATTTTTTGTTGGAGTGCGAAGTTTAATATTTATTTTGGCAAACTTTCGTGAAACATGAAGTTCTATCGAAGGTCTATAGATTGCTTGCAAAAAATTAAGAGTTTCGCAAGTCTTCGCAAAATTATTAAGAGTGAATTATTCTTTTTATTTTATATAAAAAAACTGTGTTAAACATTTGCAAATATTATTATACAATATTATTTGTATAAAACATTTCTTATTTAAAGAACGGTTAATAAATAATGTATTGTGAATATCAATCAGGAGAATAGTTATTTTAACAGAAAAATGATTTGTTAAATGTTAATTAAAAATAAATATGTATAATGTAAAGAAATATAAACAGTAAAATAGAAAATATAAGACAGCAAATATATATAAATTAATATAAGATGTAAATAATGAAGATAACACATATTGTTCCCGAGATGTACAACATAATCTTTTATATAAAAAGAAAAATTTATTTAATTATCGTATTAATTTTATATTGCTAATATAGAGAACATTTTATATTAATCTTTTACCATATGGATATTAGTTTAGTAATGATTAACCGTGTTATCGAGTTTTTTTATAAAACTTAAACTGAAATGTAAAATTTTTACCACTTGTTTAGAGAAAGAATTAATTTTGAAAAACTTCATATTATATATACATTTATATTTTATATATGTGCTATTATATTTTTTGGGAAATATTGTAGAAACGCGAACAATTTTGTTATTACTCCAAAATATATTTTACCTTTGTTGACATTCATTGATGTTCACTGAGTGAGAATTATCGTAAAACTGCAACGCTTTTCGAGTTATACCAAGTCCCTTTAATTTCGTGCTTGCTCAGTAAAGAAGCACAACCAGGATTGGACAACTACTAATTGCCAATATGTCTATAACCCCTTTCGAATGTAATAGTAATACGTGTAGTACGTAATCATATACGTACCATGACAACCACGATAGTCTGAATCGTAAATACGGCATTTACTTGCTTACCGACTATAAGCAAGCTGAGGGGATTCAGTTTTCGTATAGACGAGTTAAGGTGGGCTTTATTTGAAACTCAATTCCAGAAAATAAACGCAACAGTATATCAGTCGCTTTTTGTATGTGCAGCTGTGCGTTTCAAATGGGTTCAATGATAAAATAATGATTATCGTAAGCGAAAAAAGAAGAGCTAGACAAGTTAACGTAACACATATACATGCATTATATATGCGTCAGATGCATTCATAACAAAAATAAGAAAGGAGAGAATACTCCTCCAGAATATTATAAATATAAAACAGGAAAGGGGGGAATATATACATATTATACTATAGAAGATCAAATTTATTCATAAACGCTGTACGTACGTGTCTACGGCGGCAAAATTAAAGAGAGAACAAATTATTAAAAAAGTTTTTTTGTAAAATTTGTGGATATTGCTATGCGACTCTTGAGAAAATCGAAGCATCGGTTGTCACAAAGTGTTCTAATATATGTGTATCAAGTGAAAAGTTATTCTTTGATTTGTGTGTTTGTGAAAGATTATTTTATGACATTGAAGTGTTAGTGTTGGAATATTGTTTAATACATTTTTTTATTTATCTTTTTAATTCTTTCTACACCGCCAGATGTAGATAAATAAATAGTTTATTAAAAGTGACACATTGATGTTTTTATCGTCTAAACAAAATAAAAATTAAACATAGAAAATATGTAATTTATATTTTATATGCATCTCGATCGATTTGATACGCACATGTATTCTCGAATGTGCATTAAATATAGTTTATATTAATTAAATGTAAATATCTCTGTAAATATAAACTTGGATTAAATGCTTATACGAATAATACATGAAAACTGAATAATTTTTATCCTTTAAAATTTACATAACATATATAATATACCATATATGTTTATTCAACTCTTTATGATACGCTAGTCAACAGAAACACATAAATTGTTTCATTGATTGCACACAAATATCTATTTATTCAATAAGTGATATTACAGGCAGTGCATGTAAATCTGTACAGTACATTATTCGAAAATTGATCTAGTCGATTAAACAGAATTAATTCGATATTATTTCCTTTATTCTCTTATCGTTAGTAACGCGGATAAATATCCCATTGACGTTTTTACCGCCTAAATAGAGTAAAAAGTATAGATAATGTGTTAAATTTTATTTTCACGAATGATAATAATGATAGATCATTTATATATGCAAAAAGAGAAATTTTTAAATTTTACATAATATATAATATAAAATAAAAATAAAACATTTTTATAAATTAAAGAAATTGATATTTTTGTACAACGATTGCATATAAAGCCATGTTTTTTTTTTTCTTTTAGATATATATCTTACTATTCCGAACAATTCTAACGAAAAATTTCCAAATTTTCCAGCTACCAATTTAAGCGGAATCGCAGATCGATACGCGATCAGCATCACGTCTTTCGCATCTTTCGCTGGTATATTGTACCATTTGCATTCATATACCCCGTACGCCATATTGGTACTCTAAAAGAAATTTTATGTTTTTGTTTTACATAAATAGGGTTAATGCGCATAATTTGTTCACCTCATTTAAGAGTCTTTCAGCGGCATAACAATAAATATACAATTGCATCAACACGAAGAGGATAAAAAACGTGAGAAAAGTTATTTTGATAGGAGAAACGCCCAAATTATCTGTTATCGTCTGAAAATAGTACTTTTTAATGCAATAGTTGCCTGACACTTATAGCACACTATATTGTATAATTCTAATACGATAAATTATAAAAGCATATTCAGAAAAAATGTTTTTTTTTTTTTTTTTTATTAAATTAAATTCATATTTATTTCTTCTGTAAAATAATATGGTGATTATATACACACATGAATTGTTTCACTTACCATAGAAACCTGAAAGGTTACGAGACATAACTGAAAAGAAGCGCCTAGCAAGTGTACAAATAATACTGGGCTGTAGCAATCGTTGATCGTCCTTACATTCCTTTAAAATTTATATATTATTGTATACAATTATCGATTTATTATTAGAGAATTTAACAATGTAGGAATCTTTAAAGAATGTTGTATTTGGAATTTTGAATTTATACAAAATAAAATTAATTTTGTATTTGTTGTTATATTTACGTTCCATAAAGAGAAAGAGAGAAAGAGTTTCAAATTGTTACCGCCACTCTTAAGGGTATAAAGTAAAACTGTTATATTCTTAACTTTTCTTTTGTATTGATTTCCCAATTCACATTTATCATTTGGTACGTATGCGTTAAATGAAAATATAGTTATACGCATAATGAAAACGATATCTTCAATACATATATACCAAATAAAATATTTATATAAAAGGAAAAAAAAGAAAGTATTAAAATACGAAAATTTTGATTGTACTATGTGTCTAATATAAAAGTAAAGAATCAAAATTTATACTGTATTGTGCATAAATTGCATCTCTCTCGTATATATATATAAATCAAGAACGCCATTTATATTTAATAATAAAAAATATATATATTTATATATTTTTTTCTTAAATATAAATGGCGTTCTCGATTTTATTTTTATCTCAGAATAATACGTTTTCTTTTAGCTGAAAACAAAAGTAAGGAATCGAAATTTATACTGTATTGTGGACAAATTGCATCTCTCTCGCATATATACAGGGTGTCTCACCAAAAAAGTGATTATCTCCTTTTATCTTTTAAACTAAAAGAGGTAGACCGTAATAAATATCAAATTAAATGGTTTAAACTAAACTCTATTGCGAGCATAGTGGTTGCTTCCAAAAGCTATCTATGTTAACGAATGGAGAGATATACATACTTTTTTTATAATAATGTGAATATGTTGACATGAAAAGTTGTAGCGCTGTTTGAAACGAATATAATCGTGTATGATATAATGTAAATATTTTACGTATTATACGAGTTTTATCAATTTGAAATATCGCTGGCGACATCCAACTTTCCATTTTCGGTCCTGCGATATGACCAACTTCGGAGTAACTATTATGATCAAATGACAACATGACCATGAAGGAAGAGTAAGGAGAGTTGTCCATCTAGATTATAAATAGTCACGATTCTTCCTTCATGAACATGACATATGTCAATGTCTAATGTCAGAAGTTGGCCACAACGCAGGGCAGAAAGTGAAAAGGTAGACGTCGCCCGTTCGTTTTTACAGATAGTTTTTGGAAACAACCATTATGCTCACAATAAAATTCAATTTGAACTATTTAGATTGATATATATTTGTTACGGTCTGTCTCTTTTAGTTTAAAAGATAAAAAGGGTGGCCACTTTTGGTGAAACATCCTGTATATATATTTTTGTTTATTAAATATAAATTCTCGATTTTATTTTTATCTCAGATTAAAATGCTTTCTTTCAGCTATAAAACACTTTAATGTATTACATAATATGTGTGCGCATTAAAAATTTCCAGATGTACCTGATCAGATGCTTGTGTCGTATAATGATCGCGATTAAACCTTTTCTAAATTTCAAGGAAGATATAGATTTGTTGCCTAATTCGTCGATTAAATTGTTGAGCGTACTTCGTAAATTTATTAGTTGTGCGCATATGTGAAACACGAATGTCGAGATGAAACTGTCGACGCTATAGTTGCCGAGAATTGCATATGTGCTACTGCAGATTTGAATAAAACAGGTGATTTCATAATTCGGACTCTTTTGAATGTAATCGAACCGATACACAAGATGTCGTCGAGGCTGGTGTATATTTCGTACGACTGCTCCAATACGAACAAAATAAGCAGATAGGATTGTGCATATCGCAGCTGCGAAATATCCAAAAGATAAATTTCTGCCATTTCTTGTTAGCTTCAACATTGTACTTCGTTCCCAATTGCTCTTCGAAGTTGCCCAATCAGCCATAACGGATGCTATTAGTATTTGAAGTTCTTCCAAATTAAATATGACTATATATTATTACTATTAGTATAAATGTTAATTGGCAAAGCAAGTTGTTTTTATACAAAAAGAACTGTCATACAGTAGCAGTCTTAAACTTTAATAAGAAAAAAATCAACATTAACATTAATATTACGTATGATAAGTACAAATCTACTTAATATTTTTATTTCTATAAAATGATAACTTACTCTCGTCGTGATATTTGGTATAAATCAGCTTCCACAATGCCATTAAGAAGAAATTGACCGCAACAAAGGCATCCATCATTCGATTCACATTACCCCAAGCACGGATCACATTTATCATTTGTGGGGTGAATACATAAATACTCATAATACAAATAATTATTATGAATCTTATGCTTGGCCAACGAAAATCATTCAAAGGGGTATGTGGATCGGGCCATATGCCAAATAGCCGCAAACATTGTCGGCTCAAGTTAAATGCGTAATTTAAATCTAATGAATTATTCATATTTCAGAAGAAATATCATTACTTATAACAATATAAAAAAAAATATTATTTTTCCTTTAAATATTATTTTCGCAAATTTCTTTTTATATACATATATATAAGAGTGTAATTTTTTATATATAAAATGTGTTTATATAAATATATACATATGTCGAATTTAATTATTAATTTATTGACAAATCTTTAAAAGCTATATAATTTTTTTTATTCATACTTTATAGTTATACTTAATTAGTTTATTATCAATGTCTATATTTAGACATTTTTAATAAATCATATTTGCAATATATCTTTTACAATACTGTATTTTGATAATAATATTCCATCTTGGTGAAACTACCTTTTGTTCTCTTGCGCGTGTAACTCAATAGTATACATGTATATATACAATTTTACATAACAATTTCAAGCAATTTTATATACAATGCTTTTGTAAAGCTTATTGTACATTCCTATAAAATCGTATAGACATTGTTGCGATTTGAATTATTATATATTATAATAGCATTCAGTTTATTTGTATTAATTTTTAAAATTTTATTATGGACTGGCATAATTGATTCATAAATGTTAAAAGTTAAAAATGTTCAATCTTACTACTGAAAATACTTTGATTCAATTTGTATGTCGAAAGTAAATTTTTTTTTTTTGTTGGAGTACAAAGTTTAATATTCATTCTGGCAAACTTTCGTGATATATCGAATTTTCGTGAAGTTCTATGAAAGATCT
The DNA here is from genome assembly GCF_030449975.1 of Polyergus mexicanus. NCBI lineage: Eukaryota > Metazoa > Arthropoda > Insecta > Hymenoptera > Formicidae > Polyergus > Polyergus mexicanus. The sequence goes on along the minus strand of NW_027223328.1, from coordinate 3,640,162 downwards.
ATAAATCGTTCGCAAAAAATTACAAATTTTGCAAGCCTTTGTAAAATTATTAAGAGTGAATTATTTATTTTATTTTACATGGAAAACTTTATCAAATACGTGCAAATATTATTATACAGGATGCTCTAAAAAGCATATAACATTTTTTCATCCTTTATGTGTGAGGAATATCTCCCTAAATTTTGGCTGTACCTTTTTAGAGCACCCTGTATATACACAATAAATTTCGTACAAAATATTTCTTATTTAATAAACATTTAATAAATAATGTATTGTGAGTATCAATCGGAAGAATAATTATTTTAACAGAAAAAATATTTTTTAAATATTAATTGAAAGTAAATATATATATTTATAACGTGAAAGGATATAATATAAACAATAAAATACAAAATATAAGAAAGCATTATATATATTAAATTAATATAAGATGTAAAAAATATAGTAGTAAAGATAACACATATTGTTCCCGAGATGTACATAATTTGTTATAGAAAGAGAACAATTTATTTAATGAGCAATTAATTAATTAAGCAATTTTTATTTATAAATATTGTATTAATTTTATTTTGTTAATTTAGAAACATTTTACATTAATGTTTTATCTCTTAGGTAAACACATTTAGATAGCAATTTAATAATAATTCATCGTAATCGAAATTCTTTTTTTATAAAACTTAAACCGAAATGCAAAGTTTTTATCACTTATTTTGAGAGAGAACTTGATTTTAATAAACATGAAAATTATATATACAACTATATTTCATATATAATGCTATTATATTTTTTTGAGAATATTGTAGTGCAAATTTTGCTATTTTTCCAAGTTATACTCTACCTTTGTCGACCTTCATTGATGTTTATTGAGTGAGAATTATCGTTAGATTGCAAGGCTCTTCGCGATTATACCAAACCGCTTTGATTATGCGTTTACTCAGTATTACGAAGGATTGAACAATTTATCATTTGCTAGTATGTGTGTGTGTGTCTATGAATATAGACATGTGTAATACGTAATTGTAGAGTGTATACGTAACTAACGGATTATTACGATATATGGGATTATATGTTGTTTATACAGCACTTCCTATTCGATTATAAGAAAAGATGAGGGGATTCAGGTTTCGTATTGAAAAATACAAGGTGGGATTTATTTGAAATTCATCTTTAGAAAGAAAATATGTATTATTTTATCAGCGGCTTCTCGCACGGGCAGCTATGTGTTTCAAAGCGATATAATGATTAAGTAATGATTACTACGTAGAAAAAAGGGGCATTTGCAGTTTAATAATAAAATAGTGATTGCCACGAAGAAAGAAAAGAAATCTAGAGGAGTTCACATAACACATATACACATGCATTATGTATCAGATGCATTTCAGAATATTGTTGATACGCATTCGTATCAAGAATAAAAAAGGAGAGTTCCCTTCAGAACATTGTAGATATGAAACGGAAAAAAAAGGAAATATAAATATTATCGGAGAATCGAATTTATTAATAAACGTTATACGCACGTGTCTACAGCAAAATTTGAGAGAGAATAAAATATCAAGAAAGAGAGAGAATAAATTAGTAAAAAAATATTTTTGTTGATATTATTATTCAGCACTTGAGAAAATTAGCTGAGTGGAGTGTTACAAATTGTTCCGATATATGTATTATAATATCAATATTAATGAAAAGTTGTTCTTTGATTTGTGTGGTCGTGAAAGATTATTTTATATTTGTGTGTTAGTGAAAAATAATTTCCTAAAAATGCTTCCTTGGGAGGCTGTCGCACAAAAATCTCTTATGCAAGAGAAGAGCAAAAAAGGTGAAAAGAAAATGAAATAAAAAGAAAATAGAACTTAATAAATTTCTTGAAAAAAACGATAAAAATAGAAAATAAAAATCTTTTTCTTCTATGAGAATAAAATAAACCTTTTTAGACTAAAATAGCACGTAATAGTAGAAAATGAATAAAAACGTGAAAAAAGTAACTGTTGTCAAAATGTCCCCCCCTAGCTTCAATACACTTTCGGCATCGAATAATGACCGATCTAATCGCTTTATGGATTTCCTCTTGATTCAACTCTAATCGATCTAACAATAAGTAACAAAAGCACTGTTTGAAACTGGTTATATCAAAATCTATGAAACGTATAACAATCATTTTGATCTCATTTAAAAGATAATTTAATTTTCTACAACTTTTGTTTCGGTACTTTTTGTTAAAAGACGCACATTTTCCATGATATTTGGAAAAATGTGTAAAATAATTACGATTTTAGAGATTTTCGAGCGATAACTTCTTAAGAAAGCATTTTTCGACCCATGTTTTTTTATAGGAAATTTTTTGTTCAGAATTTAATTTCCTATAAGATCTCAAAGTCTGGCTGGAACGTTCCGGATCACCCTGTATATATATATATATATATATATATATATTATTTTATATATGTTTACATTCTAAAATAAAAATTATGTTAGCAAAGTGAAAAATATAAACATTTTTTTAATTAAATATTTTTGAAATTATTTGTACATATTGTGTATCATATTTCTTATTTTTATTAGACTTCATATAAAATTATCTATAAATTGTAATGCATCATATATGTAACAGACAAAATGATAATTAATGACAAGAGCAACTGAACATGAAGAAGATACATTTATCAAAAATATCCGCATTTATTATTCATTATGGATCGTGTTTTACCAAATCAATCTTTTGATTGGTTGAAAATTCGTGTATTTTAAATACGAATCGGCATATCATAAATGTCTTATTTTGTGCGTAGATTATACATTTTATATAAAACAACAAGAAAAAACTCTGGGGATCTGGGGATCCAGGATATTAATTATGTTTGATGATATCTTGCATATCTTGCTATAAAAAGTTTTTTGAATAAAGTACATAATTCTTGTGATAACACATAATCTCGTAAATGTATCGATGAAATCCAGAAATGTAAACATTTTTTGTTTACTTCGGTTTTTAAGTCGAATGCCTGAACATTGAAGAGTTTGCAATTACACTGGAAATGATAAAAAGATCTGTAATTTTATTCCATCAATGTTAAATTTTTGATATAAGTAGCGATTTAATTTTTGAAATTAGTATCTTCAGGTGTTTCTAAGAAACGAAGAAAACAATCTTTTGCTTTTTTTATTTATCTTCTTAGATCTCTTTACATCGTCAGATATTAGGTAAATAAATAGCTCGTTATATTGCGCATACAGATGTGCATTTGTTTGGCAAAAATTGTTACAGGTGATATGTATAAACCTGTTTATTAAAAAACGAACTATAACCAATTATGCGCAATTATATAATTTGATATTATTTTAATATTATTATCTTTAGTCCTTCATTGTCAGCAACGCAGATAAATATCCCATCGATGTTTTTACTGTCTAAACAAAATAAAAATTAAACACATAAAATTTAGTTTTATTTTTAGAAACGAAAATAACAATGCGGATCATTTGATATATTCATGAATATTTTATGTATGTGTGAAATATACTGGTAATAAATCTGCTGTTTCTCCGTTCGATATTTTACGTTTTTTTTTGATATTTTAGGAAAATATTATAATTGTAGTTAATTTAGAATTAAAATTTGATTAGATGAGATTAGTTAAGTTATATTAAATTGAATTTAAAGTGGAAGTTTTTTAATATTTTATATGTGATAGATGGATTAATTTAGATTAGTTTAAACAGAGATATTAAAATATGAATTGTCGTATACTGTGACAAATTTAAACAATGAAATATTAAATTTATATAAAAAATTGTCATGAACGATAAATTATCTTACATAAGAAATTACTGGACAAAAGAGTGTCGGACAGGAAAATGACAAATGGTGAAGTATCTATAAATTAAATACAATATGATACACGCGCGGAATGTCTATCTCTGCATGTTTAAATATCAATATCTCTAAAACGAAGCGTTCGCAAACATACCTCCAAGATTTTTTCTCATCTTGATGAGAAATCGTTTGATATCTTTAACTCAAATTATAAGTTTAGTGATTTAAATCGAAAATATTTTGTATATATATTCAATATATAATGTTTAAAATATTTTAAAAATAATTGACCGAACTTTTGTAGGGAGTAGTGAGTAATTCCCCGCAAGGATCAAATGGCGGACGGTAGTGATTCAGAAAATAAAAAAAATTAAAGTTTGACATTAAAGATCGTGTATGCTGTAATAATATATTATTTTTTGAATAAAAAGGGGCTCCCCCGCCCCGAAAAAAATTCTCACCTAACCCACAACCATATTCTCAGTTTTAAAAGTAAAGTTGGGTTGAGTTAGGTTAGAATTTTTTCGAGATGGAGGTGCAGAGGGACGAGCCCCGTCCCTTTCCTAATGTTACTTTATAATACCTGAGAAAAAGCATTAAAACTATGAAACTTTAATTCTTGCGGGGAATTACTCAGAACACTTTCCCCTACAACATATGTAAGTGGCAATTAAATCGCTGAATTGATCTTTTATGTATATTTACTCATAGATACTTACTGTTCCGAACATTGCTATCGAAAAAGTTCCAAATTTTCCAGCCGTTAATCTAAGCGGGATTCTAGATCCGTATGCGATAAACATTAAGCTTTTCGCGTCTTTTGCTGATAGATTGTACCAGTTACATTCGTACACGCCATATGCTATACTGGTGCTCTGAAAATTATATTTTTGTTTAGTAGAAATTTCAAATTATTTATATAATTATTGTTAACATACAATAATTGTCTTACCTCTGTTAAAAGTCTTTCAGCCGAATAGCAATAAATATACAAGTGCGTCAGCACAAGAGTGATATAAAATGTAAGGAAAGCCACTTTGATAATGGATATGTCTAACTTGTTTGTTATTATCTGAAGATAATATATATTTTTCAGTTTAAGTGCATATAATAGCATAATTATACCGCAACATTAAAGTATTAAATATATTATAATGTAAAAAATTGATAACCTTTTATATATAAATCTTTTTCCAATCTCTTTATTACAATACGCGAATATTCAAATAAAATGAAGATATTTATTTGGAATAAGGCCTTTTCCAAAATTCTACATTTTCTCGCGGATTTTAAAATAAAAATCTTTGTCGCGACTCCAACTATGATAATCATTTGGGGAAGTCTGTCCTCCATCATTCTCACCCCTAAAAAAAATCGAGAAACCCCAAAAATTACCAAAGCAAAGCGAGGCCCGTTTTACAATTTTTGTATGTATGAAAAAGTGCGTGGATGCAGTGGATTCCGCCTCCTCCCTCCACCCCGGGGATCTATTTCCGAAAAATATAATTTGACACCTAAACCTATTTCTGATTTAAAACTAAAATCATATTTGTCAAAATCCAGAGAAAAGGCCTTATTCCAAATAATTACCAGAATGAACATAAAACGTACTTTTCTATAAGTCGTCTAACTTACTGTGTAAACTTGAAAAGTTTCAAAACACAATTGAAAAGTAGCAGCCAGCATATGTACAAATAGCACTGCGCTATAACAATCGTCGATTGTCTTGGCAAATCTTAAAGAAATGTTTTATTTCTTATACATTGTCGATTCCTTCTATTAAAATTTTAATGTATATATATTTAATTATAATTTTAAATAAAATTTAATTTTTTAATGTTTTTTATTCTTACATCTGTTAGCCAAAGATACATAAAAATATATTAGAAGTTCTTAAAAAAGTTTTTAACAAAAAGATATTCGTTTGTGAGATATCACATGATATCAATATAACTGCTTATGAAGAGTCCTTTAGCATACCTAATGAGATGTTGGTGTCGTATAGCAATTGCAGTTAGACCTTCCTTAAATTTCGAAGACGATATAGATCTATTGGCTAATTCACCAACGAGATTGTTAAGTGTCATTCGTAAGTTTATCAGCTGCGCGCATACGTGCAGCAAGAGTATGGAGATGAAGCAATCGACGGTACAATTGATAATGGCCGAATATACTCCGCCGGAAAGTTGAATGAAAAAAGTGATTTCATAGTTTGGGCTTTCGTGAATGTTGTATGGATATGAGAAACGATATACGAGATTACGTTGCGGCAGATGCATATTTCGATAGAACTTGATGAGATTGAAAGATACGTAAAACGTTACTGTACATGTAGCAGCCACGCAGCATTTAAAAGATAAACCTCTGCCACGTCTCGCAATGTTCAACATTGTATTTCGTTCGCAAGTATTCCCCGAACATCTCCAATCGGTCACGACCGATGTCATCAGTGTGCGAAGCGCTTCCATCGGATTAAACGTGACGTATATCAGTACAAGTAGAAATTCATCACAGCAAATCATACGATAAATTTATATAAAAAGGTCTGTTTTTTGTACAATACAATAACAGTCTTAAACTTGAAGAAGTACACATCCTTGAATTGTGATAAATATTAACCACAACACACGTATCGTCGTAAAACAATTACTTACTTTCACCATGGTACCACGTAGCAACTAACTTGCACAATGCCATCAAGCTAAAGTTGGCGGAAGCTACGTACTCCACCATCCGATCCACGTTACCCCAAGCACGAAACATATTCGTCAATTGCGGCACGATTACGTAGAGACTCAAAATACAGGTAACGATCATAAATCTTAGATTCGGTCGAAAAATATTCAAAGGGACTTGCGGATCGGGCCATACGCCTAACAGCCGCAAACATTGATGGCTCAGAGTAAACGCGTAACTTAAATCTAAGAAATTCAAATTTTATAAATAATCTTATCACTAAATGTTAATTCCGATAAAATGTATCTTTTTTCTAAAATGTTATTTTCAAATATTGTATTTTCTTTTCTTATATATATTAATTATTTATTAATGAATTTATGAGTTGTTTATTATTTTTTATTCAATTTCACGTATCATGAAATCGTAGAAGTGACACTAAACTTTTCTTGTATTTGCACGCTTTAGTAATATAAAACATTATAAAAATGACAACTAATATTAGTCTTATACTCGGTAATAAATAATAATATAGACAAATAATAAATAAAAAGAAAGATTTAATATGATTTTGTTAGAAAAAGATTTTATATGTTTAACAATAATTTATTCGTGCTTTAAAATACACTGTTTCTACATGTACAGTTTATGTCTACGGTTTATGCTCTTGTCATTTAAAAAGGATAGATCTTTTTTCGCAAGAGACACATTTCTGCACGATTTTACATTATCGTCCTAACAAAAAGTCGATGTTTCACAATTCTGCTTTATTTTCTTAGAAAATAAACTTTTCCGCAACTTTGCTTATACGAGAGGAAACAAAAAATGAATCGTGCACAAATCAGTTATTTGATTTGTGCAACTTTGCAATTAAAAAACATGTTCAATCTACGCGTAGGAAGCAAACATTTTTTGCTAACGTACAAAGTTTAATATCAACTCTGACAAACTTTCATGGAACGTGAAGTTTTAGAAGTGATCTATAGACGACTATAATAAACCATAAATGTTCTTGCGAACATTTGTAACGAATAGTTAATTGTAAGAGCAAAATGTTTCCTTCTTTATTTAATAAATAAACTTTAATTGTGTAATTATTATTATATATTATTTGCTCTCACATCTTCGTTAGTTAATAAACGTTTAATAAAGAACATTTTAAGTAAGAAATCAGATACAGTCACTTCAGGCAAAAAAAAAATTTTTTACGTAAAAATATATATAAGCGCACATGTAAAATAAAAATAAAATATTTCAAATTTAATCAGCAACAATATAACATTAAAAAAATATGAAGGACAACATATATTTTCCGATATATATCCTGTAAAAAAAACATACAATATATCACATAAAGTAAATTAGTTTGTAATTTGTATATCTTTCATAAACACGCGTGGATAGTAGCTTAATGATAATTAATCTTTATTGCAATTTTTTTTACGAAAGTTTAAATATACTGCACCCACATATATACACACATTATCAAAATATGTGATTTTATACTCTACTTATTATTATTTATATTATTACGTAACTATTTTAAAACGATTATGTTTTTAATTGAAAATATGCGATTTTTTCGCTATTTTTTGGAAACATATGCTACCTTTATCGGCATTCATTGATGTTCACAGAGCGAAAATTATAGTTAGACTGAATCGCTCTTCGCGAATGTACTAAATCACTATAATTTCGCGCTTGCCCAGTACATGGAGGGTAAACCGCAATACCATCTGTGAATATCTCTTTAAACCCTTTGAAATAATTGATAATGATACGAATAACACATAATTACAGCTGAATCAAATGAGTATATACTTTTTGACTATAAGTTAGTTACTTGCTCAATGAGTTCTCGCAAAGTTCATAAAAATATATACACACGCTTAGCGTGTGTTGGATGCATTCTTAACAAGAATGAAAAAGGGAGATATTTCTTCAGAATATTGTGTATATAAAACGAAAAATAAAAGAATGCAAATATTTTGTTAAAGAAGAAAACGGAATACAGTCAAAGTTGATCTGTGTATGATGTAGATATAGACGTTTCTATATAGTGTTTTTTTTTTTTTTTTTCATTTTTAAATGAAGTTGTGTTAGTATAATATAAAATATAAACTTTTTTGAATTATATATTTTTTAAATCTATTTTGTAATGTGTGTCATATTGTGTATATAATGTGTATTATATTTTTAACGATAAAAATGAAGAATAAGTTAGCATATACAAAATATATTATTAAGTGACAGCTGATAAAACTTAACAATAGATACGTAAGGCATTATGATTAATTTTTTGAATTATATCTACATTTGCTTTAAGATTTAATAATGAGGTAAACGTTAAATGGACACTTTAATGGTACCCTTATGTGAATATTAACGGACTACATTCATACAAATTACTGCTTTTCAAAAACACTTTGCGTTATTTCTAATATAAATATTCATCATTGTAATCGTTATTGCAATTTATTAATTGTTAATTTTGTATTAACAATTTATAAATAACAATTTGCAGAAAAATAATATCAGAATGTTTTGGGTTTTTATCGAATATTAAAATTATATTACATTTATAGTCTTTTTTTTTTTATATAGTGTAATAATATTTTTTTATATAAAGATATGTATATAGAAAATCTGAGACCAACTAAGGCTTACAATTAATCTTAAAAAGTCTCTGACGAACTTGTGTTATACATTTATCTCGATTAATTGTAAGCTTATTGAAATAGATATAAAAGAATACAATATTTTCTCTAATTCTTGAAAAAATTTATCTTTATAACTTTTCATATTATTTGATGTAAATTATTTTAAATTGTTTTACCAAATGTAATGTTTTATTTTTATATTATTTATGTGTATTTGAAATGAATTGGAACAATATATACAAAGTTATTGGAAATCATTCAACAGTTTAAAATACGTAAATATTTTATTTACTTTTCAAATTCTAAAGCCAATTTTCTCGAGAGAACAAGATCTGGAAAAAAATTTTATTTCTTATCATTTCGATTTGTTTTATATCAATGTTGTATAATCATCCTTTATTATAGGTTGACTACAATCCAATTCTACCGAAACATTTTATATTTCTATAATCGGCGCATTGACGATGATTCTATTTTTATATTAGTGACATCTATAATTTATATACATTATTTTAATCACTTCTGATTATATTTTATATTATCTCAACATATTAAGTTAAATTATATAACATAAAATTAAATATATATTAAATAGATTATAAATGATACAAAAGGAGAGAATAGACAGAAATATTTATTAAAGTATACTATTGTATCTGATAAGAATTATTCTCTTATTCACAAAAGATAAAGTACGTGCATTATACAGTAATATAATAAAATAAATTATTGATCGAATCTTATGCTATAAAAGTTTAGTTTAATATAATTATTATTTTAATTTATTTTAATTAAGACAGAATAGGAAGAACATGTATCGCAACAATATATTCAGCATATATACCATACATATATAAAACTAGTCATTTAATTACTAGAAAAGAAGCAGTAGACAGTTATAAACACTCTGAGTTTTATTTTATAATACTTTATAATATTTTCTACATATATATATATATATATATATATACACACACACAGAAATATTATCTTCTCTCTATTTTCCATTATAGTTTCTCTAATCTCTTATTGTCAGCAACATAGAGAGGTATCCCATTGCCGTTTTTACCATCTAAACAGAGTAAAAATAAAAACTAAGAATATATTTAAATGTTGTTTTATTTTTATCATGAATAATGATTATATATAATATAATTACACATGCGTATGTAAAATGTAATATGCAAAATGTTTCACAATTATACAATACTTGTCTTTTTAATAGTATATTATGAAGATTAATTAGAATAAAAAATTCTATTGCTCGGACATGAAGTAAATTTGGAAGAAAAAAGATTCATCTTTGTTTTCATTGAAAGGTTCCATATGGCACGTAATGTAACAGCAATATTATTTTTCCATAACAATATTACAATGAGATATAGCATGAATTTTTCTGGAATATTACAAAAATATGACAGTAATATTAAAATGTCCGCCAAGATAAATCGCAATAATATAATGGTGACATATCACAATTGTATTATTGTCATTGTTACGTTTAGACTCGTAGAAAATTGAGTCGGGAAGGAACGCAACTTATATATTTACCTTGAAATATACTCTATCTTTCTATTGCGAGACAAGTGTTTCCGAGTCTTACTCTATCAGTAGGTCGTTCGTTCGGCGGTCCCTTTTCGGTAAGGGAACTAAATCCCTGTTACGCAGGACGGGATCTTGTCTCGTTACGATCTCGGAGTACGGGAAGAAAAACGGGTTAATAAGCTACACGGATTTAAAGTTAAATCTTACGTTTATTCAGAAAAGAAAAAAAAAAGAAAATTTTTAAAGGGATGGAATCAAATATTGATACATTTAAAATTCAATATTGTACTTATAAACGAATATTTTTAAAATCTAATATGTATACGTGTGCGTGAGAATGAGAGATGTTTCTTCGCGGGTGATACATTGGTACGGAGGACATCAACTGGAATGAAAAGGGGAAAGACTAAATAAGACTTAAAAAAAAAATAGGCAAAGGAAACAGCACGGTGATAAAGTGCAAAATTTTGTTTATTTAAACTTTACAGAAAGACTTGGGGAAGATTAAGATTTAAATTCCGGCTGGAAATTTACAATAAATAGTTTATAGAAGTGCGAATAGAAAGATGAGGATAGAAAAATTATTAATTCGCGAACGCTCGAGCCAGAAGTTTCCGGATAGCCTGGTTTTTCTATTTCTGATGTGTTTCGCTCAAGATTTTGACACACTTTATTGTTGTTGTTTCCATCAGGAAACACACGCAGGAATTAATAATGTATTAACGGCTGGTTAGAGGAGAAACAGTTTGATAATCATGTATGAAAAGAGAAAAAAAAAATAAAAGAAATTAAAGATTTTAATATAGAGGTTTTAATGATGGAAGTTACTCATTTAGAGGTGCAGAACGTTCAATATTATGTTCAAGAAAAGAGGAATTAGATCATTTTAATATTTTTATATTACAAATATATTACAGTTGTATTATTGTGTAATTGCTCGAGAAATTGTCGTCACATAAAATATTACGTTAATATAATAAAGATTATAATATTGCAATGGTAATCTTTATTATATTAACATAATATTTTGAATAATGATATTTGGAGGAACTATACAATAAGACAACCATTCACGATGGCAGTTTTTTCTTTACAATCTCATAGAGACAATTACGAATTATCAATAAATATTGTAATTCATGTATTAGAAAATTTTCATATTATATATTTATATATTATAGCAATTATATTATTATATATTATGGCAATAAATAATTTACTCGAAACTTACTCTAATTTATATGAAAAAAAAAATAATATGTCTCTATTAAAAATAGAGTTAGCCGAACAAGGAAATCTTTGACGGCATGTCCAAAATTAATCAATCAAATCAAATTTATCTTAATAGTTTTTTATCAGAAAGTATAAACATTAACTTTACGCACGTATTATAAATAAAATAATGCTACTACTACGTCAACGTCACTTTATAGATTACGTGGTTGCATGAACGCATCTATTTATTTATTAAATTAATATTAAGTCTCTTATTTTATCTAGACTTATCTAATCTAAACTACAACATATCCAAAGCTCATCAAAATCAAAAGCTTGGAATATTATAATCTTTATTACACTTCCATACCTTCCCTTGTTAGTATTATTATTATTATTATTATATTAATTCATTATTTTCCTTTATTGCAGATTTAATTACTTTTTTAATAAGCTAATTTAAATAAATTATAATTAAACCGTTATTTTTATTTAAGAAAAGAATTGAGTAATTTACGTGCATATTTATAATATACAATTAAAATGTATTATATTCGTAATCATTTTATTAGTTGTACTTAATATTCGTCAATATCAGCCAAGTAGGAAAAATCGATATTACATAAACAATTGAAATCCATATCAAATGACAGATTTTAATATGTGTGTGTAAGTTACAAGCTTGAGCGCAGGCTAATTATATGCTATATTAATAAGTCAAGTTCAATTGCTTATAATTCAAGAATATACTGTGTTATCGGCATTGTCGGCATTATTAAAATTTTTCATTCTAATTAATTTATAGAATTGAAGTATTGTATATGTAGTTTCAAGATATATTTTATATACATATAATGCAATACTTTATAATTAAACAACAATATTTAATTAATAATATAATAAAGAAACGATTATTTTTACGAGCATTACACATTACACGCAAAAAAAAAAAAATATAAATTTTGAAGAATAAGTCTCTCACTGCTCCGAACAACTCCATCGAAAAATTTCCGAATTTTCCAGCTGTTAATTTAAGCGGTATCGAAGATCCATTTGCAATAATCATTAGGTTCTTCGCATCTTTGGCCGGTATATTATACCACTTGGATTCATACACGCTATACGCCACATTAGTGCTCTGAAAATAACGCTTTTTATTTTACGCAAATTACTAACTTACACTCTAACAATCGTTTTACCTCTGTTAAGAGTCTTTCAGCTGAGTAGCAATAAATGTACAAATGCGTCAACACAACAATAATATAAGTCGAGCGAAAAGCCATTTTGAAAGCGGATACATCTAACTTGTCTGTTATTATCTGAAGATATGTTTCACTCAGCACAAATGCATATATCAATATAATTATTGTGTCGTAATATTCAAATTAAATGTATTATAATGTGAAAAGAGTTAACTTTATTATATACGTATGTATATATATATATATATGTATTATTTTTATATACACAAATAGAATAATCTTTCTATTACAATATTTGCGAATATTGAAGTATAATGAAAATATACTTATATAGTTATTCTTATACTTTTAAGCATATTTATAAGTCAATCTACTTACCGTGTAAACTTGAAAAGCTTGAAAACATAATTGAAAAGTAGCGGTTAGCATGTGCACAAATAATACTGCGCTATAACAGTTGTTGATCATCTTTACATTCCTTGAAAAATTATTTACATTATTCACTCGTTACAGATTTATCGACTTGTTATTGTTATAATTCCAATGTATTAAGGGAGTAACGGCATTTGAAAATGAGTAAACTATCAAAATCTGTTTTATTAATGTTTTTAAAGGTAAAAGAAAAATAATCAGATTAAAAGGTAATTTGCCGTAAATATTTTCGAATATATAAAATAATTTTTGTAACATATAAATTTATACCTAATTGTGTTTAAAAAGAATATTGAAATAGTAATGAAAATAGCATCAAAATTTTTGAAACGCTTTCCTGTAAAATCGTATTTTTCCACATTAAAATACATTTGTTTCTGGAAAATATACTAATGCAATTGTTAAACATTTTATTAATTCAAAAATAAATAAACTATGATCAAATCGTTTAGTTTAACAAAATTAAATATAATTTTATTAAAAGTTGCGAGTTAATGAATTGCCAAAAGAATGATTTTATTTTAATTATATAACCAGACATATGAGAAAAAAAAGTAAAAAAAAAAGAGTTGGACGAACCTACTCTCCTAAATTGAATCAATGAAAATTTTATTGATTAAAGCAGTAACAAGATTTCGCTGAAGATTAGTGATTATTTTATTGATTCTCAGTGAAAATACTCACACTTTGCTTCTCCGTTTTATGAGTTTCACTGATCATAGCAGTACGATTTCACTGAAAAATCAGCCACTACTACTAACCCGCTTTTTTTCATTATCAATTCACTATTTGTAATGCTATACTAAAACCCCACTGCTTATCAATGATAACATGCTGATTCTATTTAAGAGAACAATCTTAAGAAAAAAGAATATAAAGATAGATGATTGTATTTTATTAAATAATTACGCAACTGTATTTCCTTAATCTTAAAAAAAAAAAAAAAAAAATTTATTTTTAATTTTTAATAAAGTGATCTGATTTTATATCTTTTATAGTTTATATTTAAATCTGAAAATTTAAAATATTTTTAACGTTTAGAGAGAAGCCTGTTATATATATATAAAAAAGAGTAATCTTCCTATATATATGTTTATTAGATATATAGATATAAATATATATTGCATAGGTATAAATTGCATATATATATTTCTTCTGATATGACAGTTACGAGAGAAATGTGTATTACACTGTATTTTTAAATATTTTATAAAATTCTTTGACAAATACTTTAAGACATACCTGATAAGATGTTTGTGTCGTACGGCGATCGCGGCTAAGCTTTCTTTAAGTTTCGGGTAGGATTTAGATTTATTAGACAGTTCATCGACCAAATTGTTGAGTGCCATTCGTAGATTTATTAATTGCGCGCATATATGCAGCAAGATCATCGAGATGAAGCTGTCGACGGTACAGTTGATTAGTGCCGTGCATATTCCGCCAAAAAGTTGGATGACGAATGTGATTTCGTAATTCGGACTCTTCTGAGCGTTGTAAGGATAAACGAAATGATAAACGAAGCTCCGTTGAGATTGATGAATATTTTGATAAAGCTTCAGAAGATTAAGACATATGTAAAAGGAGACTGTGATCGTCGCGAGTGCGTAACATGTAAAAATAAGCTCCTGCCGCGTCTCGCGAACCTCAGCATCGTATTTCGTTCGCACTTGTTCGTCGAATTTATCCAATCGGTTATCACTGACATCATTAATGTTCGAAGTGCTTTTAAATTAAACACATAGATTGATATGTTAAATATATATAAATTAATATATATTACATATATAAATTGTCAAAAAGCGTGATATATATGTACACAAATCATTTTTATATACAAAATAATAAACCTAAATATTATACAATGATAGTCTTAGATGTAAATTAAAAAAAAAAAAAAAAATTTAACATTTGTCTTATTTATTTTACGATAAAATAAATTTGTCAACAAATAAGTTTATTGTTGCAAAATAATTGCTTACTTTCACTGTGATACCAAGTAGCGAATAACTTGCTCAATGCCATCAAACTAAAATTGGCGGCAGCTATATCTTCCACCATGCGAGCCACATTACCCCAAACACGAATCATATTTATTAACTGCGGTATTACCACGTAAAAACTCAAGATACACGTAACGATTATGAATGTTATGCTTGGCCGACGAAAGTTGCTTAAAGGAACACGTGGATCGGGCCATACGCCTAACAGCCGCAAACATTGACAACTCAAGGTAAACGCGTAACTCAAATCTAATAGAAAAATTTAAATTTTATAAATAATATTATCGCTCTTAATTCGGATAAAAAAAATCTTCTTTCTTTTCAAAATCTTTCTTTCCTCTGAAATGTTATTTTCAAACATTTTTCTTTTTTTATATAGATATTAATAATTTATTAATGAGTTTATAAGCCGCTTGATATCTTTTCATTCGCGTTTCATGATAGTCGTAAGAGTGACAGTAAACTTTTTTTGTATCTTGCTCACTTTTTGTAAAACACTTTTTTCTGCTTTATCACCCTGACGTAAAAAAAAAAAAAAAAAAAAAAACACGTTGTTCTATTTTAAATTCATCTGCAACTTTTTTATGTGAGAGGAGAAAAACAACGATTCGTGTACAGCCCAGTCATTTGATTTATACACTAGGCAACTTTACAACTGAAAAACATGTTCAATATACGCGTAAAAAGCAAACATTTTTTGCTAACACGTATGAAGTTTAATATCCACTCTGACAAACTTTCATGGAACATAAAGTTTTAGAAGTGATCTATAGACGACTATAATAGACTATAACTCTTGCGAGCGTTTGTAAGAGCGAAATTTTTTCTTTATTTAATAAATAATCTTCATTATATGTAATTATTATTATATATTATTTGCTCCCACATTATCGTTTAATAAATAACATATTAAGTAACAAATCAGATATAGTTATTTTAGTCGAAGAAAATTTTTTCGTTAGATTAACAAAATATGTAAGCACATAAAGTAAATTAGTTTGTAATTTGTATACTTTTCATAAACACACGTAGATATTTTCTTTATAGAAGTTTAATTACTGCATACACATTATTAAAAACATGTGATTTTATACTTTACTTATTATTATTTATTATTTCGTAACTATTTTACGTAAAACGATTATGTTTTTAGTAGAAAATATGCGACTTCTTTGCCATTTTTTGAAAACATATTCTACCTTTATTGACATTCATTGATGTTCACAGAGCGAAAATTATAGTTAGACTGAATCGTTCTTCGCGAATATACTAAATCGCCGTAATTTCGCGCTTGCTCAGTACACACACATATGGAAGATAAACCGCTACCATCTGTGAGTATCTCTTTAAACCCTTTGAAATAATCGATAATCATACGAATGACACATAATTACAGCTGAATCAGATGAGTATGCAGTGTGCACGTTTTGACTATAAGTTAATTACTTGCTCGATGAGTTCATAAACATAGATGTATACACGTACAGCGTGTATTAGATGCATTCATAAGAAAAATGAAAAAAGGAGGTACTTCTTCAAAATATTGTGGATAAAACGAAAAATGAAAGAATGCAAACATTTTATTAAAGAATATTGAATTTATTCACAAACGCTAAACACACGTGTCCAAAGTAGTCAAATTTAAAGAAGAGTGAATTATATAAAAAAGTTTTTTTTTTTTTTCTAAAAATTGTCGATGTGTTGTTATTCGTCACTTGAGTATTACAAAATGTTCCGATATATGTATGTATATAATGCCAATATTTTTTAATATAGTGTAATAATATATTTTTATATGAAAATATGTATGAAATCTGATACCAACTAGGGCAACTACCTTAAAGTTTCAAAAATTTACGATGTACTCTATATGGCTTTACAAATGGTTCGAATCGTTTGATATATCAATTAATACAAAAGTTGAAATAGTTTCTTTTTATTAATTATTTAAATGAAAATAAGTTGAACATGCGGAATAACTTTTTTTACAACGCTTTGTTTTTAAGAGAATTAATTGTGAAAATAGGTAACATATTTCAAATTTTTTGAAGTCTTATTGAATCTTTGTCTTAAAGAGTCTCTGACGAACATGTGTTATATATTTATCTTGATTAATTGTAAGCCTATTGAAATCGACATAAAGAAATACAATATTCTCTTAAAAAAAAAAAAAAAAAAAGAAAGAAAAGAAAATTTGAGATGTAAGATCTTAACGTTTGTTTTTATTCTCTCACCTCTTTCGTCTAACGATAATTTTCTCTTTGTTGCGTCGATAATCAGTGAGTCTAGTTCTCCAAGATCTTACATCTCGAATTTTCCTTGCGCGTTACTTCTCTTGTAAGTTTTGCAACTGTAATTTCCGACATAGACTTTCTCTCTCGTCATTTTCCGACATAAACTGCTACGCTTATTTTACAGACACGATTAATAATAACGTACCGCCATGTTTTTGGATTCAATTTTCGACCAAAGAATTAAGGATTCATTCTTCCTCGTTATGATACGGTACCTTGAACAATGGTTTTTGTCTTTACAGATGACTTGAGAGATTTGCGCTATCTACCTCAAGTTATCGTCTTTGTAATTATGCGCTTTTAATCGTTTAAGACTCATTCAGATGCTTATATTTAATTTTTCTTCGTATTTTTATTATTCGATGCGCTGGACAAAAAAAAAAGACCGAAATGTCCGCTTTTCGCAACTTTGAATTTTAATATAATTCTTTTAAAATAAATATTTATACGCCCTTAATACCGCGTTTGGCTCATATTGCCATTTTATTTCGATATTCTTGATTTTATTCGTTAAGAGCCTTACATTCATATCTTGTTTTTATAAAAGTTTAGTTTAATATAATTATTATCTCAATGTATTTATAAGACAGAATAGGAAATAACGAACGAGTATCATGGCGCAAAAATATGTTCAGCGAATATATATAAAGCTAGTCATTTAATTACTATAAAATAAATAGTAGACAGTTATAAACACTCTAAATTTGGTTCTATAATATTTTCTATATATATATATATATATATACACACATACACGGATATTATCTTCTCTCTATTTTCTATTATAGTTTCTCTAATCTTTTATTGTCACCAACATAGATAAATATCCCATTGCCGTTTTCACCATCTAAAAATGAAAATTAAGAGTATTTAAATTTTGTTTTATTTTTATGGTAAATAATGATTATATATAATATAACATGCATATGTAAAATATGATATGCAAGATGTTCCACAATAATACATTTTTCCACTTTTTAATAGCGTATTATGCAGATTAATTAGAATAAAAAATTCTATTACTCGGATATGAAGTAAAAAGATTCATCTTTGTTTTCATTGGAAAGTCCTATATAGCACATAATATAACAGCAATATCACAGCAATATTATTTTTCCATAGCAATATTACAATAAGATATAGCATGAATATTTCTGGAATATTACAAAAATATGACAGTAATATTAAAATGTGCACTAAAATGAATGGCAATAATATAATGGTGGCATATCGCAATTGAATTATTTATGTAATATTTCGATAAATTAGATCATTTTAATATTTTTACATTACAAACATATTATATTGTAGTTGTGTTATTAAACAATTTCTAACGGAACTGTCATGACATAAAATATTATGTTAATACAATAAAGATTCTAACAAGGTAATCTTTATTTATTATATTAACATAATATTTTAAATAGTGATGTTTGGAAGAATTATGCAATAGCACAACTACTCATGGTGACAGTTTCTTTTCGTAATCTCATAGAGGCAATCACGAATTATTAAGGAATAATTCATATATTAGAATTTTTATTTTATCCATTTATTTATTATAGCAATTTTTATATTATTAAATAATTTATTTACACGAGGAATATAATATAGAAATATAATAATTTTTATCCATTAAAAATAAAATTAGCTTCGAAATCCATATCAGATGGCAGATTTTAATATGTGCGTAAGTTACGAATTTGAACGCGTGCTAATTATACGCTATATCAATCGGTGAATTTGAATTGCATATAATTCAAAAACATACTGTGTTATCAGCATTGTCGATTATTAAGATTTTTTATTCTAATTAATTCACAGATTTAACAGATATGTACAGATATGTACAGTAGTTTTAAGATATATTTTTTATATATAATTCTATATAATTAAAAACAATATTTACTTAATAACGTATTAAGGAAACTTAGGATTATTTGTACGAGCATCGCATAAAAAATAATATATTTTAAAGAATAAGTCTCTCACCGCTCCGAACAACTCCATCGAAAAAATTCCGAATTTTCCAGCTGTTAATTTAAGCGGTATTAAAGATCCATATCCAATAATTATTAAGTTCTTCGCATCTTTGGCCGGTATATTATACCATTTGCATTCATATACGCTATACGCCATACTAATATTCTGAAAATTGCACTTTTTATTTTGCACAAATCATGCTAACTTACACGTCAACAACCGTCTTACCTCTGTTAAGAGTCTTTCAGCTGAGTAGCAATAAATGTACAAATGCGTCAACACAAGAACAACATAAAACGAGACAAAAGCCATTTTGAAAACAGATACATCTAATTTGTCTATTATTATCTGAAGATATATACGTTTCTCTCAGCGCATATGCATATGATAGTATAATTATGTCATAATATTCAAGTTAAATGTAGTATAATGTGAGAAGGATTAACTTTATTATTATATATGTATGTACGTATTATATATATGTATGTGTATATATATTTGTGTATATATACAGAGTGTATCTGAAATGATGCACTAAACTCTATAGTAGCATATTCTAGAGGTCAAAATAAGACTTTTTTTTTCTTATGAACATGGATCCGCAAATGAACTCCTCTCCGAGGTAAAATTCGAAAATATGTGAAATATGTTTTTATTTTTTCATTTTAGTGGCTTACTTTACTTCATAATTTACTAGGCTATTCAACCTTCTGCCATTTTTTTTTTCTGAAATACAGTCAATTTTTAATCTTTTCTTCAAACTTTAGGGGCTTCTAGCTCGAAGGAGGGTTCATTTGAGGACCCATGTTCATAGGAAAAAAAAAGTCTTATTTTGATCTCTAGAATATGCTCCTAAAGTTTAGTGCATCATTCAGATACACCCTGTATATGTATATATAAATATGTATATTATATATATATTATTTCTATATATATAAATTGAATAATGTTTCTATTACAACATATGCAAAAATATTCAAGTAAAAAGAGAATATACTTATATAGTTACTCTTTTATATTTATAGACATACTTAAAAGTCATTCTACTTACCGTGTAAATTCGAAAAGTTTGAAAACATAGTTGAAAAGTAGCCGCTAGCATATGCACGAATAGCACTGCGCTATAACAGTTGTTGATTGTCTTTACATTCCTTGAAAAATTATTTATATTATTCACTCGTTGTAGAAAATATCGACTTTACTATTATTATAATTCTAATATATATTAGGAGAGTGAATGCATTTGAAAATGACTAAAATATCAAAATCTTTCTTTTTTATTTATTTTTTCAAAGTAAAAGAAAGATGATAAGATTATAAGATAATTTTCCTAAATGTTTTGGAATATATAAAATAATTTCTGTAATATATGAATATATCTAACTATGTTTAAAAAGAATATTGAAATAAAATAATCAAAACAGCATCAGAATCTTCGAAACGTTTTCCTATACGAAATCGTGTTTTATCACATTAAAATACATTCGTTTTTGAAGAACATACATACTAGTCCAATTGTTAATCATTTTTTAATTTAGAAATAAATAAACTATGAGATTTAATCATTTGGTTTAATAAAATTAAATATAATTTTTAAATAATTTTATTAAAAGTTACGAGTGATTAATTGCCGAAAAAATAATTTACTGATTCTATTGATTTTCACTGAAAATACTCATACTTTGCTTCTCCGTCTTATGTGTATCACTGGTTATGGCAATAAGATTTCACTGAAAATTCAGCCATTAAGAGAGCAATATTAAGAAAAAAGAATATAGAAATAGATTGTTTTATTAAATAATTACGCAACTGTATTTCCTTAATCTTAAAAAAAAATAATTTGTTTTTTAATATTTAATAAAATGATTTGATTTTTCATTTTTTATCCTTTATATTTATATCTGATGAAATTTTAAAATATATTTAATATTTAAAAGCCCATTATGTATATAGAAAAATCTTGCTATTTCGGAACATACATTTGTTTATTAGAAAAATATTTGTTACATTATATTTTTGAATATTTTATAAAATTACTCTACAAATACTTTAAGACATACCTGATAAGATGTTTATGTCGCACAGCGACCGCGGCTAAGCCTTCTTTAAATTTCGGATAGGATATAGATTTATTGGCTAGTTCATCGATTGAATTGTTGAGTGTCATTCGTAGATTTATTAGTTGCGCGCATACATGCAGCAAGAGCATCGAAATGAAGCTGTCGACGGTACAGTTGATTAGTGCCGTGTATATTCCGCCAAAAAGTTGGATGACGAATGTGATTTCGTAATTCGGACTCTTCTGAGCGTTGTAAGGATAAACGAAATGATAAACGAAGCTCCGTTGAGATTGATGAATATTTTGATAAAGCTTCAGAAGATTAAAACATATGTAAAAGGAGACTGTGATCGTCGCGAGTGCGTAACATTTAAAAGATAAGCTCCTGCCGCGTCTCGCGAACCTCAGCATCGTATTTCGCTCGCACTTGTTCGTCGAATTTATCCAATCGGTCATCACTGACATCATTAATGTTCGAAGTGCTTTCAAATTAAACACACACATATATTGATACGTTAATTATATGTGGCCAAGTCAAATATAAATCAAACTTTTTCCAAAATATTTCATTCGATCAACATATTTATAATAAAAATAGAAATTTCTTCAATATCTTTATTGTTGCAAAGTAATTGCTTACTTTCGCTGTAATACCAAGTAGCGAGTAACTTGCTCAATGCCATCAAACTAAAATTGGCGGCAGCTATATCTTCCACCATCCGAGCCACATTACCCCAAACACGAAACATATTTATTAACTGCGGTATTATCACGTAAAAACTCAGAATACACGTAACGATTATGAATGTTATGCTTGGCCGACGAATGTTGCTTAAAGGAATACATGGATCGGGCCATACGCCTAAGAGCCGCAAACATTGACGGCTCAGAGCAAACGCGTAACTCAAATCTAATAAAAATTCAATTTTTACATCAAATATCACAGCTTAACGTTCATTTAGAAGTAACGTTATCATTTTACGTTATTTTCTAACATTTCCTTTTTTCACTTATATATTTTAAATAATCATATTTAATTTAAAACATTCTCAGGAATTATTTATTGCTTTTTTTTTTTACGTTTCTCAAATCTATTTATTGAATTAGTACTCGCGTATATTTTAGAATTTAAGTCACTTATATTTTCTTTGTAATTTTTCTTCTATGTTATTTATCTTGTATTCGGGGCAGGCAATGTATATTAAAATTGATAAATATATAATACATAAGAAAGGCAAAAGAATAATATTATTTTGTTGAAAAAAAAAATAAAACAACAAGATTTAGATCTATTAAACCTCTGTTCATAAAATTTCCTTGTATTATTATCCTCCTAGGAAATATTGCTGTTTTTTCACTTTCATAAAAAGCTTCCATATCTCCGTTTATGCCAGAGGGAAGCAAAGTACGACTCGTATATAAGTATAATTATATCCTTTGATTTATACCATCATATCCAACTCTCTCACTGAGAAACACTTTAAATCAATCTACACGTTGAAAGTGAATATTTTTTGCCAAAGTTTAAGGCATCAACCCTGACAAACTGTCGTGAAACACGATGTTTTATGTGAGATCTATAGACGCGAGTGCTTGCAATAAGTTTTAATTTTCGCGAACTTGTGAAACAAATTATTAAGAACGGCTTGTTTTTTTCCTTTATATTTAACAAGTAAACTGCAAATATAATGCAAATATAATTACGTAATATCTATCGCATTCGGAAGAAAGTTTAATAAATAACATATTAAATAACAAACGGAATATATTCGTCTCGAGAAAAAAAATTTTTTTTTTTTTTTATATATTAATAAATTCAATAAACATTATATTCATTTATAATATAAAAGAAATAAAAGAAAGCGAGTTTTATAAATGAATTGTAACAAAATTGAAAAAATATTAATCACAGCACATATCTCACATAATATAATCACATAATTACTTTGTAACTTGTAAATTTTTCACACATTGCCACTCGCGAACAGTAATTTAGTAATAATTAATCTTTACCGATGTTTTATATATTAAAATCGGAAGAGTTTTTGTGTGTTAACGCACGTTTATGGTCAAAAATCTATGATTTTCATACTTTATTATATATATATATATATTAAATAACTATTTCATAATATAATGTGATTATATTTGTAGTTGCGGGGCGAATCTTTTTACTATCTTTCGAAATATATTCTACCTTCGTCGATATTCATTGAAGTTGACGGTATAAAAATTATCGCTTGACTGAAACGCTCCTCGCGATTGTACCAAACCGCCGCCGTGATTTTGCGCTTGCTCAGTACATATGAAAAAGGGTTTAATCACTACCATCTACGAATACCTCTTTAAACTCTTTCGGATAACAATCGATAATAATACGAGTAGCTTGTAATCACCGTGTGCTGAATCAAGTGCGAGTACAGTACGTACCAAGTTGCTTGTGTTCGACAAAAGTAACGTATTAATATCGACCAATCTTTTATTTCCAACAGCTGCTCAAAATCTGCGAAGAGATGTCACTAAAGCAAGAGTATGTAGTAGAAAATATCGTTTATTTATCGACTCTTATAAACATAATGTCGTATGCATAGAAAGGTACAGAAATAAATAATATATTTTTATTGCCCGACGCGCGAATTGGCAATGACTCCATCTTCGAATCATTAAGATTCGCTTATAATATTTTATTTACTTCTCTGATGCTCAGAGCGTCGAATTAAATTATATCTCGTTACAAAATAATTTATTCGGACGGAATTAGAAATGTGAGACAAAATGAAGCGATTGGCGAAAGTGTTTATCAAAGGGCGATTATGATGCGATAAACATTCGGAAGTTGCAACTGATGCAACTGATTATTCGCCGATCTTTCATTTTTTTTTTCCCCCCTCTAAATTCTATGCTTAATCACCTAAATTATAACTATGTGTGCATTTAAAATAAAATCGCCTCGATGGCAAATATATACAGTCGTGGCTCTGTGCCAACTCGATATGTTTATCGAAAATGTACTTGTTAAAAAACGTCCATAAAATCGTTGCGGACGTGAAAATTCATAAAGTTTTTCTTTCCCCGAAATATAACGTTAACAAGCTTAATCGCAACGACTCCGTTACTCGAAAAATATTCTATATCGTGACAATCATTTTTTTTTTTTTTTGCGAATTTACCCGGCAAATCTAAAGAGAACGCATTACATTATTATCGGTATTTTAAAATACCAGCAATTTTAAACAGTCACATTTAAATTAATTGCATTGTAAAGAACACTTTCTCGCTCGTTTTTAATTATAATTAAAGAATTCGAAGAATTGTTAATAATTAATAATATGAAATATTTTGTCATGTTGATTTCCCAATAACTTTTGAATCGGTACTTTTATAATATAAATATTTTAGGAGTGTGCGATTAAAAAAAAAAATTGTAGTCGCGTATCTCTAAAGAAAGACGTTGCCGGGTCTCGCCTGCGGACACAAAAAGATGGAACAATCGTGCCTCCTGACAGCATTCATGACCTCCTCGAAATGACTGGACACTTGAACAGCTGCTCCAGGCTGAATTCTGCAAGCAAGCGCAAACGATTAGATACAGAATAGCGATAGGATCGTTAGAAAGTTGGAGACGCACCTCGACAAATGATCGACACTGAGCGCGACTAATCATTAATTAAGTGTGCACTAGATCGCGAATTCCTTAATTTATCGACATTTTTCACCGCGTCCCGTTAACGATCGCTCGCTCCAATTAACTCGCTTTCTTACGGCGTACTAATTCAAGATACAAGGTGATTCAAAAGTACGCCGCGTCTGTAAATACATTAATTAATCTCTAAATTTTAATAAATTTCTAAATTAATTAAATCTCAAAATTAATTAATTTCTAAAACAAATCCAACAATTGACTATGAAAATCTAACAATTATACATCTCATTAATCGTACAAAATTTGAAAGAAAGATTTGCCGAAAAAAATGTTAAAATCTTATACGAAAAAAATATATATGTAATCGTGAAGAGAAATCTGATAAAAGGGAAAATATTGCAATTCCTGCTATTTTTAAGAACGCCGTTTGTCTCGCAAATTCTTGTCACGTACGCGAAAAATACTGGCTCGGACACTTACAACATGGTACATGATATAACGTTGCTCTCTCCTCGGTCTACGGATGCATGGTGTTTGCAATGAATCGAATTGAATAATGGAGTCTCTCATGGTTGTCGGACGCAGGGGAAACGGCTTGTTAAATGCCATATATATTTGTCATTATCAATTTATTCTCGCAAGAAACGTGCGTATCATCGCGCGAACTTAATTTCTCTCATTTTGCTTTGAATTTATCGTAAGCAATATACCCATCGAGAGGATCTTTTTTCGAAAATGAAATTATTTGAAATATACAAAAATATTTGCCATTTTTTAATGAAAATGCTTAGAAACAAGCCTTAAGAAAGAAAAAAAAAACAGTTTTAATTATACCGAAATTATTTAAGTACAAAAATATGCAAGCGTACGAAAAGCATGTATACATTATTTGTTGGCTCGTTAACATGTTACGTATTAATTTCTATAATATATGATAATATATATTTTATATAAAATGGATTATTTTTAAAATGACATAAATATGACTATCAATAAATTACATCAGAATGCAACTTAATCGAATTTTATACGGGAATTGGAAAGCGAATGCACACGTGATTGAATTACATTCCGACGTGGGGTCGGGCTCATCAGTTTTCTCTACATCTTTTTGGGTATTTCTCCTTTTCGATAACGTGTCTGTATTTTTTTTTTCTTTCTATTTCTCTCCTACTCTCGAGGATTCTTTCCTATCGCGCGTGGCCGGTGCGATGTCAGAGACAGGGCGCGAGTATGCGCATACAGTGAAACTGTGCTAAGAGGTAAAAGTCGAATCAGTCAGTAGGACGTCGTCGGCGAAAGCTGGAAGAAAGTTATACGCGACTCTATAGTTTCGTTCGACCGGCTGTTATCGGTGCCCGTTAAAGTCCCGATAGTTCGAGCCGCGGTAGTTAAATTACTCGGTGCGGTTTCATGAAGACGCTGTTAAAGATGATAAAAAATTACGATAAAACAATTTATCGTCCGTTTCTCATCAGATTTCTTCCCAGCGAACATCGTCAGATTGCAATATCAACGTAATGTCAATGAAATAAATGTATAGATATTTCATACTAATTATATGCGTTACTTTATAAAGCGATAAACTGTTATTTGTCAATTTTAATAAGGCATTATTTCTAATAATCGAATAGAATGTAATTTGTAGGTTTTTTTTCAAATAAAAGTTGAATAATATTTAAAAAAAAAAATTTGTTATTAGAAATAAAGTAATGTAAAAAGTGGAGAAATTATAAAAAATATACGTATAAATATAGTGAAAAAATATAATTTGATAATTATTTAATAACGGAAATCTGAAATGAATAAATAAGCAAATTAAAGAGTAAATACATATATACGTATATATAAGAATAAAAAGGAAACATTTCATGACAATATCAATTTTTTTCTTTTATCATATGTAAATCATACAATATTTTTCTCAATTTTAAATAATTAATTAAATTTGCATAATCATATGTATTTATGATAATTATGTGTTACGTTTTAAGATCTTATCTAGCTTATTATTCAAGTGAAAAATATTCATATGCGTTGTAAAAATGTTTTCTACAGACAGAGTGTGAATACAAGAGTGTCAAAAGTACTTACAGTCTTAATAACGCTGCCATCTTCTTCTCCATAAGCACTGAGGCGTCGGATCCTTTTTGAATCATCGCGTCGCAAAATATTCTCTTCGCACAGGGCGTATTCGTCCAATCGCCTTGTATGTGAGCAATTTCGGCTACTTCCGCGTTCTCCAAATTTTGCAAAGCATCCAGGAGTTCCTGATCGCTGTCAACGTTGCGCTTTCGTCTTCCGTTGTCCTCTTTTGAGAAGTCTGCATCGATCTTTCCGATCTTTCTTATCGTTCCCTTCACGAGATTACTCCTGAAAATTTGCGATTTGTCGTCCAGAGCGACGAAAATACCATCGGTATCATCCCTTCGATCTTGAATACTATCTTCTTTCGTCGAAACTATGTCCTGTAAATTATCGATGACATCTCCAACAATTTTCGCGTTGTTCTCCAACGCGTTTTGATCCGATATGTCCGCTTTGAGATTTTTCATCCTCGTGCTGCCGTTATCAACGGTCAACATGGTATTTCCATTCGAACGTCTCTCTTTACTCTTCTTTGGAATCAAGAATTCGGTAATATCGATACGATCTGCGTTAGCAGGCAGATCGATCTCGACGATTTCACTGATGGAGTCGGCTCCCTTCCTCTGAAAGCGCTTGCCACGCACTAGATTTCTCATGTCAACGTCCGTCTTAAGAATATTCAGATAATCGAGGCTTCTTCTTTTTCTTCGTCCGTTAGTCTCTACATAGTCGACCTCGTCCACCATCTGTCTGCTCTCCCGATTTTCAATCCTTTCAGCGCTTCGCTTATCTTCGTCTTCCAGAATTAAAAAGACTCCGTCGTTCTCCATCGAAGTCGTATTTTCATCTCCCGCTTTGTCGTTTTGAGCGACGTTTCGTAAAACGTACGTGGTTCGCGAAGGAGTCGCCTCGTTCGATCTCGAACTCTCGTCCTCGATCGCTCTCAAGTACGCTCCAGCTTCCAAGGCCCGTTTGTGCTCGAGATGGAGATCGTCCTCTGCGTTTGATCGTTTCAAGACGTCCACATCGAGATACCGGCCGACTGCCACGGCACCTATTCCGAGCGCAGCTCCGGACGCGACGAGACCTAAAGCCGGTATCAGGATACTGGTGCCTGAAGCTATCGTATCGATTTTGTCCTGAGCTTCTTTGCCCCTGGAGAGACCAAGGTTTTGCGAGATCTTATGAGTGGCTTCCACCAGGGGATCGATCACTGGTCTAGTGAACTGCGAGACCCTCTCGACCCCGGTGGAGATCTGATTCTTCAGATTCTCAGAAATCTTTATCCAAAACGGCGGCTCGCTCGGTCGTTTCAGACCGTAGAAATGCTGATTCGGATAGTAGTTCTTCGTCGTGTAGCTGTCGACAATATTCTTGTCATTCAACACGTATTTCTTCTTGTGACGTTGTTCGGTAAACGAGTGTTGGTTTTCGGGGAAATTGTCGGGGCGGCGTTTCTCGTTCTTCAAAATCTTGGCGGGTTGCACACCCAGCTCGGGATGAGCGTACTGAAGAACCGGCGCACGGGCGCCGGATTTCAGGACTACGGGTGCGATGGTTTGGCTGTCGGGGGTATAACGTTGCGAGATCGGATAATTCGCCATGCTATCCGGATGCAGCATCCTCTTGTGAACGCTCGCACGATAATGGTCGTTACGCGGCTCGTACACCTCGGCTTTCAAAGCTTCGCTCTTGTAATTTCTCGGATCCCACTCGAAGTATATGTTACGGCCATCCTCCTCGTAATCGCGACCGTATCTGACGGGAAATAAAACGGGAGATCAAAGAAAGCGTACCAAGTATCGTCGAATCTAAATAATGATTTTGATAAGGTTGGGAGATTGGATAATTCACAATGTCATCAAAATACATTTAAGTAATTAATTTAAATTATCAATTAGGGAAAAGATATCAGAATCAAGGTAGCTTCTAAACATATCTTCATTTCTGAACAAACGCTATTAAATTGTTATAAATAATCTTTTAAAAGCTTTTCTTTAATTGTTTAAATAAACAATTTGGGTCTGACTTACCTTCGATTGATATCTTTAAAGAACTTATCGAACTTTTGCTTCTTCTCGATATTATCGCCAGGGTAAGGCCCAACGGAGGGTTCCATGGTGACTCCCGCGGTGTTCCCTTCGAGATTTATCAACCTGTTGTTAATAACTCGAGCGTTTCGCCAAATTTGTATCTTATCGATGGGTTCGTCAGGTACTCTCGTACCATGGATCACCGGCGTACCATCCACGTCTAGCGACATGGGCGTTCTCTTGGGCGCGGTCTTCACGTTGATCTCTGATCGGACGATCACCTCCGCGGGAACGGTTTTGCCGTCTCGATTTTTCGACAGATTCGCCCCAATATTCGTCCTCGTAGACTGACGAGGCACATATGTGTAGACAGATCGTTCGTTCTTATCGCTTCCGTCTCGTAAATCGACATTTCTCTGAATCCGTTCTTGGGGGTTTCTGGCGAACAAAATATCGCCGATTCTGCCTTCGTCATAACTCGTCCTTTCCTCGATCGTAGCCTTCAGATTCGTCCCCAAAGGTTTCCAATTCTTATACTCCTCCTCTTCTTCCGGCTCCATCTGTTTCAACGCTCTTCCATCCGCGTCTAGCGGTGTCCAGTTCCCGTAATCGATTACGCTGCCGTTAATTGGATTATTTTTTTCGGATATCGGTTTCGCGTCGGTCCGGTTGACGTTCGGTGTTTCGTCCTTCGATCCCGACACTTCGGAGAACGTTGCTCTGATCTGTGCTACTTGAGCTTCTTCGAGCCTTCGCACATCGTTCTTTTTTCTGGTTTCGCTGCCGCTGTCGTCGGCAAGTTTCGATTCATTCCGTATACTCGAATCGCTTTTGTTCTCCGCGGTGACATTCGATTCTGCTTGAACAGGTTTTGATGCGAGCTTCGAATCGTCGAAGGTGAACGACGATTTGTCTCGTCGCTTAACGATTAAAGTGGCTACGTTGCCCTCGCTTGTTCGTACTTTCAGCTCTTCCGTCTCGCCCGGGAGACTTCGGGAAACTTTCAACATGGTCCTGGTGTAGCTCGGCTTGGGTAGCTCGACATTGCATGTGCCAAGCGTCAAGACGAGGAAAAAGAGAAGAGAGGTAATCTGAAGAATAAATTAAATCGTGCAATATTATATATTTCCTAGATTTTTATGTTTCGGTAAAATTACACTTTTTAACAATTTTATCATTTGATTTATCTAGTATTTTTAATTCGGTTATTCTAAATCAATAACTCTTAAATATGTTAAGGATCACAATAAATTTCTCCTCCAAAGTTTCTTCAAATTAATAGCGACAAAAATGAAGAGTTAAGAAACGTTACTTTATACCTATTCACAAAATTGTAAAATTTTCTTGAATTCGTGACCAACTTTGATTGTTTGTCAATTTACGATCACAGAGATAACGCGATAATGCGTATCATCGGAAAATAATACGCGTCAATGATGATTCCTACATAAATCAACGACGATTCCTATTCGATGTGTTGCGTACATGCTCGATTGCGTCTCGACGAATTGAAGTACAAGACGACCGGAATGTAAAATGAGTTTAAGAAAAGGTTTTCGAAAGCCGACCTTACGAGTTTCTAGAGATTCGCAGTTTGTTTGCAAATCGCGTGCGTTCGCATTTGCAACGCGTACGAAGTACGCGTGAGGTAACATTTTAGCAGTTACGGAGTCATTAAAGGTCGTCGCAAAAAAAGAAGATGAAAATCGTGCAAATTAGAAACTTGCACATTGCCTCCATTGAGGAAGCTTCATCGTGTTAAATAATTTTAGCTCGATATCTCTATATCGATGCAATTTGTGGAAGTTAAAGCGTGCACAGACATTTTTTTTTAAATTCAAAATTTTATAAAAAATAAATTCTTTACCAATTCCCATCAAATTCAATACCAATCATTCATTAATGATACTTTATTTATGTAAAAAAATTTAGCCCGATATCTCGAAAATTTACAAAAGTTAGAGCGTGCACAGACATTTCTCAAAAAAATTTAAAATTTTATAAAAAATGAATCCTTTTATCGATCTTCACCAAATTTAATATCAGCCATTATTTAATGATACTTTATTTATTTAAAAAAATTTAACCCGATATCTAAAAATTTGCAAAAGTTGGAGCGTGTTCAAACATTTCGGAAAAAATTCAAAATTTTATAAAAAATGAATCCTTTTATCGATCTTCACCAAATTTAATATCAGCCATTATTTAATGATACTCTATTTATTTAAAAAAATTTAGCCCAGCATTTCAAAAATTGTGGAAATTAGAGTTATTTAATGTACATTCCTCTCTTGGCATAGAAAACTGAAAAAAAAAAAGATTTCACGAGAACAAAGCTTCCTCTATGGAGGAAGCAAAAATGTCGATATTCGTAATATTCAATATTCGGCTGATTGAGTCATCGAAACGGCAATAGCCGCCGCGATGAGAGAAATTTAATAGCTCGCGGAGAGAGATTGCCGGGCATTCTTTCCTTGGATTAGAAAATAGCAGTGTAGTAATCGCGCGAGCGATGGGTTACTTTCTATTATAAAACGTGACGGATTACGCGCATCTGTCGTCGCGTGATCGCGCGCCAAATTAAATTCGCAGCTGACTCACATTGCGTGAATTATAAAATCTCAGACGGCGTGTATTGAAAGTAAGTGACAGAAGTGTAACGAAATATTTTTTTAAAGAAATATCTTTAAGCATATATAGATATTATATTAAATTGACATAGAGATAATAATCTCTCAAGAATCGGCAAATCTCATGCGTTGTATTTGCTGATTCGACCTGCGTTATTCACAACTTTCAATCGTTTTCTGTGAAGGCTATTACACTAGCATTTGGAGAGCATCGCTTTTTCAATAACCGTTTAAAGTTCTCGTTAACGAGACACGGTCGAAGTATATATATAATGTTACGGTGGAAAAAAATACTTTCTAATCGCACGCTTATATACGCGCAAAAAGCGGGTAAAATGAAATAAAATCGTGAAAGGTGGCTATGGACCGAGCGACAAGTGAAATGGAACGACATGCTTTCCCTGTGCACGCGTTTGGCGAGAAGCACGCGTGCGCTAACTCATTCGTACATCTCCGATCTCATACTCGTATATATATATATATATATATATATATAGTATATATAAGGTGTCAGAATATTTATAGAATTAGTACATCACCTGTTAACGATGGAGTCTTAAATTGTAGAAAATCTTAATATCAAGAGATATTGATATTTCTGTAATAAATTTGTAAATGGAAGCATTTTGAAAGTTTTCGACAAATTAAGTTGCTCACAGTTTGTATTTGTCGACACGATACATCGCACAGTTCTTGAATATCAATTTATTTTTCATTATTGACATATAATTTTTTACAGTATAAAAATATTACAAAATTTCGCGTTCAAACGATGCGCATTGAGCTGTCAAAGTAATGACATATTATAAAATTAAGAAAATGATATTGTCTTTCATACAATGTAAATACTTTAATATAAATAATTTTTTTATATCCGTAATAAAAATAAAGTCTAGAAAATATTGGCTAAATTGATTTAACATGATTTTTCTTATGCGAGATAAAAAAGAATATTTTTATCATATCGCAGACATTTTATGCATTTGTAATACGTTTCATCTGATAGTTTTGATATGCATCGCATTTTAACGCGAAGATTTTATAATATTTTTCTATTGTTATTCGATATTATTGCAAAATTTTATCAATATTCGAAATTATATTAGCATTTGAAAATGGACCAATAGACGAGAAGAATCTTAGATTAATGTGCGATGTATCGTATCTGTAAGCAGGAATTTTTCGCCAACTTTAAACGTTCTTTTTTCAATTAAAATATTATTATTGCTTTGATATTTTGATATATTCGCCTTTTCGTCTTCAAATAATTTCAACAATCTGTCATTAGCAGGAACGCGCGATATTTTTTTCATTCCAGTGACTATCGATTGTCAATGATTGATGCTTGACACGATCAAATTCATAAACGTGAGAAAATTCAAGTTGAACGTAGAAATAAAATTTTAATTCGGGTAAGTCTCTGAGAGACTTTTCAAAACTTAAAATCTTAATAATTAAAAGGGAAAAATTCGTTTTTTTTTTTTTTTTTAACGATTTACCTCTTCGCGTTTAAGGGTTTGAATTAAAATCGTTTGGGACATAAATGTCAGCCAGTTAATTCGCGGAGTGAACGGTACGCATTATAACGTACTGTGGAAATGACATGATGCACAATGATAGCGTGGCAGCGATGCACGTCACCCACATGGGTTTCCGCTCCAGAAAATTCACGAGTCGACATTAATTGCACGGCAATTAAGCTCGATCTAGTTTTTTTGTTTCCCGATCTCCGTCCGCCTGTCGCGTCCGGAAACGTCCACCCACGCGCTTTACCATCGATCATGAAGGTCGGATGTCGTCACGCGTGCCGATCGATTACGCGCGGGATACGGTCACAGAGATGGTCGAGATTAACCGCGGAATCGTTCACGGTTCGTTATTGCACCGATCGTGAGCGGAGATAAAGCATAACGTGTATATTTACGGGCCTGCACGAATTTCTTACGGCTTAATTAATCATGCAGTGCGTTGTCACAGTGCTCTTGTTAGGATCTCATTCATAAAGAGATTAGGCAAGATCATTCGCATCCTTTCGTATAGAAGCGAATGTCTCGTAGACATACAGATGGTTGTCAAAGCAACGACGAGAGAGATGGTTAATTCAACTGTGCGAGAAGCCCTTCTTCTTCCGCAATAAATTATATCGATTAATTATGCACTTATGAATATTTGATCAAGAATCGAGTGCACTAATTTATTTCTCAAAAAATAATAATAGAAGCTGTCAATAAATAAAATAATAAAAAATGAAAATTTAATGAGAAGATTCGCTCCTGTCACATAGTTGTCACATGGCTACTCGCTAATTAATTTTTCAAAAGGTAAGACTTGAACCTTTGAATGTCGAACTTTCTGCAAAAATCACGTCATCCTGAGATTTTTATTTTTATTTAATGACACATAAGATAAAACTTACTTGATATCTTCTTATCGTCGTCATATTTCCCGTGGATCTTCTTCTAACGATCTCCGAAAGAAATAAAAAAAAAAAATACAGGCGCACGGAGGAAGAGACACGAGGACCTTTCCTCAGGACCGCATGTTCCGCGAAAATCACCGGTATTGTCTCGTCGATGAATTGACGGATGTGCGGATCTCGATACCGACGACGAGGCGAAAGCGACGATAGGGAAGAGAGGATGAGACGGACGTCTCTTCGCGGAGGGTCTGCTCCTACAAACACCTGTTAACTCCCGGGATATCCTCGCGAGACTGACTGAGACTCGTTCAACCAGAGGCCGACCAACGTAGGAGCGAGGCTTCTCTCCGACCTACTTCTCGCGCCCGTCTTCGCCTTCTTCCGTCGTGGTGGCACGAGACAAGTCTTCGCTTAAACCCTTCCGCGAGAGCAAGTCCTTTTCCGATTGTTAAATAATCCCGAGATCAAAGGAAAACACCTTCGAGGAAGCTACAACAATAATCATCAGTAATAAATATTAATCGATTAATATAAATTATTGATAGGTTTCATCCCTTCGAAATAAATCACCTCTCTCTTTCTCTCTTTTTCTTCTTTCCATTTCCTGCAATCTATTTAGAGGGAAAAAATTGCACATACATAACTGATTTTTATATGTAATATATAATATAATAATTTATATATATAATTTAAGTATATGACAAATATTAATGAAAGAGAAAACTATGCTATAATTAATAAAAAATTGTCTTCTTTTCAGATATCAAAGTTTTTTTTTAGAAGCTTAAATTTAATCGTTCAAGGGACATTTTTCGTATTCTAAAAATATACAAAACAGAAAGACTGGTATTTTTAATTTGCAGTATCTATGTAAATTTCTCGCTTCTCGCTTCAATGTCGGATACATTATTTGTCAACAAGAAAATTCGTTATGCGAGGTAAATAATTTTTTTAAGAGTGCACTATATATATATAAAATAATGAAAATGTTTTCTTAATCGAATAGATAGAGAAGGGAAGGGATGCAATAATATCATTGTACGCAAAAACGTGTCATCCGAGAAATTTAAAAAAGAAAAAAAAACTTACTCACACTTTTGTTATACTTTGCAAATGAATGCAACTTTTATTTGTACCTTGACGAATTTAATTTGTAGGAATGATGCGATACTTCCGTTTGTTCCAATTACTCGGCCGTTGCAAAAAGGATTTACACATTCAGGACGACGTTTGGGCCGCGTCATTACATCTTTATCTCCAGTGCTTCTTCTCCTCTCAATACTTTCTCGGTACTCATATATTTCGCGCTTCATTTCTCAACTTTGCACCGCTTTCATTTCGCGCTCTTGAACTTGTCAAATTTCCAACACAAGATTTTAAAATACGAGATTTCTTATAACGGTATTCACGAAACAAGTTCTTCAATGTTTTGGAATTATAATTTTTTACGGTTTTATAGGTTTACATCTTCTAATTCTCTCAAAAGCTTAAATTTAATTTAATTTAATTTAATTTAATTTTTGATTTACAATTCTTGGGATTTTAATTGCCGGTTTCCACGTGGAAGAGTTTTGTTTATAGAACATCATTTTTCATTTATAATCTTTCATTTAATTTTTACAAAATATATATATACGCGAATTGAACACAATCATCGAACGTATTGTTATCGATAAAGTCCCTATAAATTAATTCATGATGAATTTTGTTATAATTTTAATTACGATTTTGATTTAAGGAGGAACTGGATGGATCAGTTATGTCAAAAGTTAATAAATCTAATACATTTCGAGTTTTATGAATTTGACATTGTGCAAAAAAACAATTTTTAGCCTTTTAAAATATAAAATTAGTAATCAATTCGTGATTTAAATTAAAAATTTGTCTTGTAAAATTAAAATTTTTATTTTCATAAATTTTTGGGTACGATCACTCTAGTATAAAATCTTTGTAATACAGGTACTATAAAAAAGTTAGTATAAGCTAATATTTGTACTCTATTTCATAAATTAATTATTAATTTTATATTTTAATTAAAGCGTGCTTTGCGTAATGTCATATTTATAAACTTCGAAATGTATTATGTTTATTAACTTTTGATATAGCTAATCCGTCCAGTTTCTCCTTAAACAGAATGTAAACAAAAAGATAAATAGATACTTCACGGCAATTTTCTTAATAAGAGCATCGATCCATTATCTTCTACTTTTAGTCTAATCTTTTATCCAACACACAGTTTTTAATTTCTATATAAAATAAATATTATTTACAATTATGATTTTATTATGTTTTCTTTTTGTGTTGGATTATCTTCGAAAAAAATTATTCTTATTGAAATTTATCTCTTTCAAGATATAATCATCTTCTTTTCGTGTAGATTAAAGGAATTAATCTCTATATAAAATAAATATTATTTACAATTATGTTTTTATTATGTTTTCTTTTCGTGTTGGATTATCTTCGAAAAAAATTATTCTTATTAAAATTTATCTCTTTCAAGATATAATCATCTTCTTTTCGTGTAGATTAAAGGAATTAATCTCTATATAAAATAAATATTATTTACAATTATGTTTTTATTATGTTTTCTTTTTGTGTTGGATTATCTTCGAAAAAAATTATTCTTATTGAAATTTATCTCTTTCAAAATATAATCATCTTCTTTTCGTGTAGATTAAAGGAATCTCGTGTAAAATATGATTGCTGTTTTCCACTATATTTAAAATGATTCATTAGAAAAGCCGCAGAACAATATGCATTTATTCCGTTTCTAAGTCCCATTGTTCGCACGCGACATATCTGTGAGTCTTAATTATTGCACACGCAGATTCTTATCATGAAATTCCAGAGACGCGCGAAACTTTGTCGACGGTTCGCAGCCGGTTTAATTTTCAAGTTCACGAACGACGAGGCCGGTTCGAAACGAACCGGAAGAGGCGTATTTCTTCGTGAGAGAGAGGCCGCGGCGAGTTCAGAGACCCGCCAGTGAAAGTCGATCGGTTAAATGACGCCGATGCACACCTGTGCGTAACGTTCCTATTCTGCCCGCAAGATATATATTATATATAGTACTTATTTCCTCTTCGATGAAATCTCTTTGATCTCTTTCGCTTTAAATCGATAATCCATCCCATAGTCGTAGCCGTAGCTATTAAAAAAACTTTTGCGCATTTTGTATATGAGATCGAAATATTCTTCTTATCTATTTTTTCTTATCCTTTTCTCTTTTACGAAATAAATGTCACGTTTTCGTTATTGAAAATATCTTTTGGATTAAAGTTTTATAGTGAGAGCAGAGAGAGATACAATATGTAATAGAAAAATTGTCGGAAAGCCAAAATAATTTGCATTTATTATATATATATATATATATATATTGTAGGAATATTTTGAAAAATATCTGAGATATATATATATATATATATATATATATATATACATAATTTTCGTGGAATCCAAAAGTCTAGAAATGCGAATATTAAAAAAAAAAAAATAACTTTCACTTTTTGAGGATTCTGGGCAAGCAGCGACAAGGAAGTATCTTTAAGAATAAACAAATATTTCCTGTGCCACCTGAATAATTATTGAATATAAAATTAAGAAATCTAGAAATGCAAATATATAAATAAGGATAAATATATGCGAATATTTGACAGTATTAATTTTTACTTCTTGAAGTTTTTGACAAGTAACGACGACAGCAAAGTCATCTCAAATCAAATAAATATTTTTCATACTTAATTATAATGATTAATGACGCAAAGTAATTTATTACCTTTAATAAATAATATTAATGTTTGATTAAGAAGAGTTTGCGTACTTGCTGTCATCTTACGTGACAAGATGAAGATCTATTTTCCAACTAACTCTTTAGAATAACATTTCTTAATGTTTGATTATTAATAGAAAAATACATTAGAATTTAATAGATTTTTCGTAAGATTCGGACCATTTAATTTCTCACGTCAGCTTGTGAATACTGCCGCGAGTAATATAGATCAGTAGGTAAGTGTGGCCCCGTAGTAACACGTAAACGCGCGAGGAGAAATTGCAGTTCTCTTCAATGCAATACGTGACTAATACGGCATATTAGTCGCAGCTCGCTCATTTATCGCGGATCGAATAAATCGCGTATATCGATTGCACTGCCGTCAATTTTGAATTCCATTTTTTTTTTTTTTTTTTTTTTTTTTAATAAATTGCAATCGTCGATTAACGATTTAGCATACATCGTGCACGTTATCGCTTCGTGCGACGATACTAAAATTCAATCTTTCGCTCTTAAATGGACGGATGTAGAGATATAAACATGTTTATTAAATAAGGATTACGATAGCTTTTGTCAGATTGACAAGAAATGATTTATATATTTGCTTTGACACGTCATTGTTTTAGTATCTCTCGGCAGGTGGGACATTCGTCTAATTACGAAGAGAGAAGAAGTCTCGGAGTCGTGGTCCACGAGCGTGTATACGAATCGCTTAACGAGTTTCTCTTCTCAGAAGGGTCAACATCCTGCTTTTAGCACGTCTCTCATGACCATCTAATGCAAACATTTAAAAGTACGAGAGTTAATTGAGTCCCTTTTGAAAAGCAAAGCTGTTCCGTTTAAATTCGTTCTCGTCCGACGACTCGTCAATTGATGGACGTACCACTTTCTTCGCGTCGGCTACCGACGCCGCTAATTAACTCCTTTAAAATTCTGTTTCACGCATTACAAGAGCTCTTTGTACGCTTATAAAACTATTATTGACAGTTTCACAGAAGAGTGACAGATAACAATCTAATGAATTGTATTTAAATTTGTTTGTCTATTATTTATACATGATTTTTTTTTTATACAAGCTTATCATTTTTTAAATTAATAAAAGTGATAATATATATATATATATATATATATATATATATATATTGTATGTGCCATATATAATAATAATAATATCAATGAAAATCATATATATAATATGCAAAGATAAAAGAATTTATTTTAAATATTATATTAGAGGAAGAGAGATGATAATATTTTTTTTTATTACTAAAATATAATAATAGTAATAGAAATTTCTTATATAATTAAAATAAGAAATTTATAATAAAAATGTTGATGAATATCTTGTATAATTCTTGAGTTTTTGTGTGTAAACAGCTTTATAAAATTTGGAAAGGTTATGAGACAGGATCTACAACATTTAATGTACTTTATAAATTATTTGGCAGCGTTAAAATTTATTAATTAGTAACAAACTTTAGTTTCAAATGTTTAATCATTTAAAAACTCGCAAGGTTCTCGTAATTCGTATCCTTTGTTTTTTGGATTTCGATATATGTAACATTTACAATCTATTATTTCAAAGTAATATTTCATTGACAATTTTATACTAATGACAACAACTTTTTTAAATAATTCTATAATATAATATATTCACATTACAAAAAAAAAAAAAAAAAAAAAAATCTTTTGATAAAAATAGGCAAATATATTTGTGTGTGTGTGTTTTAGAATAATTATAAAATAAAATTTATTGATATAAAATATATTGAAAAAAAAAAAAAAAAAAATTAGTTCATTCAGATTCTTTAGTTCCATCGAGAATAAAATTCCGTTAAGAATATGTAATTCAGCTGGTTTAAAAATCAGTAAGTCAATTATTTTTCGCACAATAAAATATTTGATTAAGTAACGGGCATTCGTGCGATTCATCAGTCGGAACATATCTTACAGATGTTTCTCTTAATTCCCGCGTCCTCGAAGTATCACGCTGTGTATCTCGCATTTGGCGAGATCATTTGGCATTACGATCGCGTTGACATTATTTATCATACGTGCGTTAATGTACACGAAGGCCTCTCGTTCGCAACATTTTCCAATATCGTTCGGCATCTCCGAATAGACTCGTTTTCCTTGACACATCTCGAAGACGAATCCACGCATCGCTGTCGCGAACATCCTACGTACGCCCACGTATCACGTATTATTAGCAATTTCCGATGACTGTCACAAATTACGCGCGTTAATGATATAAAGTATAAAGAGAAAATATTTTTATT
This sequence comes from Polyergus mexicanus, assembly GCF_030449975.1. Lineage (NCBI taxonomy): Eukaryota > Metazoa > Arthropoda > Insecta > Hymenoptera > Formicidae > Polyergus > Polyergus mexicanus. The sequence goes on along the minus strand of NW_027223328.1, from coordinate 3,599,424 downwards.
TTATACAATATATTTGGTAAAGATTCTTTTAATCTCTTAAATCTAAGAAAAAAATCTCTTTTTAAAAGTATCGAAAAACATTTTCTCTTCGCGCGTAAAATCGAATCAGTCGTTATATAGCTTAAAAAAAAAAGAACTCAAGTGGTTCTAAGTCGAGAATCATCGATCCTTATGCAGGATTCAAATCAGCTCGTCATCCGCATACCTCACGACATGCGCTTTCACAGCCGCATTACTTCCGGCGTGGTGAAACTTGCGATATGAAAAGAGCTCTGAGCATCAAACGTTTAAAGCCATTGTTATTTTGACTGTGTATTTAAAGCAACGAGGAAGAGGCGAGAATTGTTGGCGACGAGCGACGATTTTCACGATGGCACACTGTATAATATTTTATCTTCTATCCGCAGCAACGCGTGTGTCGCGGAGCGGACGGGTTCAAATGTAAAACCGTGAAAGCTGAATATGAGAACATGACAGAAAATGTATACAATTGATATCAGATAATGTGCTGTTCGTACTCAGTATTTTGCAGAAGTGAAATCGGGACCGACGTTATTTAATGTTAGGAATGGAAAAATTTTAACTAATCAAAATCAAGCAAAATAAATATAACTCTATTCTATATTCAATCGAATAGACTTTGTATGAGTAAAATTTTTTACTTTGTCTTCTCGTTCGTTTAAAGTAAAAAATTCGGCAAATTTAAAAATTTTTCTCAACTATTTTATTAATTAAATTTTTTTAATAATTAAATTATGTTTACCGATTAAATTTAATTATTGATTCAATTTTCGTCTGAAGATAAAATCAGAAGTTGTTAATTATGAGATAATCACTGTCTTAGGTGACCTCCCGGAATACTTTGTAAAAGGAAATACGCTTGCATTAAGCATGACAAATCGTTGTCACATAATTACAGCCAAGATTGCCGCTCTGCTCTACGACACAATTACACTCGTCAAGTATATGATTTAATTGTTCAGCGCAATCTCTCCACGGAGAGAGAGAAGCGTCTCCGTGCGTTCGTTGCATTGTCCGAGATTCGCGGATGAATTTTAGATTCAAACGTCGTTTACGTCAAAGACGCTCTAAGTTTTAATGTTTGCGTGATCTGTCAATAGAGAGCTATTGCAATATTACACATTTTTCGTCCCGAGATACGTTGAACGAACCTCTAATCTTTTTTTAAGCAGATCTTAACGGAGATTAGAGAGAAGAAAGGGTGAAAGTTTTTTTTTCTTTTCTACATACCGTGATACCGTTAAAAGGAGGCTTGTTGACAAATGCAGTGAAAAATCTTCACATCTGTTTATTCTCCTGCTTATTTTCTGGAACACGAAGTCTTTCGCCTCTTCATCGTGCCTTATAAAGGCGCTATCATGCCTTTTTGGCATGATTTTCTGGAACGTAAAAAATGTCGAAGTAGACATCGCGAAATAATCTATCGCGGAAACATGCGCATTTCCAAGCATTTTACGAGCGCTCTCGTTGCTCAACTATGCTTGAAACTACGCTTCATTACTCGCTCAGAAGTATAAGAATCAGCGCAAAAGATGGCTCACTTTCGATAACGATATCGGTAATACGACTACGTGTCGATGACCTTCGAGTATCTCGGGAAGTGCGAGACTCATCAATTTTCGCTAGAACTCGTTAATTGTCCTTGAAATTCTGAGGTCTGTCCGAAGACCGAAAAAAAAATTTAATGTCCGCAAAAAATATTATCGGATTTCGCTTAACGAAGACGTTTCATTCCTGGCATCTCGATTTTTCGATGGAAAAGATGTAGCCGAGAATAATGATAAATGTGATATAATGAATAATACAATATTATCCAGAATCAAAAACGCGCGAAATAAAACATAGATTTAAATGAGTCGTTAAACTTGTAATGATACTGCTTTTAAGTCAGCAATGTCATCTATGGTTTTTGTACGTATAAGTGTGTGTTAATATAATATAAACAATTTCAAGATTTATTTTATTTTTGTAAAGAGAGAAAGAGAGAGAGAGAGAGAGAGAGAGAGAGAGAGAGAGAGAGAGAGAAAGTGAAAAAAAATAGAGAGAGAATATTATAAAGAATTAATATACTGCAGTAAAATAACAGATTTACATTATATAATTTATATATATATATATATTTATTTTATAATTTTTAAATTATTATTATTAATATAAATATAAATTATAAATTATTACTTATTTTATAATTTTTAAATATTTTATTTTGTACTATATACTCTTAATTCATAAATCTGTGAAATCTTGCTTAATAGGCAAATTAAATAAATTTAAATAAATAAATATTATAATAAATGCAAAAAATGCTCGTGTAATTGCGCGCAAAAGGTATCTTATTATGGTGAGTTTAGATTTCTGAGTATGATATTCTCACGATATTCAGAGAGGACGTCATTAATTGATTTGACCGGATCGACTGGTTATCAACGCGAGTCGAAGCTTTCTTGCATTCCTGAAGTGAAAATGGAGAAGCGGCGATTCGTAACGACCCGAAATCCAACTGCGGTGTTCGTCTTTATTACGCTTGTTTCTCTCAATTGCCAATTATCTTTTTATCGTCTCGTATTATGCTGATATTTACCAGATTTTCGCCGCAAATGATGACATCGACATAAAACAATGCCTCATAATTCATTTGGTTATTGACGTTTTTAGCGTTACTATAAATATTATCATTTAGAAAGTAATACAAGTATTATTGATTACAGTATATATTTTAAAGGATATGAATAATCAAAATGGTAATAATGATTGTGCACGAGATAAAAGTCCCGAGCGCAAAAAATATAATATTAAAAATAATATAATTTAATAATATAATTTTAAATGTATACTGTCGATGTAAATAATTCTCTTAAGAAATATAATGCTTTTTATATCAATTGTAATTAAATGTTAAAATATAAATAATTTTGTGCGTTTCGTACGATAAATTGTAATAAATTTTATATAACATTTATACACACATACATAAAACTATATGTAGTTGTATGTATTCTTTAATAATAATAATTATAAATGTAGAGAGAAAAGAGAAATAATCCCGCGTGTCTTTTATTTCTGTTATAATATTTTCTTATGATAGATTTTTCAAACAAGTTGTGTATGTGTGTGTGTGTGTGTGTGTGTGTCTTTTCAGTAAAACTATCAAAAGAAATTCACACATTTGTATATCATATACTACACAATATCATATAGTCTCGTATTTATTAAAACTTTTAATTATTAATATTATATAAAAAATTAAAAAAACTAGTAAAATTAATATATCTTATATTAAAATAATACTTTGATCTATTTTTCAATTTTTTTCTAATAAAATTAGGTTCGCACAAATATCGTACAGAGCAAAACTTTTACATTTTTTATAATTATACGAAAAAATATGATTTTTTTCATCTTTATCTCTAAAGTTTATTTTAATAGAAAGTCTTTATTTGCCTTTTTCAGTTGCTATTTGTCGTTAAATGTTTCAATACTTTTATTTTAAAAGAAATAAATTCTAAATTAAATCAATTCAAAAAGAAAAGAGAGAGAAGAGGAAATCGTAATTTTTTAAATATAAAATATAAACATTAAGAGAAAATAAATAAAGAGCGAGAGAATGCCATGCGAATATTATATCTAGAAATTACATATTACATTTACTCATCGTTACATATTACCTGTTACATTTAGCGTCGTTACACTTAGCCCTCAAATTATCCATTTTACTTGGCCGACACCTTGTTAATTAAAAATTGCGGTGCGCCTCATCGTCTCGGTTTGACCGCGTGTAATTATTGTCGGCGCGTGTACGGGTGCGCGGCGCGTGTACGATAATTGATCAGCTGCTCGCCCGTCAAACGGAAAGTCCGTTGTGCATCCATAAATTCTCCGACCGCGCGCTCGCCGTAGTAGAATAACGCCGACCTACTTATAAAACTGACTACTTTCACTTGCGAGGACGAGGATCGGCACGAATGCACAGGCGGAACGAATTTCCGAATAATCGTCCCGGTACTTCATTCTTAAAAAAATCCAGTTTTTATCCTCATTTTCGTTATTCTTACAGCGACTTGCGCGTCTTGTTGTTTTGCTCACGCGGAAAGATACGATGGCTCATTAATCGTTGCGTTATACGCAATTAATATAAAAATCATCGTTCTCACTTATCGACAGTGTCGTGTTTTTATTGAATTAAATTACAGAACGCTTTTCACGCACAAAATTAAATCGTCGAATAGTTAAACAAAGAGAACATTAAATTGCTTGAATATATTTTTGTAGATGAGTGATGTATAACTAATTTTTATGCGATGCATCTCTCTCTATCAATAATTATCTATAATATATAATCGACATATTGATATATATATATATATATATATATATTATTACTATGGTTATTATACATATATAGTGTGTAATCGGCATAATTATAATGTTTTTTTCGTTTTTTGTACTCTTGCTATTTCATGCGTAAAGTTACGAATTTGCATAATGTGTAAATATCAACGCCATAAATCAATAAGCGCGAAATTGATCGCGTGTGTAGCTGTATGTAAGTGGTTTTTCAGACTTCCTAGACGGTCATTAACAATCAATGGTCGTACAATCCTTCTTTCTCACAGCGCTAAATATCTCACGAAGATCGTTTCTTTTTGCTACGTCATCTGCTTCTGCGTTCATCTGCGTTCTGTTAATATGTAAAAGAAAAGAGATATATTTTTGTTTATATTGTTTTACAAATATGATCAGCTATACGGAACTGAAGTGCGTCGTTTACCTAGTAGCCAAGTTCCACAGGATATTCTGCAAAATGTTGGATTGCGGTTCGCCGCCAGCCAGAATCAATTCGCATATTGATCGATCTTCGCAGATGGCTGCTGATTGTTCGTCGAGCGAGCGTGCCTGTTTATGCTCGATTGGCAGGTCGGCGACCCGAAGTTTCGAGAGGACGATGCTCGGCTGACTAGAATGAAATTTGTCTCTGATTTAAAAAGTATGAGCGAGTAGATACGAAAGGAGGCGACTCACGTTGTCGTGTTGTTGTCGACCCGCACAACCTTGGGCGTCAACGCCAACAGCAGACCCAGTGGCAGAAAAGTACTGATCAGGTGAATAATCTTCTTCCAAGGAGACATACTGCAAATGATATATTTTCGTTTTATATATATTTAAGATTCAATCTTATTAATGACGGAAAACATTAGATATAAATGTAACATTGCTTCATTAATTCCCTAAAATATTCTGTTCATTCGATCGCTACATTGAAAACCCACCTTCTCATTTGCGGATAAGCTATCGTCGAGTGTGGCGTTTCCACGTATTGTATATCGTGATACTCTTCACCTGGTTGATAAAACGTGTACGGGAATTTGCGCTTCCTCGTGTAAGTGGACTGCTGAACAACCAAGACACCGTTACTCTCGGGCTTTTTGATCATCTCGAGTGTGGTCTCTTGCATCGGCTGGTGAGCGTTCTGATTTTGACTGGCGTAATAATTGATGACGTACGGAGGAGATCTCGAGAGATCGAAGTGAGCACTGGTCGATCGATGATCCGTCATCGATTTGTCGAAGATTGTCGATGTGTCCTGCGGCTTCCGCAAGACGTTTTGAAAAAGCGTCTGATCGAGAAACACGTGTCCGACAGTGGCCTCTTCGAGCGGCGACCCTGAAACGGTCTCCGTAACTTCTTGCTGTTTATTGAAGGGATGACGGATACTCGACGGTATATGAATATCATCTTGGAACTTAATTCTGCTCGGTCGCGTCGCTTCATCCATCAGACCGGAGACACCTTGATACGTGTTCTGCAGGGCATTCTGGGACCGCTCATGCTGCGCGTCCAAATGAATACTGTTCTCGAATCTCACGTGTTGCACGTTGTTGAAGGGATTCTTTCGATTCTTGGGCTGCTCGATTTCGCCTAAGTGTATACTGGGTCTGAAGACGTTGGAACTGTTTTGGGAGAGAGTCTCGAAGACGATTGGCGATGTTAATTTCTGACTATTATTGGCGACTGGCGCAGGCGTCGTCGTTTCCTGATCCGAATACCGATCCCCCAGGGAAGTTTCCTTAAAGGAGACCTTCTCGCATATAACTTCAGATATTTCAGCGGTCCATGCGCATACAAATACGGCGAGCAAAAGATGAAGCGGGAGCAAATGACGTTCGGAGATCTTATGCAACTGCATGTTTGTCGATTAAGTGAACGGTCAGTGTAAATGGAGTGACGATGACAAGCGACTATTGAAGACAGCTGTTTCCATTGCGAGGAACCTGCAACTGAAGGATTCAGTACGACATACTGTGACTTTAACTCACGAAGGCAAGAGTTACCTTAATACGGGCGCTAAAAAGCGTGAATGTGCCTTAATCATTGTCCGTACTCCAATTGTCGTCGACAAAGTAAGTGTTGCGATCTTTAGTTCCAGCAGATTTCATCATGGTGCATCGTGCCGTAAATGCAGATGTCGCGACGACGAGATAGATATTTTCAAAAACAATTTCACATAAAATTAATTATTAACCAAAGAGAGAAAGAGATAAAATATTTATTATTTTATCTTCTCCTCTGTTCTTCTTATTTTTAATCTTACTTTTGTTTCAGATTTTATATTTATCAATATTATTCATGTACGGGAAAAAATAATAAATTTATTACAGTCGCGAAATCAAATTAAAGTCTGTGACTTTTATTTCTATAAATATTGTAGAAAGGAACAACTCACAAACGCAAATAACTCTGAATTATTTATTGAAAAATTGAATCTTTTTTACCGAGATATACGCGTGCTACATTTTGATTTCACATCAATTTTATAAAAAAAGATTTAGATCGAATGAAAGCAAGTGGAAAACGTTTAATGGATTGTTAAATTGCGTAATTAAGATAGAAGACATTCCTTGCTTCAGAGATACTCGTCTAGTACAAGTGTAATGAGCGGAAGGGGTGAAAAGACTTTCTAAGCCAAGTTTTATCGCCGAGCGGTGAGAGTCTGACCCTGTTTCACGGCGAGGTCATTTTAATATGCTCTATATGGTATATATACGCGATATATCTTAGAAATTATTTTACAAAGAAAGCGACAATTTTTTTATATAATCCTTCTTATATAAACATTTAAGCCTCTCTTTTAAATATTTTTTATGTAGACTTATTTCGGATTTATATAAAATAGAATTGGAATCTATAATTTATCAATTATTGAGGACCTGCTAAAAATAAAAGCGATCGTTATCGGTGAGAGACGGCAACCAAACAAAAAGGAGAATTCACATGAAACACGAACAATTTAAAGAAAATAATAATTTCGATAATGTAGCTTATTGCTTTTTTTATAACATTATATAAGTAAAAATTCTGTTAAAATTATATTTGTATATCAATTTCAAACTCGTGTCATTTTCTCTGCGAGTTATATATCTGCTTTTCTTGAAACTTTCTGTTATCGCGCGAGTTTTCAACATCTAGGCTAGATTTTATCTAGGTACCCTTTTCACCCCTTCCACTTCTTTTCATATCGTTCTCGGCATCGCGACTCTCCCTCTGGTACGACCGACAATGAAGGTAGACGTCTGCCGCACTCGCACGAACCATTCTTCCTTTTTTCCACCATCATCGCAGTCGTTTTCGCGGTTAGCTACGTCTAAACCGACCCAATTCCGGTTTTGAGTAGGCCACGCTAACCACGCCGTAACCGGAATTGGAGATAAGAAAAATCCATCTTGTACGCCTCTGCAATTCCGAAAATGCACGACCTTATCTACTTCACAATAAAAGAGACAAGATCTGATTATTCATATTCCGTAACATAAAAGAACGATTTCCTATTATCGAACAGCTGTTAAATAAAGTCACGAGTTTGCCTGTCAAATATTTCAAAAAAGCAATGCTTTACATTGATAACAAACTTCAAGAAAAATGAAAAATGGAAATAAAAATTGCTTAAAGTGATGCATATAAATACGCTTTGTTAATTTTCTTCTGGAATGATAAGAGAGCGATAATGCACTGCGAAAATTGAAGGAGACGCGTAACCGCCGATAGAGACGGGAAATGAAATCGTTTGTTTCTGGGTCGTCGCTGGGCAAAAAATCCTAGATCGGTGAAAATCCGGTAGAAGAATCGGAAGCTGCTCGTAAAACGGAAATTGAATTTCACTCGCGCGACGAGCAAGAATCATCATAAACGAGAAAGGGTGGGGCGGGAGGAAGGGGGCAGGAGGAATAAAAACGACGGAGGTTTCTGGGCCGCGAAAGCGCAAAAATCGGTAAACGACCGATTCTACGTTTGTTTGTCCCATACCCGATTCTGTACGCATCTGCATAGAAGAAGGTCAAATCGACGATTTGTCGAAGCATGAAAATCAACGACGGCCTTCTTTGTTCTTCGCAATGTCCTTAATTGTGCGACCATTCGATCAGAAACTCCACTTCCTCTATGATTGCGGTATGCGTGCATTTAATTCGTAAATATATACAATATAATAAAGAGAGCAAATAAATCATGTATGTTAAATAAACAATTTTCTATTAGCTTTAATCACGATAATATTGACGTATGTTACTCGCGTCATCTGTCAAAAGATATTATTAATATATTAGAATTATTCAATAATTAATACTAGCGATAAGATTTGTACAATATATTTTTCCCATATAAAACTAATTTTTAATTATTGTAATATATAATATTATTTTAACTCTCTTTCATATAAATTTAATATATACCTATATTTATAGTTAATTGTATGGGAAATATATATATAATTTCGATGTAATTTAATTCGGGAAATAAAAAAATCATTATGGTAGATCATTTACGATAAAATTCGACATATCGATATTAATTATATTATTTTCGACTGGCTGGTTTTTATAATAAATAAAGGAAAATATAATCACATACCAAATTATAAACATGTCAAGAAAATCAGAAAGAGAGAAGGTGTAAAGCATATTTCTTTTAATACTTTATTCGCAATTCTCTTTGAGTCTCTATCGTAGCGATTGATAATAACAAATAAGGTAAGAAATCGATCTCGAAAGGACTGACACGACCCGAGAGTTCCTCCCGCATGCCCCGATCTCTCTAAGGCAATCGAAACTATAAAGCCGCGCCTTGAGGAGGCCGGCGACCAGAAGAGAGAGCACAACTCATGGCCATGGAACGTTAGTTTCTGCCATGTTTAAACGGTGAAAGTAGCATTTTGACAAAACGTAAAATCCGCGTGAAAATGACACTGTCATCCATTCGGAGTCGGCGAGCCGGACCGCGATGGAGCGATGGATGCGGCGCTCGCTCGTCGTGTCGTCACCCGGGCTGATTGTCACGAGCGCGCTGTAATTAGCGCGTGACGAGCGGTCTGGGTCTGTTTCTTATCATTCTATTGCCTTTCATGGTCGCCTTCGGACGTTAATCGGGAGAGAACGACGATCAATGATCAATACATGAGAACTATTGGCAATTGACTTGATTTTCTCTGTCAATTACGATTCTATTATATCTTCTTTATCTTGATAACCGTTCGCTCTACCGAGTTGATAGAAATAATGCCGATAATGGCGATTAAACCATCGCGAGATCAAGGAAGGTTTAAAAACACGATCGTTTCGTCTCATTCGAATGCATTCAGTCGTGTTTCGAATTAGCGGCTAGATTTTTGCGATGTTGTAAGTGTGCCTGATTAAAGATACCGATAAGTGAGAAAGCGCATTGTAAATAACTTGTCGAAATGATTGTTTTAGCATATGGGCGGATTGATCGAGGAGATTCGTTCATAATAGTAATGGAAGTGTTCCGATGGGAGAAAACAGGGGAATGATTGAGAGGGTTTATCCGTGACCGAAATAAATTCTCAATTTGAATTCGAAGTCATATTTTTAAAAAGTATTAAATGCATGTGTGTGTAGTGTCTTTAATTATATCAATATATATCAATATATTATTACGGATGACGACTATTTATTCATCTTTCATAAAAATTCATTGTATGTTATATTTCATAATTTCAAGAACTCACACGCACAACTAAATCAAAAAATTATTTTGTTAAAATCTAAGCATATCACAATATTTGAAATATTGTATAAACGAAATTAAAAGGATATCTTTACCTTAGGTTGAAAGAACTTTCCTTCTCCATTATTTTATTCCACAGTCATTCAATATTACTCGTTACTTCCACTTTTAAAAATTCACGGATAGAAGTAAAATATTTCAAAGTAAATAAATAAATTCTCAAGTAAAAGTAGGGAGGAAATATTCTGCATTTACTCGATATCTGCACGAAGCTTAGAAAAGCGAACACTTTAGAAACCGCTATCTTGGTACCGTATAACATCCAACAGTACCTTGCGGGCGCGCACAAAAATATACAGGCATCATTCACTTGTCGGAGACCAGGGATGGATCATCGATCGTAGCCGGCGACTGACCTCGCCTTCTATTGTGTCCATTGTATTCCAAGAACGTTCTCCAAGAGGAAAGACCTCTGAGGTATTATGGCGAAGCGAGATAGAGTGAGAGAGAGAGAGAAAGAGAGAGAGAGTCTTGGCGCGGGTGAGAAGGAGAGACAATACGGCGCCCGTTCTCCAAGTTGATGAAGTCGAGAAGTAAGGAACAGTGCATAACAGCAGGCCGCGAAGATCGAAGGAAGATGCAAAATGGACCAAGCATCGAGCAAGTGGGGATCTGGATTAAAAGCAAACGAGGGCAACGTCTCGGCAACAGAGCCATCTCGGACCTTGAGGAGTCGAGGCCGCGTTGTACTCCACACTTCCGCTTTTCCGTCCGCGTTCGTAACGTCGCTCTGTCGTCGTTGCCTATTGTTATCGCTGTCGCCGGCGTGGTTGGTTTCTGTAACGGGTCTCGTTGTTCATGTAATTAAAGACGACTCGGACGGCTAATATCGACACGGTCAGTGCGACGCGCTGTGAACGCGGATTATCACTTAATAGCACCGATAAAGAGTAGAATCGAGTAGACAATGTGCGAATAATTACGGAGTGGAGCGTTTCGAGCCGAGGAATAGCAGTGATTTCGACAAATTTTCCAATCGTTATCTTAAGAATTCAACTCGACTAAATCATTGTGGTTTCGTCTTCCTATTCGTCTCTCCATTTTTTGATTATCAGACATTTTGTCTGATGTTCCCCCTTTCGGAAGATAATATTCTTTTATAATTTTTGTAATTATTAATACATGCTATATATCACTTATCCTTTTAATAAAAGATGAGTTCTTGCAATCTACATAAACAAAAATAAAATTAGCGTATTATATTGTAAAAGAAATAAAAAAAGTTATTAGGGTGTCGGGGTAGCTGATAAAAACCGGAGACTTATTAATAAAATTCTGATACGATTTATTATTACGCGAAATAAAAAATCTTCGTGTTTTAGAAATGACGCCGAGAGGAGCGTTTTATCTGCTCCTGACGATCTTGACGTTAGATGGATCGCAATGCAACACGAGACACTTGGTAAAAATGAGGACGAATGCATCCGAAATGTTTAAGACAAAGACCGACAATCTGCGAATTCTTCAGGATCCGATAGCGATCACGCCGAATTCCCTGTACGATAATTCGGGAAACGAGCATCAAATCGAGGACGAGAGGATGACCAAAGAAATATCGGGCAATCAGTTCAATCGGAGAAATTCCTTCGATGAGACATCGACTTTCAATCCAGATGTACTCAACAAGTTTCTCGAGGAATACGCGAATAAGATAAGGAGTACCACCGAGAAGAGCTTCAAGTATCCTTTTAGAATCATAAAACCACCTGTGGAGCCGCTCGTCCTCGAAATCGACAACGAAACCACCGAGACCACAATCATTTCTGAACAGGATGAAAAATTTCATCGAATTGCAAATGCTACTTCGGCAGAAAATGATGCGGTGAGGAAAAAAATATAAATTTCAAGTTATGATGAGACGGGCTAATTTTTTTATTTAATATTTTTTTCAGTTTTTTTATACAAACTTTCTTAAAAAAAGAATTCAAACATTATATATTATTATTATTATTATTTAGAATTTATATTTTTTCCTCATCGCATAAATATAAATTCTAAGGTACAATATAATAATAATATATAATGTTTTCTCTCTTTTTTATGAAAGCTTGAATAAACAAATTGAAAAAAAAGAAAAAATGTTTAAAAAGATTCCATTATAATTTATATTTATTTTTTTGAGAATATATTAACTGAAAATAGTACAAAAATAATAATATCTGTAATATACGATTAATTTACCGCATATATAAAGTACAATTTATTTGAAATATAAATATCCTCTGTATATTTTTAATGTGTATTATATAATTTAGCATTGCGTAATAAAAAATACGTTGATGAATTTCCGGTTGTCTCTCCCGACTCTTAGTTAAGCGAGGCGCTAAACGACACCTTGAAGAGGAACAAATATTACGGTACAAATGCTTACGAGGACAGGAACGGCTGGGTGACGTTAGAAGCAATTCCGTGGTCTAAGAGCAAAATTTCCAAGTGGCAGGCCAATTCCAGCACGCAACGACCTTGGCCAGATATAAAGCCGTGGGATAAACCGAGCATGAAACCATGGCCCAGCGACCATACCATCAGACCCACTTATGAAAACAACAAACCGTGGTAAGTACCGCAACCGTCAATTTTCCTTTCACTATGCGACGCTATATGCGAGTTTACGAAAATGGGTTTCGTGCTCATTACGACGAGAGATATTTACTATTAGCGTTCACAATTGAAACATTCTTTATAGCGATATTTAATGATACAGCAATACATTTTAGAAATATATCAAGAATAGTCTCGTAGATATTTGTATTCATTTCTCATTTTTGCGCTTCAATCCTTATATTACGCAGATATTTATGGAAGAAGAAAAATTAATTTTTAATAAATATTAAAAAATAATCTAAAAAGATAATAATTTTATTAAACTATATCTGATTAAATGTCTACTTTTTATATTACACCGAAAGTACTTTTCTCGACAAAGGATCAATTTTTAGTAAATGGTTAAATTCTTAGGTACGACAAGCCGAAACCCAATTGGTCCGATAACAACGAGAACCCGTATCAAAAACCGATTTCCCGTCCTCCTTATCACTCGGACGACACGGCACAAAAGTGGCCATCGGAGAAACCATATTGGAACAAGTACGAAACCCATCGTCCAAACAGCGATATCATCACGGACGATAGACCGGCTAACTTTCCCAACACTTGGTCCAGGCCTCAGACGGCTTCGTATCAGTTTGTCGACAAGTACACGGAGAAGGATCAATCGGGAGACGGAAGCAATTGGCACGATTATCCATCTAAATACGAGCAAGATCGACCTCGACCTACCCTGATCACCGAGAGACCAAACTTCTCGCATTACCAATACGCGAATAATCATCCATCGAATCATCCGGCGAGCGGCGACGGTCAATGGGTCCTTCTGTCAACGAATCGTGGATATTCCAAGTCAAGACAGAGATCAATCAAGATTGATACGGTAAACGTTCCAGAGACATTCAAGGCAACCAATGTGACGAGTCGCGGAAACGGGAATAGATACAATAGACCTGCGATACCCGTGATGACTTCGAAACGCCAGGTTAGGCTGGATGATCGAAGAGAGGGAGAATAAAGTTTAATCTAATTTAAATTAAAATGTGCCTTTTCCCTTTCTATCTCGCTTCAAATCATTTTTTAAGATTGATAAATATAATTTTCATCTATCATTAATTAAAGTTTCATAGAAAGTTACGATCAGTGATCATCGACATAAAATTTTGCCATGTTAATTATATTATTGATTTGGATTTTTTTCTTCATCAATAAAAGTATTATTGATAGCTGCTTTACGAAAGATCGTTTACCTAGGTCAGATTGACGGTGTTGCCATCGATCAATGGCACCAACACGACGACGTCCCACGGAGGCCTTCTGGAAGTCGAGAAGACGTTCAAAAGCGTCGAGCAGAGCCGCAAGGAATACGAGATGGGGAAATTGACGACCGAACCGAGTATCCCGAACAAAAGACCGATCAGACACACTTTGAGCGGACAACCCTCGAGCTCGGCAGTTCTGGCAGCCGTCGGAGCAGGTACAACTGTAAAACAGATTAAAATATGTATACTTGACAGATTTATATTTTAATTTGACGTAATAAATCTAATATTAATATTTAACGAAAGAGTGAGTTTGGCAAACGTGTTAAATATTAGAATTAATAAAAAGATATTAATTTAATGGTATATAAAAAATACATTAATTTAATGTCAAATTATAAAAAATAATATGGTAATTTGGTCTCTAAACTAATTGTTAATATTTATACTTTCTTCATACAACAATGTGAAAAATTCAATAATTAGATTCACTCTTCTTATCCTTGTGCATTTTCACATTTTATTATCATAAAATTTCATCAAATTGTATATTATATTTATTACGTCAACGGTAATCTAATAAAAATTAATTTAACTCAAATTTACATAATTTATATCTCGCTTTCAAATCGCGGGATTTTAATATACAGAGTGTTCTAAATCTTTTGTAATACCATTGAATGACAGAAATTATCTAAAGACGAAAATATTAATATAAAAATGTTGAGATTATAATGAAAATAGAAGAGGTTCTCAAATATCAATCGATATTAATTTTATATATATTATTTTATATATATTTTATATATATTCTTATTGAAAAAAATTTCTTTCTAACTTTGTCTTATCTAACTTTGTCTTGCGAAATCTGTCATTAATTAATATTACAAAAAATCTGAGACATTCGGCCCCTCTCTCTATTTGCTTAATTAAGTTCATAATTATCGTACCTATGTACCACAACAGGTATGTTGCCGGCGACAATGGCGATGATGATACCGATGATGCTGGGTCGTCGAAAGAGAGATTTGAGACTGATGGATCACGGCTTGAACAAACCCTACGATCTCCAAATGGATCTGCGTAAATTCGCGGGGGAACATACATAACACCCAACAAAGGAGACCAATAAGACTCGTTTAACATTCAAAAAATACTCATTAACGGCGATGCAAAAGATGGGGAATGGAACGCGCGATATGTACAAATGATGTTGAAGTTTCGAAACGTTGAGAACATAAAAACAAAAGCGATATTGAATAATTTACTCACAAATCTAGTGGACTTTTGCACCGATTACTCAAATAGAATTTCAATATGCAAATCAGATTTAAAGTTGAATATATATATATTTTACAGACCATTTCTGCAGATATTATATTAATCAGCTAGGCTATAGATGTCATAAAACACTAAATGAATAATCAATATAATTCCGTCCGTATTTACAGGCGAGCGTATACGATGGATTTAGAAACGATTACTCTCTATTGCTGTTCCAGTACAGATATTAGCGAATAGAGAAACGCGAAAAAATAATATCGCAAAGAAATTTCCGCATGTTGTTTTGCTACTCCGCTTACCACGTTTAAATTGCTGTAGTTGACAGTAGTTGGAATTGTGTACAAAAAAAAAAGAAAAAACACAATTCATTTGAACTTTTATCTCGCTATCCATGAATATTTATTATTTATATTTTAAGCTTGGGAAGATATTATTATGGTAGATGTAAATTTTCAATTTATTCCGTTAACACAACAGGCGCATCAATATTCATTTGCAACAGTTTAATTATTTCATTACGCGTAAGTTGTCGAATTTATATTTGTTGAAGCTCGAATTGTTCAAAAAACAGTTCACGTTCAATTTTCTTATTGATACAATTTTTGAAATAATTCATAGTAAAACTTCTCCGTCAGAAATAAATGACGTATAGTATGACGTGTTTTTTTTTTGTATAGCGTAATATAGAGAGAGAAACAAGAGCGTTCACAATCTCCAATATTTATTTACATAACTCATATCAGGGTATTACATAGAGAGTTTACTTATTTATTTATTCATTTATATATTCGTTTCAGTTATTTATTTTTATTTATATATAATACTTTACAGTATGGTAAGTTGCCTAATAATCAGCTCTCGTCCGTACTTTTTTCCTCGCTCTTTGGCGAGATAAAATGAGAGCAGTATGCGTACCAAACTAATAAATTATGTGAAGAGATACAAGGATCTTCAATAAAAATTTAACTGCAATTTTCTGGAAGAAAGAAATTTATCGAAACCCCTCACCAAACTCCCGCGCTAGTTTTGAGTCTGAAGAAATATATTCTTAAAACGTATCTTGTCATGTCGCGTGTCGTCCGTTTACGCGCGAGGATCCGAAAACCGATATTAAAGCTCGTCAAATTAATCAAACATTTATCGTAAAACTGAAGTACATTGCATTGTCGTCGTTCATCGATCCCTCGCGCGTCAAGCATCGAAGAGGATCCTGACAAAAGATCCCATACTTTGAAGAGGAAGACGCTACGCGTTCACCGATGTAACAGTAGTTCGTGTTTCTCTTCATCGTTTTAGCTTTCTAAGTGAAAGGACGAGCATTTATCGGCGATGCAAACAGACAAAAATGATCGTCCGTGAAATCGCGTCTCGAATCGACCGTGAAGATGTCGGGGAAGATGTGCGTTGCTTCTTCTTTACGAGGCTCTTCGGGATCGCGGTTATCCCGGCGAATAACATTTTCAAGCAAACGCGCGCCGCGTAGGATAGATTGGAGAACGAAGCGATCGAAACGTATAAATTATAGCGCGAAACGCAAAACTTTTATCGCCAGTCAATTTATCGCCGTTCCTCGAGTTTGCTATACCCGGTCATCCTCATTCCTCGCCGTTGATCCTCTTCTGCACGTGACCTAGATATCGCGCGAATCCTTCGCTGGCGTGCTTGAGGATCGTCAAACCCAGCCTGAACTTGATCTCGGCCACTTTCTTCACGAAGTTGAAAAGGCTAAAGCCTTCCGGGGGCTTCTTCGTGGTCGAGCTCTCAAACCATTCGACAGTTGTCGCTTCCGAGTTTTTCGAATTCGATGTTGTGCTCGCGGAATTTGTCTCTGTGGTATCTCGATCAGAAAAAGTTTCCGAAGAGGTGCTTGAACCACCATCATTCGCTTGCTCGACGATCTTGGGAGTAGATGACGCGCTTTCGGGGATATTCGTCGTATCTTTTGCGTTTTCAATATTTTTCACGGTAGTAAGAGTCTTCATAGTGGATTCCTTCGCACGCGTATTGGCTTCCTCCTGCTGTTTTTTCCTCTGCCCCTCGATATCTTCTACCTCGTTGTCCTCGCTACTTTTCTTCGTCTTTAGCTGCTCTCCACCCGGCAATGCCGAATCGATGATGTCCAGAATCTCGTTGCTCAAGTCTTCTTCCTTCTCCATCTCTTCGCGCTCCTCCTCGAGATCGTGTTTTGAAGGTATCAGCTGTATTACCGACTCTCTTTTCGACCTCGAATGTCGATCAGCTTCGCTGGTATCAACAGCGCGTTTGACTTTGAGAGATCGCGGTCCATGTTCGACCGCTACCGCGGTCGGAGTTATCTCGATCTCTTCATATCCATCGTCCGGTTTGACAGTCGATGCTGTCAAGTGACCGTAATTGTGCACATCAGCTGAGTTCGGTAGGAAATTGAAACCTTGTGCGATATCTCTCTCGAACTGCGTTTGCCCGATCTCAGTCGATACATAATTAACGCCGTTCTTGCTGTCTATCGGCAAGCCGGCCGCTTTCGTGTCAAAGGGATATTCCTTGGGTATGTTACCGACCACAAACTGCCGATTCGCAGATCCTGCGATTTCTGACAGATCCGAATGCTTGTGATCGTAATAAACCGGAGTGGTTTGAGCCTCGGTATATCTAAAGTCCGTGTTCCGATACTTAACTGCTGGCTGGGTGTTCTCCATCGTTTTGTAAACGGATGATGTGGATATCGACGGATATCTCGCGTCGATCTTTTTCGTTGTCTGTGTATCATACGCACCATCATAATGCTGATAATTATAATAATTGCTATTGGCATCCTTCACGCTCGGATACTTGCTCTCGTGATTCGTCATACCTTGAAATACCTTGAATAATACCTCCTCTTCGCTCTGTCCGTAATTACCGCCGTACTCGTCCGGATTGTATTTGTAATTTTGCTCCACGTCGTAATTTCTTCGGGAGATGGTCCCGCCGAAAGGATACAAGAAGTACGAGGCTAAACCAAGACCTAGACCCACCAGCGACATCACGCCGAAGCTAGGCATAACCTCGCGACTGAGAAAGTTGTAGATTTGAGTGCCGATCGCTTTCGGTGGCTGTTTTTTCTTGTTCTTTGTCGAATTTGCTGCGACCTTTGTCTCGGGTGCGATCTTTGATTCCTGGATCGCGTTATCTAAGAAGGTGGCGTCCGTGATACCTTCGCTAATCTCCATCAAAGTAGAGATTGTCGCGACTGTTGTCGAACTTGGCGCTGCTGAAGTCCTGGATGGTTTGCGTCTACGAACTTTGTTCTTCTTTCTCTTCGAACTGTGTCTCGGACGTTTAGTCGTGGTTGACACTGTCGTTGCGGTCGTCGTTGTCGACGTTGCGATCATTTCTGTTTGCGTTTGCGTTTCTACATTAATCTTCGTCAGTTCGGGATTAAAATCGAACTGTAAGTCTATTTTGGAGTTACTCAGATTATTCGTATCCTTCTCTACGATCTGCTCTATCTTATCCTTGTCGATCTTCTCGGTTTTTAGGACCGGCGCGTTCACTTTAATTGGCTCTATTTCAATTTGCGCAGTTTCATCCGCAGGCTTTTTCAGCTGTACTTTCAACACGTTGTTCACTTTCGTGCCGATCGGTTTCGATCTCACTGGCACTTCCACGAGGCCGCCCCCGGACAAAACCTCTTTAGACGCGATATCGGAACCTGGGGTGATTGCAATCGATGTCGGAAGTAAAGTGGTCGAGGCTTTCTGATTGTCCATGAGCATCGAAGCTTTTATTTTAGTGACAAATATCGGTTTTTCGATATTCTCCGATTTGTTCTGCGGAGTTGTGATGATTTGAACCGGTTTGAAGGTCACTTTCTCAATCTTACCGGTCGATATGGAAGTCTCGTTTTTCGTTGTTTCAAGTTTGATTGTGGTTCTTCTTGTCGTTGTAGGCTTTGGTCTACCCTGTTGACCTGATCTCGTCGGCTTTGTCGTTATTAGCTTGGAATGCGAAGTCGTTCTCGGCGTTGTAATCTTCGGTTTAGAAGTGGTTCGCGTCACCTGACTCTTCTTTGTTGTAAAAATGGTTGTCGAGGAAGCTGTTCCGTTATTCGACAAAGTACTTACAGTTGTGGTGCGAACTGCTTTCAAAGTCGTACCCGAAGAGGATTCTAACTTTTCTGAATCCGAAGTGCCTCTCTCCGGTTTTAGAGTAGTTGTGATCTTTTTCATGATTGTTGTAGTCGGTTTTTTTGTAATCACAGTTACCTTCTCCGTGGTTATCACGGGAATCAACTGCGACGTGCTTTTTTCTGCCGTTTTATCAGGCTGCGAGATCGTTTCTACTCTATCAATTGACGAACTTGGCCTGACCGTTAATCGTACTTCCGTCTGGAAAGGTTGTTGTAATTTCGTTTTCTCGACCTCCGTGCTCTTTACAGTTGTGGACGGCGGATTCAGCAGGATCCACGTGGAAATACCACCGGTAGTTGTTGGATGATTCTTATAAGCAGTCATCAGTCTCGTCGAACTCATCTCCCGCTCGAGCTCTTCCTCCGTTATCGCCATTGCCTGGCCAGGATGGCTATTCTCGAAATAACTGAACTTGGAATTTATCGGCCTGCCAAAATTTAAGCCAGTGGACTCTGAGTTACCGATTTCTGAATTGACTTTTTTTATCCACGAAGATGTGTCGTTTTCTTCTGAGGATTTCGGCGTCGTCGCGATGCCATGTTCTATCTTGGTGAATTCCTCGTTATGCACTTTTATCATGTCCTCCGGGTTTGTAACGTTGAGAAGTTGAGTGGCGACGGTTCTCAAGGATTGATCCATATATTGCAGATCCTTCAAGTCACGGTGAGTGACATTTAGCTGCTCACTGAAAAAAAAATGTCATTGTCAAATTTCGTCGAAAAATGATCGAAGGCGCTGTTTCGCAAGATATTTCCGATTTGAATAATCATATGTTAATTCAACGCAGCCATATAATTGTATTTTAAAAGTGAAAATCGTAAAAGATTGATATCACGCGACAATATCTAATTATCTTGTGAATTTCTTTTATAATCTTATTAACATCGTAATTTATAACAATTTTACTAACAATAAGAAAATAATTATATTATATATATAAATATTAATTAATAATAATAAATAATTATATATATACTATATACATATATAAAAATCTTGGAAAAAGACCCATGTAACAGCGTGTTATTAAACATTATCCTTACCTTTTCTGTGCAATAGCTAAGACTTGATCTTTCGTAAAGTAACAAAAATATTAGCACCACTATGAAACACTAAGTATGCAATTGAAGATAAAATAAAAAAAAAACAATACATAATAAAGTAACAAAACAATGCAGTTCCAAATAAATTATTACCTCCATGTGTCTCAGAGAATAAATCAATCAAATTAATATAATATAAATTAATATTAATTAAAAAGATTATTTTAATTAAAAATTTAAATTAAATTTTTTTTTCTTGATCATATATCGATTTATACATATATCTGAACACGCTAATAGTATTCAAATAAGTAAAGTGGATTAAGCAAAAAAAAACTTTTGTGAATTGAAATTTTTAACAGAACTAATATTCTTCGGTTAATTTTTTATTTCAATTTAGGTGAATTTTACTTTATCGGAAATTTATATTTAAGATATAATTACATAGAAATATGTTATTAATCTTTTGTACTCCAAGTAACATCAGCTCATCAGCTAATCTGATGAGCTTTAAAAGTTTTGAAATGTTTATGTACCAAGTCAGCAGCGAAATAAAATTTTACTTTTAAAATTAACACGAACAAGCAGTTGCGAATAAATGAATTCGTTTGATTGATTTTCACTATTTTAGCATTCGTATTATTGGTGATTCGTTTTTATTTAATTATTGTAATATAATTATAAATTATTATATTAATGTATTAGTGTGATTATGTTGCGTATGTGTGATACAATTTCTCTTTTTAAAATACCAATATTTTTCGTTAGTTTTTGAGCAGATATTATATTTTGCAAAATACAATTTGGTATATTTTTTGCTTTCTGCATAATTTGAGATTAAGTATTATAATAATATTTCTTTTACAACGAGTTTAGTTGATTTTCAACAAAAGCAGGATGGGACCTAAGGAGATTGTAGATGTATGCAAAAATAGGAATATACATTTTTATATTATAATATATACAAAAAAAATAAAATATTATATATTTATTCACAAAAATATATTAGTCTTTGTTTCAAATGTTTTATTAATGTTACATATTTGTTGGCACTCAAATATACTGCAAATGCCCTGAAATGGTATAAGCTTCTATTACGTTTACCGACACACACACTAGAAAGCAATGATTATAAAATTAAATATCGTATAAATAATTTATCAAAAAACTTATATTAATTTATAGAAAATTAATATATGCGATAAAAAAAGGCGCAACACTATATGTTCCACTAATGAACACATGGCTATAATAATGATAAATAATAATAATAAGATATAATAAAATATTTAATATATATATATACTATACACACACACACACACATATATATATATACATATTTATATATGTATATGTATATATATATATATGTCTTTGTGTATTTATAACTCTTCTTCCTTTGAACAAATTCACATTATATTGTTCAATCTACGGTATTATTTATATAAACATCGAAAGTTTTTCTATCATTATTTTTGGCAACAAAAACAAAGCTACTTAACATCGCGTGTATAAATATGTATAAATTATAAATTTATACACAAGCTTATCAAACTTAATCGAATTATTTTATAAAAATTATATCTATTATGAGTTTCTTTTCACACACAGACAAAAAGAGAGACGATGAAAAAAAGAAAAAGAATGAAAAGAAGAAAAAATGTATGTAAAAGATATGATATTTATAAAATAATATATAAAGATTTTCTATTAATTTAATCATTATATTGTATATTATTTATCATGATAAATAAGCTTTGTTTTACGAAAGAAAGTACCACAAATCTGACTTATTATTATATATGCTACGATGTGCGTTATGTATTAACGCGTCCATATTTTAAAATGAATGTAATATCACCTCGCTGTTTTCTCTCCGCTTCTTCTATTAACCATGTATTATTTTCAATCAACTACGAAACAATATGAACAATCACTACACCCTTTCGAATCCTATCTAATATAATTATCTAATATAATTCCAGCGGAACCATAATTGCTTCATGCAAGTTTTACGCCATGGCTCCTACCTTCGAAATAATGCCAAATGATTTCGAAGAAATATACGAGCATTACGAGATCAATCGGAAATTAATTCATCTCCTGCGCTTCTTCCGTCTGCTCTTCCATTCATTCAAACCATTGTACTTGTGCACGGCTTGTTTAACGAACTCTTCGAGATTCGGTCTAAATCTAATCGTCACCTTGTCCGCAGCACGTCCAAAATCGAGAACGTTCGGTATCGCCCATGGGAAGACAACCGCGGCGATGCCGAGCACGCCGGCCGCCATCGCGGCGAACGGCGCTGCGGCGAGGCTGAAGAAACCGTAACCTAATGGATTCAACAAAGAAAAGTACGTGAAGACCGAGGCGACTGACTGCAACACACCACTTGGCGACATGTCAAAATCGTCATCATCATCATCGTTATAGGAGGATGATCCCAAAGAACCTTGCGACGAAGATAAACCACCAGTGTTCGATAAGCCGGGTCGATTGGGAAGATTCGGCAGCGCGGGAAGCTGCAACGAACCAGGACCGTTGTTGGCTTGACCTGACACAGAATTGCTCAAAGACGAAGGCAGCCCGACCGAAGGCACGTTTATGGAACCGGGGTTTCCAGCAACAGATGGTTCACCTGCGGAAGCAGCCGGCGGAACAACCACGTCATCGCCGATGGCGGGACCATCGACAGACGATCCGACGGGACCATCTGCAACCGAATCCGCCGTTGCTTCCGAGTCCGTTAAAGAAACGCCCGAACCGAGCACGCTGATCTGAGTATTCTGAAATACTTCAAAGGTCGACAGTTCTGAGGGTACAGGATCGTTTCCATCCAAGATGCTATCGGGATTTTTCTGGGAATCATAATAATCGTTTTGACCCGGTCGCGGCGCCTCAAGCGAGCCATACGTGCCGATCGGCGCGGTTACGTAACTGTTTAAAGAATCCTCATGGGAAAGATCGTCGATATCGCCAGCATATTTGTCGCTTTCGTCCGTGTCACCGTAACTCTCGGTCGCCAACAAGATCGGTTGACCCAGCTCGGTCGGTTCGCCGCTCGGCTTGAACACGTTCGTACTCAAAACGTGAGAGTTGACGATTATATTAATATCGGTGCATCCCTCTTTGCTTTGAATCGTATTGTTCACGCGAGTATAAGTGTTTATCGTGATTGTCGGGCAATTATATGACGAGGGGAAGGTATTGGTCTCCTGTTTAGAAGGTTTTTTGTCCTCTTTGTCTTTTTCGAACATTATATGGACATTGGGCTTTTGATCTAAAGAAGAAGCTGCTTGATTAGTAGATATCGTGTTTGATTGAGGTACTTTTGATCGCGTTATATTTGGTTCTCTCAGACCATTGTTTAGAATGTGAACCACCGTATCCTGCGTCACATGTGTCGTGGGATTGTAAACAGTCTTGTTTCTCAGCAACACCGGGTCGGACCAGGAGGAAGAAGTTAAAGTAGGAGAAAGATTCGCTGATTCAGAATCTGTTGCATATTGTGGATGAACGGCTGAATTCGGATACTCTTCATGATAGTTTATTTCGTCCAGATTTTGGCTCTGAGGCGGATCCTGAAGAACGATAGTCTCGTAACGATCGTTATCATAATCGCTAACGCTCAGCGGACGATTAGGTTCCAAATTTTCGTAGATCGATTCGAAGACTGATTCGACTGGTTTACGAACATCGTCGCTATCGTCCGTGAATTGCGTGTCGTTCGGCACGATCGTTGATACCTTCAACCAATTGATGATCTTTTTCACGCTGGCATCAATAACTGGATCCGGATGATTGTAATAGCCGTCGTTTGACGATAAAATCATCGGCGTCTGATCGGCATCGTGAAAGTCATGATTCGAATTTTCCTCCAGGAACGAAGTGTACTTCTCATAATTGTACACATCCTCAATATTCTGAAACGACTCGTTCGACCAGTTCTTCAAGTACGCGTTATGTTGTACCGTCGATGTACTGCCGTAGTCATCTCTCGTTGTGTCTCCATCATCGACTCTCTCGACTTGGCCTGACAGATTCTGAGCATGCCAAGACTGATGATACTTCATCGGATCATTCAAAGCAGGCCTCTTTGAAGTTGCTCGCGTCAAGTGGTTCTTCATCGACTCTCTCAGCTGAACATTGTCGTCATCTTTTAGCTTTGAATTCAACGCGACGTTGCTAATGTCTCGATTTAAAGTAGAAAATGGATATCGGAGCTTAACGAAGTTTCTGTTAGAAGTTATCGCGTGCCTCGGAGATATGTCATAACCGACTTTTGATTTCGGATTCGAGATCAAAATCGGTCGTGTCAATTCTCCCAAATTATTCAAATCGTCGCGCTCGGCATCGACAACGTGGCGAATAGAATCGGTTATGAAATCAGGCTTTAGATTTTCGTGCGAAGTCACGATCGAGTCCGTACCTTTACGAATCGGCTTGTAATCTTTACGATGGATGGAATGAGTTGAAGCGCTTTCCCGAGGATTGATCGAGATCTTAGTTCTCGCTATATGCGAAGACGGAATATTCGAAACCTGTCCTGTCTTCCAACGTAACATATTATCTCCAATAATACGTTTATTCGAGAATGACTCAGACTTTATCGAATCCGATTTTTGTCGATTTTTCGCGATAGAAATATTGTCGGTCCCCGAACCAAACGCATGATCTGCCAAGAAATTATTTCCCCCGGAAGAGTACCTCGTCCGAGCGACTGTCAATTTGAAATTTTGCTTTGAAATTGCGTCGGATTTCGGTCTCTCTAAATTGTCGCTACTTACTTTTCCAGAATAATCAATCGTTCGATCAACCCCTAAGTCGAAGCTTTTATTCGACGCTAAAACAAACTTCGTTGAATTATTAGAAAGATCACCAAACAAAGCTCCGTCTGGTTTGTTTGAATTTCGAACGGTCCCGATCTCTGTGATTTTGCCTAATACGTTCGTCCTCGAAAGACCCAAAGGTGCTTTAAATTCAGACGTCGTCCAGATGTCATCGATCTTAGAACGACGAGCGTTAAACGACGATCGTGTTGTCGGAGCGAGATCGTTCGCGCGTGAACCGATTGCGTTATGCTCGCGCAACGAATCGACATTATCGCGAAAATGTGTGATATACGACTTTCTATTACGTCCGGAAGTCCCCGTATACCTGCTATCGTCCCGAATTATATCGTGCGTCTTGTTCCGAGCTTGACGAACGTCTTTCCATCCTGCGTCGCTCCTTTCCGCTTGCGTTGCCGAATTTACGTCGCCTGAAAAACAAAACAAACAATTTTTATCAAAATTTTTTCGAGAGAAGAATACTAAGTATAGTTTACAGCAAACATTATTGAGATGAATACGGGACACGCTACATAAACAAAGCTTACGACATTCTAATAATGTACTAATTACTTGCCAATCGCAATGAAACTACTAAGCCGTGGCAATTTCCAATTGCTGCAAGTTTAGATAAACACTTCCGTCTTAAGAAATTCAATTTTGCAAGAAAAGCACTATGGGACCGGCATAGCGCACGACGAGCAATGACGTAATTACGATAAGAGGGACAAGTTGCGATTCGACACGCTACAACAATATATAATTGAGACTATTGAGTAATTGTATGTTTAATACCTCGTATGCGTTTTCTCTGTAATAGAATGTTGAACGAAGCCCACTTTTTAAGAAATGATAGGGCTCGTTATCAGAAATAGTAAGGAAATTAACCATTGAAAATAAACACATTGTACATTGTATGTAATTAAATTTTTGAAATGCATAAATTGCAAAACCGGAATTGTTATATTAATTAATAAGACCAATTATATCAATTATTTAATTATACAATTACTAATATAATAATTCTTATAAGTTAATTATTATATTAATAATTATATATATATACATATATATATAATAAGAAAAACTGTATTATATTAATTAATTATTACTGAGATAAATTTTTTAACTGTCATATAATATATTGTAATTCTTCGTTCTAATATTGTCATCGCATATAATATGATTTCCTTAAAAAGGACCTACCACTTTTCTGAGGTCTAGCATCCCCTGATCCTGCGACAAGCAGGACCAACACAATCTTCAATATCTGCATCCGCATCTTCGCACTAAAACAAAGATTAAAAAGAAATATTTTAGAATAAGACTATACACATATACAAAAAAAAAAGACGACACCGCAACCTTATGTGTAATTCATTTACAAATTCAGAAATGGCTTTATCGATGCGCTTTGAATTGTAAAAAGAAGAACAAAGGGAGATTCCGTGAATCGCGAAATACACGTGTCTAGAGGCTGTCCTCGACACGATGACCTACACTCCTAAATGTCAAACCTGATCTTGCGCAATGATCTAGATCATAGATCTCGTTGCACGCGTATGAAGTGTATCATCGGGAACCGGTCGAGAGTAAGAGAACGCAAAAATGATTTTGCGATCGTCGAAATGAAAGGTGCGATAGAGTCGATTGTATAGAAGAATCGCGCAGAAGGAGCGACAGGAAACGGTGGAGCAAACGCGGAAGTGGAAGGTTTTAATTTAACGACGACGAGGACGACGCGACGCTTGCATTAACATTCATAAGAATAAGTACATGCGTGAACGCTATTGCGAACGAAGATATATATCTGTAATATGTATTTAACTTTTTACGTATTTCGACAAACACTTTTGCAATATCTCGCATGTCATAAAGTGCAGATAAATATTAATCAATTATATATACACAATATTTTCTCTGATTGATTATAAAATGATACATCAAGCAGATAGAATAATTAATTTGAAATATTATATCGAGATTTTTAATTTCTTTCTTTTTCGATAATTTAACTCCTATCGATCTGAAAATATGATTGTAAATATAAATAATTCTACAGAATATTATACGATAAATATTGAACATCTAAATCAAGTATTTATAAGTATAATTTACGTATAAAAATTTAATCTACGATTTACACAATCTTTGTTGCATGAGCATTAAGAGTTTTAAAGTAACGTTGGACAATAACAATTGAAGAATTTAAGATGCGCAATCATTAAGTTACTAATGACGCAATTGTCGAGACCAGGTGATTTTGGCGACTTTACTTAGACGCGACGTGAATCTTTGATTAACGATTTGTTATCGAAGGTCTTGATTGAAAGGATCGTTCGTATTCAATTTTCATTTCCAATTGTTCAACCATCAATGCGCGTAGAATACAAGCGGTGAAATTATCTTAACATCGACGTTTACATGAAATTAAGCATGCATTCGCGCAATGAAATCGTAGAATTTCATACCATAGTGGATATATCTACAATTGTGAAATAATATCAAACTTCTTCCGAGAAACTCGAATGAAATTTGCATATTGCTTCCTCATAGAGGAATTTTATTTTGCTCACAAGGCTTAAGCTTTTTAAAGCAAGCGAGTTTTTCAATTCTGGCTTCCTCATAGAGAAAGCAAATTCAATACCAATTATCCTTTAATGATACTCTATTCATATAAAAAGAATTTAACCTGACATCACAAAATTTGCAAAAGTTGCAACATGTACAGACATTCCTAAAAAAAAATTAAAAATTTTATAAAGAATGAATTTTTTCATCGATTCTCACCAAATTCAATACCAGCTATCCTTTAATGATACTCTATCCACGTAAAAAAAAATTTAGCCCGAAATTTACATCTCAAAAATTACGGAAATTAGAGATTGTACAATATATTGCGTACGCACATATACGCACATACACACATTAGGAACATGATTTTTCAATGTTGTCGAACATTCTAAATATTGTACAAATAATATTTAATTAAAAATTAAATAATGTCCCGATCATTCATGAACAAGCGAAACGTTCTCTCCTCCCGTGCATCGAAATCTCCGCCGAGGATTAACTAGGTACTTTTAGTCTCAACTTGAGAAAGACAATCCGCAACAACTGCCATTTACAATTCCAATTACAATATCTCCCGCCAACGGAATTCGTGGAATTCGGTTAACGATTACATAATTGTCACCTGGATGTAATTTACCGTTTTTTCCGTTCATATAATCGTGCCTACTAACGGTATCCCGATCGGGGCATCGATATCTTCTTCGGGAGTCTTTCGTACGTGAGACGTCGATGCTGCATCTCACGGCGATATTACAGAATGTAAAAATGTGATCGAAGTGCGAGAAGCCGGGGCATTATTCACCGGTATAGAATAGTCCGGTGTAGAATAGCAGAATTCAACGAGTAAATTTTTTACAAACATGCACGTACCGTTAACCATTTGAATGTATCTTTACGAACAACCGCTTGCGCGCATAAACGACTCCATTGAATTTGCGAATAACGCTAAAAGGAATTCTCTGAATTCTAAACAAATGTGTCAGTGCAAAAAAAAAAAAAAAAAAAAATACGATCGATCAAACAATATAATTAGATAAATTATATTCTTCGCTAAATATAAATATTATATAAATATTGTCGTAATTAAATCTCAACTATCGCATTAGAATTAAATCATTAAGCCGTTCGAATGAAAGCGGTATTAAACTATTTGAAAAATTAATATTAAAAAAATAATATAAATAAAATAACAAATTAATACTCGTTTCTTATATTTTATGTGTGACAGACTACAAGCGTTTTTTCTAATTGATAAATATGTAATAATTACAAAAAATTTTAATTGGTTATAAAAGTGTAATTCTTGGCGACTATATGAACTGCTTTGGATGGAACTCCTGTAATTTTACCTTCGCAAAATTGAACTATTGTATGCAACAATAATTGTTATTATTCATGCTCTTATTTACGCACTGACTGTTTTCGATGGCAAGCGTATTGCAGTAATTTTCCGCAATTGTAGAGTAAATAGACACGAGTGCAATTACGAGGAACTACTTGACCGTGTGTGATTTCGTTAAATAAAGTAAATTTAAAAATTATGATAGATTAAAGAAATGATAACAAGATATCTGGTAAGTTGAGAGGAACCTAATATCAAAGTATTACTTCCTCCTTTTTTTCTACTAATTAAAACTTAATATCCTTATAAATATTACCTGTATCTATATTAATGCAACTGAAACATATTTAAATGGAGCGATAAAGCCGTCAATAATTCGATCTGCGAAGGAATACTTGAAGGCTATTTACGTATTCATGGAATTATGTTCGAGGAATTCGTTTCTGGAACGCTGAACGCCGCAGCGGAAAAAATCGCGAGCGTAATAAAGCTACGCCATTTAACAAACAGATGCTCTAACGAGCATCGAACATCCCTATCGCCGTTTAAATCAGATCATAGAAGATAAAAAAACGAAATAAAACGACCACGAGACACGATGATCGGAGCTCCAAGATGGAAGAGCGCTCCTTTTGACAGTTCGAGTCAATAAATCGCATTGATCTCTTAATACGATTGGATCGAATCTCATTTACGGACAGATTTACGATCGTTACGGGAAGCGGATGCTTCATCGCCATAACTGTCCCGCACAATGAACATTCTCACGCGAAGTCTTCCTTCCCATCGATTCTTCATTCATTTCGCGTTAATAACGGTAACACCGATATATGTATACTATATTTTTTGATATTTAAATTTCTTTATTATTTCCAATTTTTTCGCTTTCTTATGTCAAAGCATAACGGGATAACCTTTTTTTATTGCGTGAGACTCTTATTAAAGCATGAAGAAGTATGATATAATGTAAATAATTCAACACGTCCGTAAAGTAGAAAAGAAAAAGAAAACTGACGAAGAAATGGAAAGTATTCAAATATATATAATAAAAACGTAATAATTAATTAGAATTCCCCTACCTTCCCGATTTATAAATCATATTTAATACCTAAATAATTATTAATAATTTTGACTACATATAATCCATAGATCACATGCACCTATACACAGTATGAGACAATGTATTTATTTGGTACAAAAAAAATCTGTGTTTCTTGTCAATATAATGAAAATATTTTTTTCTTAAGGAAAATAAATTCTTAAGAAATGTCATTAATATTTAATTAATAATAGGAGCTTAAATATGATAAAAAAAGATTTTAGCAAATTAAACTTCACAGATTCAAATAGATAAAAAAGGGGTTTTATTCTTCAATTCATTTTAAATTTACGTTTAATTTTGACTTGAAGATGAATTCTCTCACAAAATTTTAAAGTCCCAAACCTTTCTAAAATATAGAATTATTTTAATCGTGTCTCCACATATATTAAAGGTTCTTTTACTTTTTTCATCTTAGTAAATTATTTGGTATATAAGTAGGTCGCATAGTATATTAATAACATTGATTAATCTAATCAATATAATTATTTCTTAATATTTTTTAGACCGTGGCATACAAACTCCAAAAATGTTCCCATTATATCCCAATCATATGACATATGAAACAATAAATTGTCTATAATAAAACATCCGTGAAACGCGATCTAGCAAGTATAACGTAACGTAATGATGCGAAAAAGAGAAACAGGAAGATGAAGTAGAAGCTCTTCTCCTGAGGAAATGACCGAGCTGTAGCAATGCGATGAAATAGGTACGGGTACAATTAGCGATGTTACATCCCGGATCTGAACCATACGATATTTGATAACATTATTATATCGATATCCTATGTTTCTCAACAAAATAACATCTTCGCGTTACATAAAAACTTTGAGCTAAAATTAAAATTAATTATGATTAAATTTCTTAAACAATATTTTTAATTATTTTAAGTAAATTTCATACATGTATCATTTATTAATGCGTAATATTATATATACTTAATGCATTATTTATGCGCTATAATTACTGTCAAAAAATGGACGATAAAAGTAGCAAAAATATGAAAATAAATCAAGTATGCTAATCAACGAAATGTAGAAGATGGTGAATGATTATTGTAAATTTATCAAGATCTTACCTAGATCTCAATTAATGCTCAATGACACATCGAATCACCGCTGACGCGGTGATTTTCATATATAACACACACACACGAACCCCCGACGACCGCGAAAAGACGCGAGACGAACTTTTCGACGCACCCACTGATACGAATCCGCGCGTCAGCTACTCGGCGACCATCTATTCGGAAAAGAAGAGACACCAAACGTCCGCGGAAAAGAAGCGAGAGAATGAAAAAGTATGTTAGACAGATGCTCGAAATAAATTTTAAAATTTCACGAATCGTTAGATATTTAAAAAACGGAAGAGAGACCGGAAGAAATCGCGACCGCGAAGCGAAGAGTGTCGACTACCCGGACGATCTTTCGACAATGGTGCACGGCTGACTGGCGAGCTCGACAAGTCGTGCCCAGGTTGAAGAAGGTTTATAGCGGGCAGAGAAGAGGAAGAGGGTTTCTCGGCGTGCATACGCGCTCGCCTAGCTCGCGAGAAGGTAAAACCGAACCGAGAAGGTGGCGCGATGCCCGGCGTGCGCGGGCCTTAGGACCCGTTATACTTGACGGTTACAAGATCCGCCCGAGTTGAACAACCTTCGGTTGTCGTCCGCCGCGCCGGTCGTCGTTATATGCTACCAGATATACATATAACGCGTATGCTAAGTGTGCGCGAGCGAGCGAGAGATTCTCTTCCACCGTCGACGATCGATGCGCGAAGTGGGTGAACTTGACGTACGGTGCCCACGACGATACGGTATCTCGAGTAGTTGAAGAGCGGAACGATACAAGTCTGAAGTGGATTTGTTTCGGATTTTTAAAATTCGAACCCGATTCTTTTATCTTAATTACATCTAATTTATTATAACGCAAACTTGAATCTGTAAGGAATTTTTGGAATCATATAAGATAAATGATTGTAGAAAGATGTAACGACATTCTACATATGATATTTGGAGTATAGGTTTGTAATTCTAGAAAAAAAAAAAAAAAAATACTTTAGTCGTGTCAAGTTATAAGATCAATAGATAGAAGGGATATTTAAATAGATGTTGTCGTAACGTAGTTGCAACTATAGCATAGAATTGGATTAGGAAGTCTACATTTGCATTTGGGATCAGGAAGAAAGCGTGTATCCAAACTTTCACGAACGGTAGTAGTGATATATCCAGATGCAATCAATATCAACGTACGCAAAAGTTACAATACTCATCTTTTTGTTACAATGCAGTAATTGCATTGTAAATATAATCGATATAAACGCGTTTGAACGTAATATTTCATTGACATGTTGTTCGTTATACTTTTCCAGCGCAATATTATTCAGAATCAGGGATGCGAACACAACTTTTTGATTCAGAAAAGAAATTCATAAGTTATATCTTTATAAATAAAATTATTATCATTATTATTATTATAAAATTATTATTATTATTATTAAAGATATTTAAATATAATCTTATTTATAAAGATATAATTTATGAATTTTGTTTTAATTAAAAAATTATATTATATATACAGGATGAGGCGTCTAAGACAGGCCAGCCGAATAACTTCCACAATTATGGAGATAGGAGAAAATGTTTGAAATAAAAGTTGTATGGTACCGAGGGGGAAATCTTGTGGAAGTGAATATTTTTTTTTTTTTTTTTTTAGGTGGAGGCACTTTGGAGATTTGAAGATCATCTTTATTTTTTTGAAGTGGAACCACCCTAATTTTTTTTATACAAATCGATTCCTCGCAATATTTGGCACAAAAAATTATAAGAGTAAGATGGCAAAAAAGTAAATAAACATTCAATCATCTTGTACACTTCAATCTTTATGTATTAATACTATACATGTTGAGTTTAAGTAAGTGTTTAGTATGGAGTATAAAATACAAAATTCGTATTCACTTTTTGGCCATTTTACCCTTATAATTTGTTGTGCCAAATATTGCGAGGAATCGATTTGTATAAAAAAATTAGGGTGATGTTGAAGAATGTTCACTTCCACAAAATTTCCCCCTCGGTACCATACAACTTTTATTTCAAACATTTTCTCCTGTCTCCAAAACTGTGGGAGTTATTCGGGTGGCCTGTCTTAGATGCCTCACCCTGTATAATAATAAATACACAGATCAAAATACTATATACATAATTTTGATCAAAGTTAAAATTGCCGTAATAAAGAGTACGTAATTAAGAAACATAATTTAATGCACCCGGAAGGAATTCCTTTCTTTTATTCTATTATATCTGACTACACCCTTTATTTTAATAACTATAATCAATTTTTTTTTCTACCCTAATAATATAAGTATTATAAATTGTATTAATATTTATCGGAAATTTATTGAAATTGTGGATTAATATTCCAGATACGGGAACCGACAGATTAGACACAAGTCAATGTCGAGCGACGTACTATCGGGGAACTTTGTGCTCTATAATCTCAGTTCATTTTTTTCTACATCCTGCACGCGATGAAGACACGATTAACCGATGGTTAACACAGGAAGAAGCTTTTTCTCCCTAGTATGTATCGCGTGGAATGTGAACGAGTGTCAATCGCGAAGAGACGCGCATTCCGATGTAGCTCGCGTGCTCGCTGGGCGACAGATGGAAGCTGAAGAACGGAACGTTCGATGTTTCAACCCGGGTTGGGAACCGGTTCGTGAAGAAAGGAGTATAGGAAAGAGAGGGACCGACATCCCTTTACCAAGCCGACAAAGGTGCCGTTTCAATAAAGTGGTGGCGGATCGTAATGCGTATGATCTACTTGTCGCATCCTCAGGTATAATCGAATGATTCCTAAATATATAATGATAAGCGAGGAAAACGGTTTGCGTCTAGTTTACGCGCTCCGATTTAACGATCGACGATTTTTCGAAGGAATTAATCAACGTCGTCGCGAATCTGATATTTTATATCACTATACGCATAAACACGATCAAGCTTTCCTTTTGTAATAAAAGCGGAAAATACGCAGAATGTGCTATATATTATCGCAGTTGAAGATACGCCGAGTTACAATTTAAGTCCAACCACCATCTGCGCTCTCAAAGTAGCATAATAAGCAAAGAAAGGACGAGTCATGACGTTTAGCAGCAAAGTAGCTGCACATGTAAATCTTATTTTTCTCTATCTTATTTACTTCTAATATTATTCACGTTACAGCCGGAAAGTAATTTCACAAAAAGGAAACGCCCATTGATTGTTTCACGCTGATGCTTGTCATCCTCGAGCTAATATAAAATATTCAAACAAAAAAAGATTAATCTAAAAAAAGAATAAAATAAAAAAAATAAGATAAGATAAAATAAGATAAAATAAAATAAAATAAAATAAAATAAAATAAAACAAAACAAAATAAAATAAAATTAATTTCTGCAACCGTTTTATTGATAATAAAAGAACGAAACGTCCCAAACTTTTCCAAACTTTTATAATTGATTTAAAACATTTTTCGAAATTTTTCCGAAGCCCGTGGAAGTCACTCGAAAGCAGCAAAAATTGAATTACCGCTGCTTGCTCTCGATAAATAAAGACTCGCTTATACTGAGATTTACTGTGAGATCCCCGTTGATGATACGTGATTTAAGAAATCAATCGTAATCGGACCCGAAAGATACGTAATAACCGAACGCGCCGTCCCAGAATCATCATCCGCCGCCTCGGCTCTTATGTAGGACATAGCGGCACTTCTTGCGGACTTAGATACCTTCGCCGACTGACAGCAAGTGTAGTCGCGTCGACGTCATTGTCGGGAAATCACTTCTGAATTAATTTCTTTGCGCGCGCGCGCGCACGCACGTGTTTTAAATGCAGTCTAATGCATCTAGGTATGCCACGTGATGGAAAATATGTCAAATCACCGGTTGACGGCAAATGATATGAATTTTAAATAGATACAATTTTTAATTAATCGCTCCAGCACTTGAGAGATGAAACACTTATTCATATATGCAACAAATCGTCAGATCGATGAGATAATATTGGAATTAGAGTTTGCGAGAAAAAAATTGTTTACATAAAGGAATTTTAACATTCTTTATATATTCTATCTTCCTCTATAAAATCAATATTAATAAATAAAATGTTTAATATGTTAGAAAAATAAACTATGCGAAAAATTATTACGAATATAATTTGCTTATCAATCGTGTAAGGAATTTTAATGACATGAATAAAATTGATTATGTACAAAGTAAGAATTTCTTTTCACTGCCGTTTCCTAAGAACAGCAAATAAATTCTATATCAAAATACTTTAATAATGGCATAGAAAGTAAATTATAATGTATATGTACGAACATTAACAAAATGTCAATTCTCACATTGCTTTCTAGTCTATTGAAAAAAACAAGTGGAAATGGATTAACCGCGCTTTTTCCCATCATAATGTTTCAAAAAGAAATCTTACTCTCTATCACATTATTAAAGTTACTTCCCTTGAGTATGTTTTCTTTGTCGATACTTCAAGAAACTGCCTTTCACTTTCGATCCTAGTAATCTTCGTCGCGCATTTGTCATATGCATATACTTGTAATTAGGATGTGCGTTTATATGAGTTTATATAAAAACAATGAATTATGGTGATGAGATTTCGATTTATGTTTGTGGCGGCGCTATTATATATGTGCCTGCGGTTACACTCGCGATGTCAGGGAACATCTTTACCTTTCATAGATAGGTGACGGTGATGTTCGAATATTTATACATTATAATTATCTGTTATTAAAAAAAATATAACAATTTATTTGTATTTCATTATTTAATAGTGACATATAAAGTTTAATATATGTGTCAAAACAATATTTATGTTTCAATTTACAACGGTAACTTGCAATTTTAAAAATGTGGAAACTATCTTCTACAAGAATTGATATAAAAACTTTTTCAATATTTTCTATTTTAATTTTTTAAATATATATATATATATATATGTTTTTTTTAAACGGGAACTCCCCAATTTTTTTACATAAATCGATTCCTCGCAATATTCTGCATAAAAAGTTATAGGGGTATGATGGCCAAAAGTTTAATATTAGTTTACGAGATATTTTAAACTTTATTTTATTAATTTACTTCGACATAATTTTACATAAACTATAAAATATCTCATAAAATTATTTATTTTGCAATAATGTTACCTTAATATTTTAAGCTCAAAAAATCAGAGACATCAATTGGTATAATAAAAATAAAACAAGATTGACATTGAAATCTCCGAAGCGCCTCCATCCAAGGTTAAACTAATGGCACCATCTTATGACTCCCTTAGAACCGAACAACTTTTGTCTGAAACATTTCTTTCTATCTTGCTTTATTTTTTAGATATTTAGATGTCTCAAGATGTATAAAGTTAAATAATTTAAACATAATTTAATATACTATAATAAAGATTAATATAAATATAAATTGTACTATATTAGTTATTTATGCATATATTAATCAATTAATTTATTAGTTAAATTAAAATATATGTTTTTTAATGATAATAATGTGAATTGTAGATATCTTTTTATCTCGCTACCATATAATTATCGATAATGTTTGTCCAAGATAACGTTATCATTATATGTATATTTGTAGAAAAAAAGACGTCTTATAATGCCGAGAGTATCACTGCAATGAATCTTCTTCGTGAATATTTATCTCTCTTCGAATCAGCAATTGCTCGGAATTGCCGATTGTGAATCATGTTATCGCCTTGTTGATCGTCATCGGACTAATGAAGGATCACTCGACACGATCAGGTGAAAAAAGAAATAGAAAGGATTAAGCGTGGTTCTCATCCCGTAAAATTCTAGTGCCAGAATTTCTGGTCGTGATAAATTCGTATAAATTGCAGATACAATTCGCAGAGGTGCGAAGATAATATAGAGGAGTCACGGGAAATGATTAGGTACCGGTATCTGAGCAACGGTGCGGCGATGTAATTATCACCTCGACTACTGCGACTATCACGTGTATATATCTAGTGAATATGAAAACAAACGCGATTTTTTTAAGCAATGTATCGTTTCAAATTTTTTTCTCAATCTTTCTCGTTATCAATTTATGAGAAATACAAAATATTAATTTTAATGAGCATGCTCATTAAAATTAATCTTTTACGGTCAAATTTTTATTACATTACACGTCTTATTATAATAAATGCGCGATTGTATTTTTATAAATTCGTAAATTTATTTATCAATTTTTCCATATTGTTCCGCGCTTTCCGATATCTAATTCGACCATTAATTTATGCATCTTATTAAAATTGTATTATTTCGTCAGTTCATCTTTAAACATATGCGAATACACGCGCGCGTTTATAATTCCAGATTTATAATTTCAGAATTGCATACGTGATTTAAACTTGATGGTAAGCGAGAGATCGGGTTCTTAAGGCACGTACGTGCCATGATGTTTGCTGGCACACACTTGATACACTTACCGTACGAAATATTCATCATAATGTGAACATGTGCTTCAATTAGGCCTGTATAATTATTTGGATTGAGTAAATGCGAGGAGGTTGCACGAATGAAATTGCAATCTTTGTCGAGAAATGAGAATTTGCTCGAAGGCATATGTCGTGTTACACTTACATCCGCGTGTCATAAATCGATAAACACATTGGCCCGTATTTACGCTGCGTTATAAGAATGATTTGCAATTTTGTACGAATTGTAATTGAAATCTTAAAATTAAAATTTTTAATAATCAAGCTTAGAATTTCATGAGGCTCTATATGCGAAAATTAAATTTAAATTGAGCAGGCTAATAAAAGCCAGATTGAAATCTATATTTTCTATTATATATTTTTCTAATATATAATAAAAATCTAAATGTATCTAAGTGTTTTTACAATGACAGTTATAATTATTTTACATCATTTATTTCAAGGAACTTGCACCTTAAAAGTTAAAAGATTACCCTATACTATTTAGTGTAGAATCACTGCACATATATATATTTTAAAGATTTCTTGACAGCTATATAATATGCATGAATCTAGATATTATCACGATATTTATTATAAAAATTGAAATAAGGATTTTTATAAAAAGATATTAATGAAAATATTAATTTTAATATTGCGTTTATAATTCACGAATTGTAAATCTTTATCCCATTAATTTTTTTTTCTTCATAATACTAATGCTAATTTACAAATAGCGGAATTTAGGTTTTAAACTCATTGTCAATTACCGAATCTGAATATTGAAAATTAAAGAGTCATAATAAATTTTAACATGAAAATTAATCATAAAATTAATTATTGTTTCATATTAAAAACTCATTCAAGAATATATGATACAAGTAAACTTTGACAAACAAGACATCAATTTTAAATTAGTAGAAAAATATTAAAGATAACACGTGAATTAGAATTTCCTGTATGAATTACTGTAAATGCGTGAATAATGATCGCGAACGAGAAGGGTCATCGATCGCCGACAAATCGAAATTCGCTATAATGATGAAAGCAAACGATAACGAGAAAGGTCAAGAGCGGAGCAGTAATAGTATTGACATTCATAAAAGAGATTAATCGCATCGATTAGAAATTTATTGATCTACAGTGCACTACGAAAAAATGCATGTTGAAGTGAAAACTAGCTAAACATAATTGCGACTGACTGAAGTTTGCTTTTATGTTATTATTAAAAAGATAAAAAAGTTGTATCTCTCTTTATTTATTTATTAAATAATCCAGACATCGTCTGTGGATTGTCAGCGGACAATTAGGAAAAAATGTATGTTTAATAAACTTATTTAAACAGTTAAAGATACTAAATATATGATACATTAATGATGAAAGGAAAAGATTGTTTTATATTGCCTATCATCTGTCATCTGTTCTAAAGTGTATATGAGTTATGAGGTGCATATGAAAGTGATCGTGAATTATCGCTTGAGTTTAAATTGATATTTAAACTGTCTTGTTTGTAAACAGTGGCGCAAAGTCATCTAACAGTGTTTTCCTTCATGAAATTCAAATCAAACGATGCACTTCGTTTCCTCTAACGGATTGCTGAAGTCTTAATTTGTGCGCTCCTTTGTGTTTGTATGCTTTCATTCTCTCATTATAGAAAGACTATAGAAGACTTACTATATCAATAATGTTCCATTTTTCATGCGAAATTCAATAAATACATAAATAACATTATTGCCACCCCCCCCCACCCTCCACCCCCCCCCCCCGATTACTGGCAACAATTTTGCATTTAATTCTGTTATATAAATTATATATATATATATATATATATATATATATATATATATATCTTATAATCCAATTTTTTATATCAATTAAGAGATTAACTTACTCCTTTCGTATATCACGGATGGGTTCATCGATCTTCACGTCGTTTACTTGCCGCTTCTCTATCGCCGCGAATGCGGAATCGGGAAAATGCGCGAAAATCCCACAATTTCATATCCAGTGCCTTCAGAAAACGATCATCGGCGCGATGATACCGATAGCAGTTTCTCGCATCTCAACAAGACGTTTACACGGCTGACGAATTTGTGAGGTGAGATGTGCGATCTGAAAAGTCAAGCCTGGCATGAAACATGAGATTAAGGGGCGCTAACGCGAGACGAAAGTAAGTTGGGAAATAAAGGCAATGCGTCAATCTACACACAGATGCGTGTACGTTCATTATTCGCGCAAAATAAATTAGAATTAGTCAAGGTCCGGCAACCATTCATCATTCGTTTCGTAGAAATTCGCGGAAGTTGCGTAAAAAAAAAAGAATACGAAAAAATATGCGGAATGCGCAATCGGGTGTGAAATATTATAATTGTGATAAGTATCTTTAGGTAAAGGTTTGATATCTTGTAATTATATATTACACAATTTTTCTTTTGATCTTTCAAGATAAAAAGAACTCGCGCGTATTTCACAGGATATTTTAGAGCTTCACTTGCGAAAAAAATTGATAAAAATTCGCGGAAGTTGCGTAAAAAAAAAAGAATACGAAAAAATATGCGGAATGCGCAATCGGGTGTGAAATATTATAATTGTGATAAGTATCTTTAGGTAAAGGTTTGATATCTTGTAATTATATATTACACAATTTTTCTTTTGATCTTTCAAGATAAAAAGAACTCGCGCGTATTTCACAGGATATTTTAGAGCTTCACTTGCGAAAAAAATTGATAAAAATTCGCGAATATGTTTGCAATAAATTGACGACTTCTCAAAGATCGTAATATAAAATTCGATGTTACTTATAATTATATTAATTATCGTGGAAATTATTACGGGTACGAAGGAAGATATATCTTTAAATCTTCGATTTTTCCACCCTGTTCCTTATTCCGTCGATTCAATGGGAATGGGAAACCTTCATTTCCAACAGGATCCTGTTCCTCTCAATAAGACGCAGTCTCCATGATTCACTTAGGGTTAGCGCGTATTTAAATCCAAAGAGTGGGACGTATCGCGATTAACGTCAGGCTGATTTATCGTCACATCAGCGCAAAATCATCAACGTCTCGTCTATAATAGTTCCTTTGAATGATCCGTGTAAGCACATAAGAGAGACTACCCATCTGTAGACATCTATGTTTACAGGTGTCCCGACAGATTTTACCGTAGCCTTCTCGGAGGCGGGGAGGGAGGGAAATCGGGATCATTCAACGATTGTGTGTCGTCGTAAAGTTTTTCCATATATACGATAATGTTTGACACACTGGAGTGAAAATTGGAGTGAAAATTTCTCGACACAATTTTCTCCAGCTACGGTTAATCAATGAGTGTCGCTGTACGGTTAAACGCGATGTTTAAGATCTTAATATTAATGCCGCTATACGGCTGATAATCGCTCTATTAAAGCAAGATACGGCAGATGGGGAGCGCAGTAAATCCGAACCCGATACCGATTTTTTTTTCCCTATCAGACCGCGTGTAATACGATGCTGGAATTAATCTAGAAAGCCTCCTGTTGTCTCTCCAACGGAACACGATCCGAATTCTTCCGTTTTTGTTAGGCGTATCCGTCCGCTCCCATTGAATCACGTTACTCTCGTAGTTCCTTTCGCTCGAAATTTTTTTTTCGTGAAAGGGAGAGAAGACGATCTCTCTCTCTCTCTCTCGCTTTTAGAACGAGAAGGATAATAAAATAGTTCGCTCAATGATGTATATATATTAGCGATCATGACGATCATTGTGTCTCTATCGTTTCACAAGACCGATACCAGCTGAACTTGCGACAGATCACACTCGTGGTTCCTTAAGTATATTCTCATTATTTCCTCTTATAACGAAACGAAACGAATCCAATACTGTCTCTCTTGCCGCGCTGCGCTTCATTGCAATTGCACGTCTGGCTTTTTTCGCCCGCGATGGCCGCTCTCGCGTTTCTTATCCGGTTCAGCTGTATTTACGACGGTAAACTTCCGGCCGATCGCTCCAATTTTCAATCTGAACGAGCGAGTTTTGCGTATGTAAATCAGGCGTAATGCGGATTCAAACGACCGCGTCGGAATCTAAACCGCGATCTAAACATCGCTAGACGTTCGCGATGGATGATATCCCGCCTCCTAGATTAGTAAAGCAAATTTCCGCTCGAATTTCCTCTCTTTCTCTCTCTGTC
This sequence comes from Polyergus mexicanus, assembly GCF_030449975.1. Lineage (NCBI taxonomy): Eukaryota > Metazoa > Arthropoda > Insecta > Hymenoptera > Formicidae > Polyergus > Polyergus mexicanus. Next base: position 3,557,556 of record NW_027223328.1, on the reverse strand, counting down.
TCCATCGATTCATGATGCATCTTATCAATACGATATCGTCGATATTTCTCTGGCTTTCTCTCCGCTCGTAATATCTCGCCTCTCTTAATCATTTATAGCGCGGTTTGTCGAGGCGTTTTCTCTCTGTTTACCGCAATATTACCTTTGCCTTTAACGCGCTTAACACGCTTTGTTTAGAATAACGGGAATACCCTGGGAGATTTACATTTTATTATTCTCTCCCTCGGTTTGTGTCTGGCACGCGCCTCTGAGAATCGTCGGTTTAACATCTCTCATTGTAATCTATTCGCGTCTTACTTTAACGCGACGAATGATAAATATATATTTCTTCTTCTATAATTTCTCACAAACTCTTGAATATATATCCGAGATAATTTCACAAGGATGAGAACGCTTGCTCCTTATCCTTACAATATACCTCTCTTGAGATTCTCGTTATATTTTATATAATAACAGGTATTGTATAAATACGTATTTTTAAATTCTCCTGCTAAAAATTTTCCTTCTGAATCACGAAATTATAATAATTAAGCCGTGTCTTACCGTTTCCATGAAAGAGGGATCTTCGTTCCTTTCCAGATTAATTTGACATCTTCTCTCTCTCTTTTCCCTTGCGATTTATTCCGATAACGTTTCGCGACTCGTTGTAAACGTGTGTCTCCGAACTCTTGGTATACCTGAAGCAAAGTCACTTTTCATGAGAGCGATATTTTCGATTGCGAATGCACCTGTTTTCTCGTTCTCATCTTACTATGTATCTCGCGACACGCATTATAATCCACCACCTACGATATCCCTCGCATATTTACGGGCCAGTTCAAGACAATTTCTCCGGCTCTCTTTCCCATCTTCGTCCACTTATCAAACGTAGAATTACGCTTATTATTTACTTACGACATTGACCCAATAACGTTTTCTCACGGAGTACTCTTCTCGCGATGGCTCTCGTCGCGGCACCGATATAACGATTTGATACTTCTAGCCATACATTCCCAGTACGATCGATACTCGATATTTACCACGATGTTCCCGATCTCGTCTCTCGGTACGGTTTACTTCGCCCTTTCTCTCCTCTCTTCCTTACCAGGTTATTCTCCTCCGCGGTGGACCTCCGCAGCGACTCTTATCAGGTTTCCCGCCGCACGTTTAACCTCACGTTTTGACCTCTGGCTCTCGTTTAACGGCGTTCCGTTTCATCGCAATCACAATTCCTTTCATGACACGAAACAGTCTTCTACTTCAATCCTTCCGCAAATGATCACGTCCATTGTCCTCTTCCTCTTTTCAGCCGCGTCGTTGACATGAGTCAAGTCCGAGTGTCATCAACAGAGTTACTCTTCCGTGTTTCTGCGCCTATTCAATGAATACATCGTCGCCGCTCCTTTCGCTCTAACTTTTTTTCCCCTCGCCACTCTACTCTTGTCCGTCTCGCACGCTTTTTGGCTTCAGAGGGACAATTTGCACGTCTTGATTACACGCACATCGGGAACATCGGGGGGTACTCTGTGATATGACCTCCTCCGACGCGTGCTTCCGTTACGTTCACATCTCGTTTCTCATTCGGTTTACACGTGAAGCTGGAATTGCAGACGATTTGTAGACACGGTTGCGCGTGTGAATATTTTGAAATAGATTTTCTTGGTATCGTATGACAATTAAAAAAACATAACAAGCGAAACAAATGCAATAAAAATATATTACAAAAGACTGTAATCATGCGCCTAAGTATAACTTTCTTGCAACTTTCAAATCGCAAAGTTTCACAATCGAATCATTCTTCCGAATTTTCTTCATCGATGATAGAGTCCATCGGCGATTACAATTGCATTCGCGTATCTGAATAGTCTTCTCTTAATAGCTTTAATATCGACATCGCTCGCAAAGAAGCGCGAAAATCTCGTAAGAGTTACTTGACGAATGCCGGAACGCTACTGAGGCAAAGGCTAGAGATAGCTTCTTTACGCGGTGCAGACAGGCTTAATTGTGAGAACGTGGGACTTCCTTCGGATCATTCACGGTCTCGTTCATTTAGTATTCCATATCATTACGTTGGCGTAGACACTCTTCGCAATCTTTCTCTCTCTTCGCACGACTCATTCAAGAAATAAAAGTTTCGAATTACCAAGTAAATTGCTCGCCGAGCAATTACGATGTCTACGTCTTACGTTTCCCGAGTGGAAACGGCTTAAATATTATATTTTTCCGCGATGATCTCGAAAATGCAATTCGTACGTTCTACTCTTCGCCGGTTAATTACAGACATGAAACAAATTAATTTTTTTTTTTTCACTACTCGCACGCGTGCTCGATTTATACCGTCATGTTACACAATTTTCGGTACAGTTATATTGTTCAGACGAGCTAGAGCGTTAACCTTGTTCTCGGTATTTCTCAAAGTCATCAATCGAAGCTCTATTTTCTCTTTAATATTATATACGCGAAGTTGTATGTCAAAAGGAGACAATTACTTGACGAATATGCTAGAATAACCCCCTATCGATCTTCAAATTGTTCGCCGTTCGAATTCGCTGTTTCGAGCGTCGTGTTAATTCATCTTCAGCGATTGTCGAGTCTTCTTCTCAAGCCGTGATGAAACACTTGCGTTTCTTCACACACTTCCAGTGTTACCGTGTAACTAAACTTCGCGAATGGTAGAATTATACTGAGGCTGGATGATGCCTAGCCGCCCCCAATGTAGCTGCTCCTCCTTGCCTAGCTGCAGTCGGATCCATTTAATAGTGGGGGATTCAAATCCCTTCTTTCGCTTCTGCCGGACGAGCTTGCTCGCTCATCTCCTCGTGTCCTTGCTCGCAACGCGATTGTAATATCCGATACCGCGAGTGTTTCCTCCCTCTGCCGCACCATCCACGCGATTCTTCTCATTCTCACGAGGCTTTGTTTTCGGCTAAAGTGCGAATCCGTGTCGGTTGATATTTTCATTGAACGTTTTCGTCAAGGCGAATCCGTCGGTCTAATTTATCCAAAGATACTTTCCAAAATTAACAAACGCTATCTTCGCAAGAGACATAGTTATACTAGACACAATACAAGACATATATCTATATAAGTAAATATACAATATATTGTATATTTGTGCGTGTATGTAATGTTCTTATAAAATGTCGCAAATTGGTTGTATGTGTTATATGTCGAAACATGGACAAAAAAAAAAAAAAAAAAAAAAAACGACAATTTCATAGACTATTTTGCTATTTCTTCTGAATATCTATGCAAAACCTGAGCAAATTCTCTTAACGATTTGGAAATTATTTAAGTTTAGGATTACTATTGATTCTTATGGAAAATCGCGTATTGTAACACTTATTGATAAATTTGAGAAAGAAAGAACATTATCAACGAAATAAAAATTTTTACATATATTAAAAAAGCTCTAATAAATATTTATGCAAAACTTGATTTAGTTCCACTTACTCGTTTAAAAGTTATTTATTAAAAATTAATAGAAAAATATTATCTGTCTCTCTCTCTCTCTCTCTCTCTCTCTCTCTCTCTCTCTCTCTTTCATTCGTGATAAAAGTTTTTATCATAAATTCGGAAAAATATTAATTACTATAAAAACTATAAAAACTATTTTCTTTTACGAAAACGTCAAAAACTATATATTATTTTGTGATACTTTAACTTTTTTTATAATCCGGATTTATTTATTTAATTTTTCAAATAGTATAAATGTCAGAAATACATTTTCTTTTTTTAATTTTGACAGTTTTTTTGCTATTATCGTACAGTCAAAACGTCCTTAAAAATCAATTCTGTCCCATACGCTTGCACATTCAAATTCTTTTCATCTCCAAAGGATCTTAACTTCGAGCTCTTTATCCCGTAACACGTTTGCTCAATTTAGGAGATTGAATTTATAATTATACACCATGTCGAAGAATTTGTAATCGCGCTCGACTTCGATTATTTACTGTCATCCTTCTCGTCATTTTTGACAGATGGTGGCCTAGAATGTTACACAAATGCACGCCATTATTCGTCGTGAGAACTCTTTCAGCGTGCACTAGAGAGATCACCGAGCAAAGGTTCCATCTGAAAAAGGGCGTTCTCACGCGAAGAAGGTGAGTCGCGCTAACATTCGACATTTTCTAGGACGGCGACCTCGATCTCTGCATACGCCGCGTACAACTCGAGCGGAAGTGTTGTTCGTCGTTTAATACGGAAGATCCTTTCTGCGAGAGCTTCCGCATCGAGAGAGGGTGAGGGCTCGACAGTGAGAGACGCTAATGTGCAACGGTTGTAGCATGCTAATCGGTCACTGTAATATGGTAATCCTGCAAGGATACGAACGATTAATGTCCGTACCATCAGGCTCCTTTTGGGAATATCGTGCCTCTCATGACACTTTTATCGCTCACTCCACGTGTAATTTTGTAAGCGGAGACAGAATATCTCTCTTTACGCGCGAGAGACGCGGTTGCCAAAAGTAACAAAGAACCTTGATACGGATTCGAGAGAGAGAGAGAGAGAGAGAGAACAAATCCAGATATAACAGTACTTTATCAATTTAAACACGTTTCAGTTAATTACAATAGCATAATTTTAAAATAATTCACTCACGTTTAAATAGCACAAGAGATTATGTTAATTTCGCTACGCAAATTAGCGATTCGATCAAATGCATCATTTTAATTATGAAGACTCAGTAAGAAACATGATAATAACACACGCAATTATATCTCTTTAATCGATATAATCAACTTAATAATAAGTTATCTTAAAATCATATTTGTTAGACAGAAAATAAAACCTCCTTTTAACGCAGAGATGCATTTCATGCAAAATGATATACAAAATAGATGAAAAAGTAATAAGAATATCATTCGGATATTTTTTGCAGATAATTGCAATTATATTCATTTCTTTTTACATATCGTAAATTTAATTATGCACATATACTTGATATATTCGAGATGTAATAGATTCTAAAACACAGAAGGAAAGATGAAAATAATAAGTAATGATATTCAAATTACATTATATAATAAATATATATACAGTATATCGTTCTATTCGCTACAAGCAGCTTGTATAATGTTACAAACAATGCATTTCGTAAAATGTTTATCTGATTGCGAGCGTCAAAACGTAAAGAAGATCAGAGAGTAATCATCAGTGTTCGTTGCGCTCTGCACGGTGCGAGGCGATTTTACTCTTTGAACGATCTCGGAGTAAGATTAGGAGAACGTATATATACGCATACCAACCGCATATAATTAAGGTAACAATTATGATTACGGTACATGCGCGCGTGGTTGCCCAGAGTTTATACGCGTTACAACGCGCCGCGTCGCCTAAAAGCGTAACAACGCGACGTTCTTCTTCCTCGCGACATACACGACAGATATCTACTACGATAAAATGCGAACGAGTCTCACATAAGTAATAAAAAATATCTCTTCAGGACGCGAGTAGTAAGTTTTCGTATTAATCGCAAAGGGATATACGAGACCGTTTATTCTGCAATATATGTAATGCTAGTAATTTCCGTAATCGATATATATTAAATATGATGTGATTATATTGATAAAATAGATTAATTATCTTTATAATATTAATTATATTAATATTTCAACAAGAAATAATTTTTTTCGAAAACTGAAAAAAAGAGTATGATCATTTCCCGAAATTTTTCGATGCTAAATATATTAATTATTCCGTCTCCAAATTTCTCAAAATTGTAATGTAACGGAGTAATTTGGAAGCCGGATCAAACATCTAAGATAAAATAAAATAAAAAAAAAAAAAAAAGGCGGAAGATAATAATTATGTTTTGATGTATTTTTTTGTTGAACCGTGTATTAAAAATATTTCAATATTTTTCAGAAAATTATTTCGATCTTTAATACAACAATATCAACATGCATTAAATATATTTATTGCACGGATACTCGGCGAGCTTTTAAAATATGACCATAGTGATAATATTACTAAAATTAGAGCCACGAAATGCAAAATTATACATTGATTTCTTTCGAGTTACAAAACCGTATCAATGATCCTATATACTTGTATCATATATATCATTTTAGCTCCGAGATTATAGATTTCTAAATCGACATTTATGATATTTTATGGTTCTCCATGTAATTTCAGAATGATCCGAGGCCAAATGCTAGTCGACGATAAAATACAATATGTATGAAATTATATAGTAGACACAAAGACCGAGACAGAATATAGTAATAAAAGTAAATATAGTTGTGCGCGGTAAAGGTAAGTATTAACAAGTATACGTAAACCTTGCGGTATCTTATAGTGCCGAAGCATTAGATGGTCTTTAAATTTCCGTTTACTTTTATGCAAATTTTTTTAACAAATTAAAGCATCATTATTTACTATGTGCACGAGATTTAAAAGAGCGTTCCCATTCTTAATGGGAAAAATACGTAAAAAGAAACTCCGATGCGTTATATTATCTAATGAGGAAATATACGTAAATATCTAAAAAAATCGTGAGATTTTTATTCATTTTTTTGTAACCAGCACGCTGGTACTTTGCCCTTTCAAAACGTGAAGAAAAAAAAAAGATCAATTATAAAAATTCGTACCGTGACTTCGTATCTGTGTGTTACATTAAATTACATCGAGAATTATTTAAAGATCTTTCTAAGATCAATATATTAATTATATTTTAGAATATAACGATTAAACGCTGTAAGTAGTAATGTTGAGAATTCACGCATGATAAAACGATTTAACCTGCGTCTGTGCGAAATTCGTTCGCATTTGCAATCCCACAGAGGGATTAAAGTGTAAAAAAGACACGTTACTGAATTTCCGGTACCATGCCGCTTGCTTAATGGTGTTACGGGTCACAAACTTCCAAATTACCTTTCAAAATGGTAACGGAAGTCTTTCATCTTATCTTGCGCGAGAGTTTTGTCGTGAATTCATAAAACTATTATTTTTTCGGGATTAAACCATGGCCCGAAACGTCATGAACTCGTAATTTTGATAGAATGATAAATGTACGAAAAAGAAACTGTTTTTTTTTTTTTTTTTTTTTTTTTTTTTTTTTTTTTTTTTTTCTACATATATACATTATATATATATATACATTATATATATGTATATATATACATATACCATATAGAGAAAAAAAATAGAGTCCATTTTTCATTATTTAATATGCATTATTAAAGCATCGATAATTTCTGATAAGAAATTTAAAACGAGAAATTTTTTCCCAAATAAATAAATAAATAAATAAAATAATGATTCTATAAAAAAATAAGATTCCTTAGAAATATTATAAAATATATAATATAGTATATATAGAACATATAAAATATAGTATATATACAGGATGTAAGAAAAATTAAAAAGCAATATATATATATATATATATATATATATATATATATATATATATATATATACAAGGTTATATCGATGAGAATTATTAGTGAAATGAAAAATGAGTATGCGGGAAATACCAAGGTAACAAAGTAAATTGATAAGAAAAGCATAAAAAAAAATTACTTAATATATTCTGTGCTTTAAGTTTATTTATATTTACACGCAAATATATTATATATATTTTATATTATATATCACTGTCTTTCTTGTCGTTATAACCCTTGACATTTACATCAACTGTTACCTTCTATATAATTATCGCTCACGCTAGTACAGATTTAAAAACATCGAAATTCATCATTATTTTCTCTTCTCTGACACAGACGTATATTAACGACCCTGCGCGTGATCACGTCAAATTATCAGCGAAGAAATTGTTTTTACGACTAATTCATTTCGTTCACGAGGTGTGGTGATTTTCTGACATCGGTAACGTGACGGAAACAAACCGAGAGCTTAGCTAATACTGTTTAAAAATCGTCTTTTTGTCGATCTCATGTATATATTTCTTCTACTTTCTCTTTCACACGCATCGTCAAATAAAAAGAGCATTAAGCATTTTATCAATTTAAATTAATTTCGTACTCTGAGCCTATTTCTGTTATTATTAAATTAATTTAATCTAATACGGTATAAAATAGTAAAAGCTTATGAAATGTTGCTTCGTCGACTATGGCTTTTCTCTATCCGTTTAATTTGTCTCACACATCCTTCAATCATATCGACTCGGATAAACTGATGGAACTCAGCTCACAAACATTTTTATAGGAACTCGTAATGTCGTACATTTACTTTCCATTAACAAAAAGAGACACAAACGCAACAATTAATCAAGAATATAGTCAACTTCATCTTTAAACTTTCTCGTTAGATTCTGCCGTTACGTATACTTAAAAAAAAAGTATAATCATTGCGTGAAATTTTATTTACAACGAAAGAAATATAAAAAGTTTTTGTCGATATGACGGTTCTTTCCCGTCGTAGCAAGATCGCAGATTTTAATCGTTAATGTCTTTTGAATGTCTTTATGAATAATCCAATATAAATTAAATGATGAAAATTCATCATTTAAAATACATTTGAATATTATTTACAATAATATAGCTCAATATAAAATGATTTTCTCTTGAAACATAAGAATCAAGATAATCACCTGCAGCTTTTTTTATGCCCAAGACAAATTCGGAAAGCTCTATCACGTTACAACTTTGAAAGACTTTAAATTAAAATTGTAACTTCTTCAAATTGGAAATCCTTTTTTAAACATAATTTACCATGTTAGAGCTACGGTATGACTTATTAAAATTGTTTTACTGTCCTTAAAATTAACTTTATATATATATATATATTAATAGAATATTAATACACATATTATATATATTAATTATATATATATGTGTGTGTGTGTGTGTGTGTACATATTAATATTAACTGTATATATATTAATAGAAATCTCAAAAATTTAAAAAAGTTTTTGGGTTTGCAAATATGATATAAAAAATTTTAATTTGTCCACTTAACATAACGGACGTTCAAAGCTTTTATTCTTACGTCACATTGAGTTCGCTATTTAAAGATTAGTTGATATTAAAATTGTTCGTATTCATTAATAACCTAATTTAAATTTACCAAAATTGACACAATGTTTAAAAATGAAAATCTTACTAATCTTTTCGCAATAAATTTATTTTAAAGCTAGTTCCATGTTAGAACTGTTATTTAATTATTGGCAAATTCGGATTCGATCTAGGTTCGGGTTTGGTCTAGTCATCTCATATATCTCCAACCGGAAAAAAAAAATTGGTAAAATTATCCGTTCGATGAAAAAAAGTTCTAAATAATCGATTCAAAACGAAGAGAAGATATCGGAGTTTAGATATCCTATAACCAAATAATCGTAATGCTGCTGCAATAAGTAGGGTACTAATTATAAGAGAGAAAGGTATATAACCCTCCCCCCTTCCTATAAATAGATAACAGATTTTCCCCCTTACTATTTCAAACTATTCTAAAACTGGATACATACTTAATTTTAAGCGAAATAAAACTCTTTCAGAGCAGGTCACATGTAATTGTAATGTGATAAATTATATTAAAATAAAATAGTACTTTTTTTACAGTTTCAACTTTAAATTTTTAAAAATTGTAACGAGATAGAGCAGTTTAAAAAACTATAAGAAATATTACTTTTTTTCTTATGTTTTTTTTTCGTTTATTGTGTAATCTAAGAATGATGACGCGGCATCGCCACCACTTCATTCGCACTTGAAAATGTCATTGACTTGTCGCTTTCTTACTGATGTCCTTGTGTAAATTCCTCTTAACCCAAACTAAAATCTTGGTAAAATATCCAATCTTGGTAAAATAGTGTCACTCTTAAAATGTAAAAAATAAAAAAAAAATGTAATCTATTTTATTTGCACAAAATATAATATCCAATATGTTTTTGTCAACTTTAAGGTAAAAAATTTCTTAGTATTATGACGCAAATCGCGTCTCTCTTTTCCAACACTCAGTTCGCTTTTATTATAGAATTATACATAATTATTGGAATATTCGAATTATGTATAATATTCGAAATATTCTCTTGCGGTAATTGCAGCACGCCTCTATATGAGGGTCAGGTCACCTCTTTTCGCGAGATAGATACTCGCTTATAAAAATTTCTTTCAATGCCGCATCATAGGCTTGATAATGATAATTACATGGATTACAAAGATTTGCTCAAGCCAAGGAACTCTTTGTCAAACGAAATATAGAATTATAGAAACGTACTCGCTATTAAACGAAACTGATACATCTTTCAAATGCGGCATAGAAGAAAGCATTACTTTGGTCATGCACTTGCTATATGGAAAGAACTTATGGCATCTGTAGATTTGTTTGTTAAAATATTAAAATAATTTTCAATAACAAAAATTTTCGTACAATAATATCGGGAACTCACTTTCGCATCAACAAATCTGTGTACAGATTTAAAAAAAAAAAAAAAAAAAAAAAAGTTTCGTCACACATACACAGGTCATATAAATACAATATTAGAAATGCATCTCGCCAAATGTGTGATATCTCGAAAATCTCACAATCTCGCGACTCATCAAAAATATTTACTATATACAAATTGCCGTTTCTTTAACTGGCATCTATTTCCGTTGTTAGATGTGATAAATTTCGTATTCAAACTGTAGCTGTCTTGATTTTTTTTACATTCGAATTTAAGATGCAACGGCCTCTCTTCAACCACACGGCAAGTCATCTTGATCATTGATGATGTACATGTATATCATATTTCTACAATGTATCGTATAAATGGCGCGAAAAGCTCTTACGTAAACGTTCTAAGTGCAGCCTGTGTAGCAATTGTTAACTGTCTACCAATTCTTAACTGTAACAGCAAGTAACACTACAGTTAACAATATCTTTCTAGCTTCAAGACGTTTTTATAAAAGCTTTTCTCTTTCTCCATTCACCATAAAATTTTATCTATATATTCAAAATTATCATATTAATAGTGTCTTGGCACATCTTTTCTCTCTTAACATGTAAATATTCTGTTTATATATATGGTATTCATGCGATTACCAAAGGTTCGTCATCTGAAAAGCCTCGAATCACAGGGCTGTCTTCTTCTTCTGTAAAAAAATGAAACAATCATTAGTTCTTTTTCTTATTTCGCATCGTCTTCTTCATTTTTCAAATGCAAAATAACACTTACCTAAGCCGTCTGCCGTGCCTGGGAAGGTAGCTTGTCCCCGCCTCGTGTCGTAATGACTATTGGCGAATAGCGTAAAGCTGTTAGATAATCTTCTATGTCGAACGACGAAATACGCTAGCGCTGCACCTAGCACTAAGACAACCAAGCAGATCGGTATAGCGAGAGACAATATGTTCGACGTGTTCATTATCACCGGGAGTTGCGAGCCTGTTGAATAAAAAAATGGAAAATATTATATATATATATATATATATATATATATATATATATATATATATATTAAAGCAAATCGCAAATCGTTTTTTGCGAAAGAGAATATTAGAGACTTGCCTGAAAATTGCGTGCTCCAAGTTTCACTCAATGGACTTTGATATCCGTCCTCCGTGACCAAACGTGCGGCGAAGGTATAAATCGTACCCGTTTTAGCGCCCTTATAGCGATAAGGCGATGGATCCTTGGTCAAGAAGACGTTGGCCGTCGATTCGTTTATCTTTGTCGATCCCTCGGCTACCAAAATTTCGATGTGCCGATTAACATCCTTCGGCATATCCGGCTCTTGCCAATATATTAGATAATCTTTATTATCGTGCAAGACGGTGACTTGATGGGGCGGCATGATCATCGGTGCCACATACACAAACGGTTGAGTGGGTATGGCATTTTCAACATCAGTCGCAACTGTAATATTATACTTTCCGCCATATTTCATCGAATGGAAGGTATGTTTCATGATAGTTTCGTTGGTCGGCGGCAATGTCATAACTATCTGCTTATTGAGGATTGTTTCCGTAACAGAAATCTGTGAAAAAAAAATCTGAGATCAATAAACGCGCTTTGAGTGAATAAACATCAAAATAGATTAGATGCATGGGAAATTTTCCTCAACAAAAAAGAAAATTTTGAGAAATTTTTTCCCATAGACACACAATTTGACTTTCTCAATATTTCTTCGGAAAGTTATTTCGTTATTGACTTACTGTGTAGCTGATCGGTTCGTCGATCGTGGGACAACTCGCACTCCATGAGACGATTAGACTATCATTTTTATCCGGCGATAGTGTTACTCGCAACCTCTTCGGAGGTGCGCGTTTGTTGAAGTATGTCGGAACCGTGATCGGTTGGCATAAAGGTCCCGCTCCATAATCCCCGATAACGCCAACGGCAAAAAAGTATGATTCACACGCTTCCAAATTTTTGATCGTAGCCGTGAGATTAGTGGTTTTTAACTTGTAAGCTAAAAACAAATACAAAGGATATTTTTCAATATAAAGATATAAAAAACAGAACAATTCGATCAATTAGTAATGTTTAATATAAAATTGTACGAAATACGGTAAACAATAGAAAAATACCGATTATCTTATTATATTTAAATAATCCTCATGTAAAGAAAATTGCACAAATGTCGATTTTGTCCTCACCTTTAAAGAAATCGAATATATTGGTAGCATAATGAATAGCATACTGCAACTTAATCTTCTTGGTGCTCTTAGGCGGATCCCAGGTAAGTTTCACGGTCGTTCTCTGAGACTTCACCAATTGCGCATCAAACTTCGTTATTATTGGCAGCGCGGTGCCGTTCGTCGTAGCCGTCACCATGGCGACCTTACCAATGTATTTCTTCTTCATTGCACCGACTTCGAAAGTATATTTGACGCCTGGTGCCAATTTTGTCACCTCGAACGGATTTTCCATGGTCGAAATGGTCTGTAATGTTGGATATGCCGGCGGTGCTTTGGGAGTAATGTGATACCCATCTACGTCTTTCATTTTCTTCCACTTTAGCGTGATGGAGTGATTCGTCGTCGCCACCACGGAAAGATCTTCGATGTCGTCGATGTTGGCCGAGCCATCAAATGTCAATGTGGCAACCTTCGAGGAAATCGACTGATATTGTCGGTTTTTCGCCACGATCCAAAAAGAGTAATTCTTGCCTGCTTCGAACGCCATATCGATGATCGCAGAGGTTTTTTGTCGCGAGAACTCCATCGGTGGTATAGGTGGTGTGATGTAACCTTGATAGCCGATGATGAGACCGTTTGGATGTTGAGGTGATCGCCAGGAAACCTCTACGCGAGTGCCATTCTTCTGCGTGACTGTCACATTCCACGGCTCGGATGGCACGCCCTCACCAGTCATTACGACTAGATACTTAGCTGGTGGGAATACTTTGCTTTGACCTTTCACCTTGACATAAACAGTCAAATTGTACTTGGTATAAGCATCGAGATTGTTAAATTGATACTCGGTGTCTTCGATCCATTCGCTGGCGTTGGTCCACTTGGCGCCCGGGTTAGCCCGCGCGATCGAGGGCAGGAACTCGAACGTAACATTCGATGGTATCGGCATCCACCAGAAGAGGAACAGACTGCTGTCATTAATGGAACGTTCATCCACACCCATTACCAGCACCTGATATACACGAGTGCCATTCTTCTCGCAGTTACTCTCGTCGAAGCCATCGAAGCAGTCTTGATGGCCGTCGCAGTAAGATGCCAATGGGAAACAGCGCGTTTCGTCACACGGAAAAAGACCAACGAAGCAAGACGGGGTAGCGGGTGGGCTTGTGTCACGATCTGTGTGGCAGCCAAGCTCGTCGCTGCCGTCTGGGCATTCCTCAATGCCGTTGCAGATGTGGGATAGAGGTACACATGAGCCGTCCTGACGGCACATGAACTGATCATTCTCGCGGCACGATACATGTGTCTGTTCGCAGTGCTGCTCGTCCTCGCCAGTTGGACAATCGTTGGAGCCGTCACACACCCACGCATTCTCGATGCAATCGCCATTGTAACACTGAAACTGGTGTTCGCGACAAATGCGTGACTTCTCGGTCGTGTGAATTGGAGACGAAGTAGGTTCTAATGTGCCTTCTGCCTCGCTGCCGCAGCCAATCTCGTCGGAATTGTCGCCGCAATCATCTACGCTGTCACATTTCCACCAATATGGTACACACTTCTTGTTTTGGCACAGGAACATCCAATCGTTACAGGAATTCGTTGGCAAGATCATCGGTGGAATAAACGCCGGCGCTACAGTAGTGATGGTACAGTTAAATTCGTCAGAACCATCTATGCAATCCTTATCGCCATCGCACGACCATGACTTATATATACACCGATGCCCTTCTTTGGTGTTGTTGCATGTAAATTGCCACGGTTCGCATACCATGTTGTTGCATTCCGCTTCGTCCGCGCCATCGTCGCAGTCTGGTTCGCCGTCGCACTTCCACGAGGTTGGTATGCACGAATGATCGGATTTGCAGGCGATCTCATCGGATCGACACGTGCTCGGTAAAACATTTCTGGTGCAATTACGTTCGTCCGAACCGTCTCGGCAGTCGTCCTCGCCATCGCAGCGCCATCGATGCGAGATGCAGCGACCGCTATCGCATTTGAAACGCAATAGATCCGTGCAATTGGCGTATGTGCAATTTTGTTCGTCCTTACCGTCCTTGCAGTCACGATCCATGTCGCATACCCAGTATTTGGGTATACACTTGTTGCCATCGCATTCAAAATTATTAGGGCTGCATGTGGCGCGATTGCAGTTGATTTCGTCCGAATTGTCGCCACAATCATTATCGCCATCGCACTTCCAGAATTCGGGGATGCACACGCCGTTATTACAAGCAAACTGATTTGACGAGCAGGTATTGGCGATGCGTGGGCATGTTGAATTGTCGTAAGGTTTGATGCCACCTGGACAGAGACATTTTCCGTCCGTCATTACCATGCCATCCGGACAAAGGCATACATAACTATTGCCCGGCGCACCCAGACAGATATGCGAACATGTGTGATTCGCACACTCATTCATGCCGAATTGCACGCTATGTGCAAAGATCTTCAAGTCCATTAGACCCACGATCTGGAAGCCGATTATTGTGTTGATTCCGACACCGTGGTCCTTGTTAGCAACAAATATCATGGATTGTTTCCAATCATCCCAGTACATGTTATCCTTCAACACGGCGACCGCAAACGGATGGGACACGCGCGCATCGTTAGCGATGATCTTCTTAAACCTCTTACCCTCAAAGTCCGAGGAAGCAATATAATCTAACCGAGCATCCACCCAATAAATTCGCTCAGCAATGTGATCGATCGTTATTCCGTTCGGCCATTCGACTGTTGGCTTGACGAACAATCGCTTGACATCCGTGCCGTCCAGATTGGCGCGAGAGACAGAGGCATTGCCCGGCGACCAATCGGTCCAGAATATATATCCGTTCATGGGATGGACCGCGATACCTCTCGGTTTTTGTAACACGTTCGGACCTAATATCGTTTTGCGCATTCTGCCCATGGTGGATATATCAGTTCGAATTATTTGTATTCTCATTTTAACACCGTCCACGAAATAGAGAACTTTGGATACCCAATCATAGGCCATTCCTTCAATGGAACTTAAATCGTTCTCGACGAGAACTTCGGGATAGCTGGTGCCGTTTTTCAAACATTGTCTGCCAATTGTATCATTTACAATATCCGCCCAATATAAGCAATTGTTCTTCATATCGAATTCGATAGCAATCACATTCTTCAGATCGTGCACGGGTAGCATCTCTATTCTGTTTTCCACCAGATCAATTCGCGTTATATGCTCCCGCTGGGCGACCAACAGAAATTCTGGTGTTTCATCCATCGGGCACGGTATCTCGTCAGGCTCGAAGTTTCTCGCGAGACCGCCGGAACATTCATCATCGGACATCTTCACGTAGCCCTTTGTGCGATTGTAAAACTCGCCAGGCTGACATGTGTTCGGTACGGCATAAGGATCGTAATCGGTAATTAATTTGTTGCGGATACAGTGATATGGATTTCCGACGCGCATAAAGCCATAATCGCATTGATAATCGTTTGCGTCGCATTGACAGACCTCCAATCGCATTGGTCGATCATAATTCACACCCTGATAACAATTAACACGCGGCGCACGTCTCTGATACGTTTCTTTACGTCCCAATACGCAAGCCATAACTGGTTGATCGGTACTCGACGGAGACCAGAATTTGTAATCGTCTTCCTTACAATCTCTCTCGAATACATTCCGTAGGTCGACCTTAATTATGAGCCACTGATGTTGTCCACTATCCGATCCGAACATAGTGAATACCGTGGTGTTCTCCCCGGGCTCCGTCATGAGACCGTAAACGCGTAACACCTTTCCGTTGAATTCATAAGTTTTCCACGTGTCGCCCTCGTCCAACGAATATGAGATATCTCTGGTCTCTCCGCGCGATTTGAAATACTTTACTGCCACTAACAAACCTCCGTGATCGCCCATGTTGAAAAAGTAGTAGTCCTTCAACACCTGTTTCCATGTGAGACCCGCGTCCCGCGAAACATAGAGCGCAGGATGACCTTTCAAACTGGACCCAATTACGCCGGTGGCCATGATTATTCCAGGCGCCGATTTCGAGCTCATGATCGTGACAGATCTCGTCACCGGATATAGCTGACTGAATCTTTGACTTAAGTGTAATGAGCAATCTTTCGGGCAATGGATGTAGAAACCCTCGTGATTTGCCGTCGGTGCTTTAATACTGTTCCAAGTGCTACCATGATCGAAGGTGATCACTGATTCTAAGTGTTCCGGTCCGATCGAGCTGATACCTCCTGATTTCGGGTTACCTTTGACTCGTGACGCTATGTATATACCTCGAAGACCTTCGACTTTATACAAGTCTGTGAATGTCTCGTCAGCCACGTCACTATACAAATAAATACGCGTAAATACAAAATAAGTCGGAAAAATTTGAAGAAATATTTAAAAAAATTTCCACGAGAGATTAGAATTTCATTTTTTTCTCGTGTATTATGTATAATATTTTATTCTACTTACTTTAACCAGCTATCTTTCCAAGTGCTGTTGAGGAAAAATGTAAAAATGCCCTCCAGAGATAATGTAAATATCGCCTTCTCATGATCTATGACTTCTGACACATAAAGATTGACCATAGTCTCACTGTGCGACACCGCGATGAAAACTCGATTGTACGATACATCTACAATATGGTAATCATTGCAATCCAATTCCGTGTTAAATTGCGCCACGACGAACGATTGATTTTTGTAGGATACATGGAGATCCAGATGCTCTGACGTTCTATTCTATTAAGCAGAATAAAAAAACTACGATCAATAAAGACGACTAAATCTTATCAAATTTCATGAAAAAGATTCTACATGCGTACAACATCATAATACTTGCCTTTGAATTTTTAACAGTAAACATGTAATCGCCTTTGATCTGGAAATCCTCAACATTCTCGATGACAACACTAAATTCTTTTCGTAAAGAAGGTCTTATTCGCAAGGCCGAAGGATTTCGAGTCTGATACCAGAGCAAATATTGCATATCGAGCTTCAAGACTGTATTTGTTCCAGTAGGCTCTGTTCGTTCAACCAACAGAACACGATAAGGTGACCAGTAAAAGGCCTTCACATAGTGTTGTATAGGTACCCAGACTAATCCACGATCGGTCGACAACCACAACTGAAATCAAAGTATTACAAGGTTCGAAAACGATTCTTCTACGAATTCTTGTATTAATACAATTCAGTACCGATAAAGTTACATGTAAATTCGAAATATAACTGATATCTCATTCTATACCTTCCGATCGACTTTGTCTAGTGCGACGAGTACTCGTGGATCCAATTCATAGAACGAGACCTCACTCGGATGAAATGGGACAGGAATCCTTCGAATAGTTTTGCCGTTGTTAAACGTTAGAAAAATTAAATTGTGTAGACTGTCCACGAAAACGCACTGCAAAAAAAGTAAAATCTCGGAAATGTTCTTCCAATGACACAAAACAATCGACAAATAAATAATAAACTATTATTCGCATCTTATAAAAATCGATTTTATAAATAAAACGAGACTCACGTATTGATAGTACTTAGGATGATTGGTGAATTTATCCACGACTGCGTATTCAGCGTTGGGATCGGACGAAATCCTGAACTGTTCAGTCTTATTTTCAAACGTATCACCATAGTCGTAACTGATGTAAACGGCGCTAGGATGGGTCGGGGAGGAGAATCTGCCACCTTGGAAACGCACCACTGGTGTGCTATCCCTTGCTAAACATATTATCACATTGGAACCTTCCCCGACCCAATGTACCATCAATTGCTGATGCGAATCATTTAAAGCATTAACCTGTAATAAGAAACATGATTTTTGGCGTTATGATATAAGCGATGTTAGAAATCTTATATTGTATATAAATTTATATGATGACAATTTATTAAAATTTTTTTTCTAAACTTTAAAATTTTTATTTTATAGCATTAGTCAGACAAACAGCATGAAAGATAAAGATCAGAGATAAGAAGATAAAAAAATATGTCATTAAACTTAAAATAATATTAAAATATATTAATATTAAAATTATAAAGTTAAAACAGAAAACTAATGTAAGTGCGTAAAATTGCCATCATGACTTGTTGAAAAAAGCAACGTCTTTATGTAAGCGTATATTTAAAACACATAAAAAAAAATACACGAATATAAGATGCATGCGTGTCAGTAAACTGACATCTTTATTGTAGTAATTTTAACTGAAAGTATATAAAGCACAGAAGAGATGAATCATTAGATATGCATGACTCGCACCAATCCCTCTATCAGATTGTTTTCTCAGCGCTCAATATCTCGTTACCTTGGACAATGTCACAAGCAATATAAATCGTCATTCGAAAGAATAAAGAAAATAAATAATTCAAAATATTCCTACGTATAATGCAAATTGAATGCGTGTATTTATAGAACACGATTTCTTCCATAAAATATATATTAAACGCGAAAAAAATTTTGAGCAATAAAGGAAACAAATTAAAGGTTCGCAATTTAATATTTAAAATTTAAAATTGTAGCTTACGTAATCTTTATTACTTATAATTTAATAATAATAAAATATAGAAGTGAAAGTGAGCTATCTGCTTTTTTATATAATTATGCAAAACAGATTAAAATATGCTACGTGTGATTGAAATAATTCTGTAAAATTTATTATTCCTAAAAAATAATAATTCGCATATAACATAAAATAGATTAATTAATATGGGAATATTCTTTCTCTATTAAAAAAATTAATGTACGATTTATATTTTACATAATATAAATTGAGAATTGCGATAGAGAAACGAACAAAGGAAACGAAGAAATGTAAGATGATAGATATATTGCAGTCGACTAAATTTATATCTTCTCAGAACTTAGGTAATTCTTATCTCTTCGAAAAACGACAAGTTGCTGCGTTTCCTTTGTTATCGTAAAAATAAATAGTCAAAGTGCATATATGCGCATCTATTCATTATACGATTATATATAGTTAGACGCGTATTAATCTATAAGAGACAGTATGAGTAAGCGCACACGATGTGACGTAAGAAAAAAATAGGGAGGGGGAAAGATAAATATCGTTCGCAAAAATATTCCCGAAAATTCTCTTGGCTACTCCGAGCCAAGAAAGTCGCAAAGAAAGAATTTTGGCACTGACAAAATAACGATGGCGGGTGATAACCATTGTTTTGTTTACAAGGCCGGTGAAGGTCCTGCGACCGCTCTTGAGGAAACTGCATTTTTTTTTTTTTTTTTTGTGGATAGGGGGAAGTTCTTTTTAAAAAGCGGGAAGAGGGAAGATGCAACAGACGCATACACAGAAGGCGGTTAGTGACCCCTCGCGTGTGTATCAATATAAACGGTGCGGGTCGCGCGACGCTCCGTTTCGCCGAGATTGATTAAATTTACTCCGGAAGAGAGATAATACGGCAATTATGCCCCCGTCGTGACCGCACACAAAGGCCGCGCTGTGCGTGACCCGGCGGTCCAATTGGGAAAAATTCCGCAAGACGATATATATACGGCAGAGAAGAGCGCTGCGTTTATATGTGTGTACGTGACGCGTCTATTTACGCGAATGTTGGAAGGTTTCTTCTTTTTTTCTCCCCCTTTTCCGCGACGGGGGGGGATGCGGGAAAAGCGTATGGCGATGACGAAACCGTCGCCGGTTTCGAATTGCGACGCGACGAACGACGACGACGACCTTCACGCATACAGTCATACATGCGTACATATGCGTACCTTGGTCGTGATGTTTGGGTTATTGTTTGGATGCTCGGACGGCAAGTCCCTGCGCGTACGCCCGAATGACGTTTCTTGCCCATCTTCATCCGGACGACGCGAATCCACGTCTGTCCGTCTGTCAATGATCAGCGGTTTCCTATACGGTGAATCGCCGTTCTCCGTAATGTGCAACCGCTTCGCCCTGTCACCGTATCTCACCCCGTAATTGCACTCCGTCAGTAGAACCAAATGGAAAATTAATGCGAGGTAGTAAACGGCCACTATCGTCCGACCAGCCATCTTGTCCAAGACTGACTCTTTTCTTTGAGAAATCGAGGATATTATGCTCGTGAGCTGTAAAGATTATGACGGATCCGCATGAAACCGCACATGCGCACACGGCGAACTTGTAAACGACACTTTCGGTCTGTTCGATTAATGTATCGGCGAATTTACTAGAAAATCTATAATTTCATTGGTTTAAATCTAGTAAATTCGCTCATTTTTTTATTTTTACTCTCACTTGAATTACAGAATCGATACCCTTATTCATCCCCCTTTTCTGTTCAATGTTGAACGCGTCTGTGTCATCTCTAAAGCCCATCCGATTTTTATCGGAGTTGATTTTTTTATCGGATATAAATGTATCATTTTTTTTTTATATTATAAAATAACATTACATTTAATAAATTCTGCGAATATTATTTTTTAATTTATATAAATATGCGTTTTCTATTCTGAAAAATCGTTCAAGTTATATATGATGTTGCGAATAATAACAAAGCGAAAAGACGCAGAGAACATTCCGACCTTCCGATAAAAACATAGATTGACGTTGGGGGAGCGAAATGCTTTTAATAATGATGCGCAGATGTAATAATAAAAGTATATTAGATAATGACTTTCATTTCCTGACATGGCTAGAACGATGACGCGTCTATCAATATGTACGTCTACGTAGATTCCTGCTCGCAAAACATATGTGATGTATAATCGCGTATTTAAACATCATTATTTTTATCTTCTAGCTTCGTAAAAAGATCGTTAATATATCATTAATTTATTAAGAATAATTGTTACAATTTATTAAAAGATATATATAAGACAATTAAAAATTGAAATTCTACATAACTATAATATGTCATCGTTTTTAAACCATTTTATATAAAAACAAAATACACGTGTCAATGTAATTAAAATTTGCAATTCACTCGCGCTAATCTCTTTCATGATATGCTATGTTTAATGCGATAAATAGAGTTGATTAAAAATTGTTGGTCGTCATACGAGAAAGCGAAAACCTCTTATCAAAATTAAAATATCGCTCGTTTTAAAAATATTTTGTTCTAAAAATGTGAGAGTAAGAGCTAGTTAAGCCTCTCTTTCTATATAAATAAGAAAAAAAAAATGTTGAAAAAATAAGACATATTCCGTTGTAGATTAAAAGATAAGGATTCTCTAATAATTTTTTCCTTCTAAAACGAGTAATTCGATTGCGGAGTATATTTTATTTGCGAGAATTCATATCTTACCTTGAGCTCATCGAGAGAGAGATATAGATCGATCATCAACTGATTGTACAGCTGATTGCACGGAAAGCGTATCGAACAAGCTATTATCGCATTTTTGCGCATGATTGCGGTATCCGTCGATTTCCTTTTCATTTTTTTTTTTTGCAAAATCTAAAAATCACATTACGCGTATTCTTCGAATCCGCGATGAAATTTGAACGCGAGATGATTATCTTTTTCGAATGTACTTTTTTTATTTCGTTTCAATTTTGATGGTGGGCGTGTAGTTATCTCGCTGGTTTTTAATTTTCTGTTTTTCGACAACAAAATGCACGAATCGATATCGTTGCAAACGAAAATTGTACGCGCTGCCACTGTGTGCCTACACCCGCGTGTATTTCCAATATTGATATTTAATTCGCGAACGCAATTTTGTGATGGCTAGCTATATATCGTCACGTATGGACAAACGTCGCATATCCTGACAAACTAAATTTCGCATAAAATGCTCTTAGACGGAACAATTCGATCGTACAAGTATGCCAACAATAAATACGCGATAAATAAAAAATCGGGAAAATATATAGATCTTGTGAGAAAGATGGATTTCTCGTGTATGTTTGTTTTCGTTTCGAAATGTTACGATTTCTTTCCATTGGCATCAATTACATTTCATATATATATATATATATATATATATATATAATCGCATTTATTTTTCAACGAAGCTATAAAAAGGCACATTAAAAAATTACAAGTTGATCTTAATAAAGTTTGAAGATAAAATAATTAATGCGTACACATTACATTGCCGTGTCTCGTGCGTGATAAGGAAGTGTGAGTATTGATTCGTTTTCCAAGGGAAAATGGAATTAATCGAGCGAATTATACTCTTAATATAGTGTTAGATATAAAGGAAAATTGTTTTCTCGCTAAAGATAAATACTGTGCCATATCTGCATTCTAACATATCGAGAATTGCAATCCGAAAAGTACAACCAAATGTTTAATTTAAGCGATAGTTAATGATACACATGCAAGTTCTTTTCGTATTAAAACGTTCCTATAATCAGATGTATATATATCTTCAATTTTCTAAAAAAATTTTATGTAATTTCGCTGGCATAATCATCGATAATACGAATTCAGGTTTTCTTTATCGAGAATAGAATGTACGCAGGAAGGACGTTTTAAAACGAAAAGAGCCATCATGTTAGTTCGATATATATTATATATATATATCATCTATTATAATAATTTTTATTTCTTAATGTTCTTCTCATCATTCTCTGTGTATTTATATATTTATAGATATATTTATAATATAAAACATGTAGCTATGACATACCAAATGTTGTATTGTTTAGCAATGCGACTCTGATATTTAAATGTTTTCGCTAAATGCGCATGCATAAAATTATAAAAGCGAATGAACGATCATTTTGATTAGAATTTATTCTCGCGGACATAATATGCGTACAGCTCCGTATATACAAATCTCTGTGTGTATATAAGCTTAGCTAAAAACGCAATTACGAACTTAAGATATCCCAAATGTTTGACGCAAATCGGAATTAAAGAGGCTGTCGCAAGTTATAAGATAGTCGCCGGATCGATCAGTCGAGTCGCATTGAGTTGAAAAACAGATGAAATGCCGTTAAATATATTTTTTCTCCTAAAATCATTATAATTTCCAAGTTATAATAATTAGACCAAAAGTTTCGGAACACGAAAAGAGTTCTAGAACTTTGCAATAGAGGGACTTATACTCTAAAAAAAAACAAGACAAATGCGATAAATATTTAAAAAAATTAACAATTACAAAAGAGTAAATATACGATCCGTGTAATATCAAGCCAAATGTTAAGTTGGGATCAAGTGAGATACAGTGATTTGCGACAATGATATAATAATTTACGGTTATATAATAATTTACCGTAAGCGCTCACTTAATACGAACTGTATCATTTGCATAAGTCTATAAATTTTTAAATATCCTTCCATTTTTTTTTCTACAGAATTATGATATTTAGGAATATTTAGGGAAAGTTTGGGAAGGGGAAAACTCTCTTGTTAGTTATTATATTTTCTTTATAATTCTTCAATGCGATTTTTCCCTTAGGACGCTGCATATTTAACAATTTATTAAAAGCTAGTTTATATAATATTATGTCCCAAGTTAGTGTGGCTCTTAAAATATATGGCAGTCATTCAAACGCAAACAGACACGTTTGCAGGGAAAGAAAGTCAAATAAAATACTGCAGTGCAATAATATAATAATGAAAGCGATATATCCTAAGCAATCAACACGGCTGGAATCATTTCTCGTTCTCACGTTTATATTGTTGTTAGAGATTATATCTCTTCTATAATGTGAGAACCTGCGCGAAAATGCAATAAAATGCGTCAAAATGTTTAAAATTAAGTCGTCACAAAAATCTGTGCTCATCGTGTAGAATAATTATAAATCGTCATAAGCCCCATGATTAATATACATATATGTTTCCTCAAATCTACATTCTCTTAAAAATGAATTAAGCTCTTGTCATCTCTGTTAAATAACTTCTTAAGAAAATTGCTGAATTATAGAAATTATTTTGTATCATAAAGAAGACATAATTTGATACATTAAATGACAAGAAAATGATCATGCATTTCTAATGCGTGATAGTGATAATAAAACACGTAAATACGAATTACGTGTATGTTATAGAATAAAATCCCGTGTCAAATCTGATCACGCTAACGTGGGACAATAAATGTCGCTTGTTCTTCAACTAGCAATATTGCAAAGTGTCCAAAATTCATTGAAGAACTAAATTTAATTAGACTTTCAATAGCCTACACTTGTAAATATCAACATATATAACCGTTAAATATCTCCATTCGTCGAACGTAGGCGTTTTGTTAAAGATCCATTTAATTCGTCCTTCAATTCATTTCATAATACCCCATGGTGTGTGATCATGTCTTCTAATTTTATATTAGCGTTGCTTTAACCATGTAGAGCGACGAAACATTTTTCATAAACGCGATGTTGTGCTGAGACGCATTACGAGCGGCTTATACCGAACTTCACTGCTCCAGTTTAGCTGAAAATTGTAAACGGTGATAATTATTTCATCATTAGGACAACCAATAATTGTCACTTCCAGTTACTATTTTTGTTTTACAATTTGATACTAATATGCACAATGACAAGATTAGAAAAGAAAAAAGGTATATATATATATATATAGGAAATCAGCTAAAATTCTTGTAAGTTATAAAAATACGTTTTATAATATTTCAGAATGATATTTGATGAGCTGTTAAAATTCAATATTAGCAAAAATTAAGATAGATAATAATAATTATAGTATTTATCGTTCAGAATTTAAAAGGAAATATATTATGCTCGCTCAATTTCAACTACTGCATCTTTTTATTCATTTATATATATGGTACTATCATCATTTAAATAGAATAAATATGTTGCACAAGAAGGGTGCTATCGTATAAAAGTCTCTCTCAACGCATCATAAAAGAGATTAAGTCATTTATATATATCTAATACATAAAAATATCAACTACTTCGTCTTTAAGGAGCCACATATCATAAAGTACATGTCTGAAATAGACGATGCGCGAATGTTCTCAGTTACCTCTACGATAAAAGGAGAATAAGAATAATCTGATAGCAGAAAAAGCATGAAGAATAAATGACGATGTTCAGAAGCGGTGGAAACTACAATATAAAATTTGTATGATAATGATACACAATAATCCGAATATCTACATAACACACTATCTTATGCGAAATAATAAAAAAATATCCAAAATAAAAGCGATAGATATGTATGCGAATAATAAGCATTTATTACATAAATGTTAAACAATGTGGTAGAGAACAATCGTGTTTCGCATATCTGTCATTTACTTGTAAATAAAAACCTTGACCTGCAAAATTTATAGCAATTTTTTACATGATAAAAAAATATCTCGGATTATATTGTTCCCATAATATATTCATCGCTCTTGTTGCGAGATCCGTCTCTACGTATGAAACACAGAAAGCTCTACGCACATCCAGATATTCTCTCTTTTCAGAGAATTCACGTAATCATTCCGCATTCACAATTGGAAGAACATTCCTCTGCCGTATTCTTCAGATAGAAGCTAATTATAACGAAAAACTAAATACAAGAAGAAAAAAAAAAGACAACTGGAATGATGATCGGTTAATCGTGCAATAGTACGATACGGTAGAATGATCTAGGATTATGTGCGACTCACCGCATTTTTAAATGTTGTTCCAATTGTGTACTGTTTCATACGTTCATTGGTTTCGCTTTCTACTTTTTGGCTTTTCTAAAATATGATAAATGCAATATGATCGAATGCGCGACAGGATGAATGGATTTCGTATGAAGGAGTGAGCGTATCTTCTCGAATTATGCTTTGCTTTACGAGATGATCGTCCGTCACCCATGAATGATAATGAACATGGAAAAAAAATATATTTTCGAAAGAAGAAAAGTTAGTCTTGTTAAAAAAGGAATATATGGGATGCCAGATGTGTCAGGAATATCATTAGAGGAATCTAAAGTAATGGAAGATGACAAAAATATATAATTTTTTTATTGCTAACAGAATATTCTCTATCAGCTTCATCGGGACGTGTTCAAAAGGATGAAGCAAAATAATAACAAGATAACAGGCACCTTATTTACAAGAATAACATGTCTTGAAATGTTGTAAAACTTAATAACTTATATATATTCGTAATATATAAATTTTCGCAATATTATCAAAAATTAATTGTGGATTTAGAATATTATTATTACGTTGTAGATATATTTTATTTGCCAACTTTGCCAAAATTTACAGAATTTATTTGGCTTTTAGCTTGAAAATCTTATGCTGATCAGTTCGTATATTCATATAATTTTAAATTCTCGCGTACGATGTTATTACGATATGACAACAAAATTTTTCAATCAACACTTACTTTTTCTTGAGAGTGAAGAAACTACGCCGCTTAGTTTCGGCTTGTGTCGGGGCAGGTAGAGTGTGAGCTCTGGACGTACTTGCACCTGATGTTCCTTGCGCCGCTTGATTTAATACGGACACCCAGTCGTTCATCTCGGCGTCATCTTTGGCCTGGAACAGGAAGTCGGATCCGCTTTGCGACCTATAAAAAAATAAATTAATAATAATAATAACAATTGCGTCAGAAAAAGCGTAAAATCAAATATAATCGAGGTATTGCGTTGGATACTGACTTGACTCGGAAGACATGTTTCTTCTTAGTGTAGTCACTCGCTACGGTAATAGTTGCGCCTCGTAAATCAAGGGGAGCTTCTCCTTTGTACGATTGATCAGGTGAAGCTTTGTACGACTTCTGATCTTTATATACACATAAGTTCTGTCCGCGTACAACCATATACACCTTGTCCCAGGAGCGATTAGATGCCTTCTTCGTCGTACTCTCCCACTCGTGCTTCCGTTGTAACGGTCCTTCGAATTCGTCATCGCCCGGACTTCGTTGCTCTGCAAAAGATAACATTCATCATTATTTATTATTCGAGTCATCACTATTTATTGTTCGTTGAGAAAAGGACTTTCTAAAAAATTTGGGACTAGTTTATAAATTATTTTCTAGAAAGAAAAATGGCATCATGTATCCTTTGCTCTTTCGATGAACAATTAAGCTGCAAATAATTAATGACATGATTAATCATAACATGCTTTTGATGAAATAGACCACCCACAACACACGAAAATCTGTTTTAATTCTTTGTTATTTCAATTCAAAAAGTTTGTTTATCGTTTAAACTCATTAACAGGCCGACATGCATTGGTATATCTTTATAACGGTACTTGAAACAGAAATAATTTGCCCCAATTATTCGTTCCGTTACTTGTTAGTCGAATACAATGTAGCTCTTCGAATATCTTCCCGCTATAAAACATAAATTTATCACAGCTGACTTCTTTGAACACATTATAGTGATAAAGAAATTGTTAAAAATATATGTATGCTTAAATAGTAACTGAAAATAAATGATGATTAATTAGTAAAGCAATTATATAGATGCTGGATACGAATATATATATGAAAGATCATAATATCTACCTGGATATTCAATTATCGACAGCAGCAATTTAGAATTTCGCGTACAAAATTCGATTAGAAACAAAAATCACATCAAATATCATACATTTCCGATTTTCGAATAATGATTTATTTATTTATTGTTAGGTGTCGAAGATGATGGATTATCCGTTTTTCTCACGTCTCGGCTGTCTTAAATTTAAACATATAAAGAGAGTGAAGATAAAACGTAAAAAAGAAAAAAGGAAATATCGAATGAGTGAACATGTAAATCTTCAACACTACTGTAGACCACGTAAAATCTCTTTTCTTCACTTACCGGGGATACTACGCTCATCGTCACTCACGCCACTGCGATCTAAACTCGGCGACTTGGCTGACTTTCTCCAGCGGAAACTCCTAAACGGTGACTTGCTGCGACTTCGTTCCTTACGCCTTAAAGACTCGGAGCCGCTTCCGCCTTTTGGAGCTTAACGACGTACGCAACACACATAACATTTATTAGCTACTTACTCTGTACCCTGAACCACCTAGCTTGTACCAGAGAATTGATCAGGTAAACAATTTGTCTCACTAATAAAATCTACATACATATACATATGTACGTTACATTATTTCTTCATGCCCTCTAACTACATACGAATAATATGTACGAGGATACGTTCATGCAACATGCTCATGCAGATGTCAAATAACCGATATATCAACTAAATATGATAAATAAAATAAATTTTCAATTTATCTCGAGAATTATTAATCATCATATAAGAGTAATTGCATCTATTCCAATATAGTATATAAATATGTATAATACTTATTTGTTTCTGTTTATCTCCTTTAATTTAGAAAGAAAAGATAGTGCAGTGGCTATTTCTTTCTTTTTTTTTTTAATTAAAGGAGATAGACCATTATATATATAATGGCCTACCTCTATCCAATTTTTAATATCGAAATGCTTATGTACAATATATACGTATGTATATAAAATTAAACTGTTCAAACTGAACTTTATTGTGAACTGTGAATATAATTATCTCTTAAAAGAGCTATATGTGATAAACAAATAAGCATAATTTTTTTTGCAATAAATTTGAAGGGAGCACCTGCAGAGTTTGAAAATAATTTTCATCAATCAAATTAATTATTTTAAACTTCAATACTCGTCATCTAGAAAGAATAAAAAATCCTCGAAATATAATCGAATAAAAGAGATAATATATTTTTAGAAATGTTCTTTCTTTATCAATCAATCAGAAATAAATTATTTCACTTAAAATAGATCTGAATAGAAAAGCGACAAATTTTTTGCATCGACAAAATAACATATAGCGTGAGAATTTATTTTCCGCGATAGAATATACAATATATACATACTTTTTTTTTTTTTTTTTTTTTTATAGAAATGAAGTCGCGTGAGAGACAACGAATAAAAACAAAATCGATAGTGAAAAGTTTCGTGTACCCGTAGACACAACGATTTGCAGTGTAATTTGCCCGAGGCACGCAATCGTCTCGAAAAATACATTAATATGATCATGTTGAGTATAAAAATACGTTCGACATGAGCTCTTGTTGCGCAGAAAAATGGAAAACTCGACATACACCAGAAATACGATTGATACCAACGGTATCACGGCCCGCACCACCCTGGTCGGGTGTGGCGATAATTGATTCAAAGATGCAAGAGATATCGTCGGAACATTTTTCAGGAAAATACGTGGTACTTCTCTTCTATCCGAGCGATTTCTCGTTCATATGTCCCATCGAGCTTATTCAATTTAGCGATCGCATCGCCGAATTTCGACTTATTGGTATGAAATTTTATCGTTTTAGTGCAATTTTTAGTATCAAAATATTTTAACAAAATATATTTGTAAAAAAAACCGAGATTTTTCGTATAAAATGAAATCTGAATTGTTATATTTTCATTTTTAAGGCTCTTGATCCCTCTGCAATAATTTTGAATTGATTTTAGAAGTAGAAATTTTTACGAATGTTACTTTTTTTTTTACAAAATAATATCAAAATAAATTAATTTTTCCGTATGCGATCACTTGTCTATGACATATATAAAAAATATATATATATATATATATATATATATATATATATATATATAATTTATTAAATTAAAATTAATAAAGTAATCTGATATTTTATTATTTAATTAAATTCCAATATTTTATTATAGGCTCGGAGATAGTAGCTATTTCAACAGATTCCAAATTTTCGCACTTTGCGTGGGTGACGACGCCGCGAAAACAAGGGGGCTTAGGCGAAATGAAAATTCCGCTCCTCTCCGACCGGAATCATCGGATAGCGAAGGACTATGGTGTATTAAACGAAAAGCACGGGGTAGCGTGTAGAGCTCTATTCGTTATAGACGGACAACGAATCTTACGTCACATAACAATAAATGCTGACGATTTACCGCGGTCGGTGGACGAAGTTCTGCGAGTCATAAAAGCTTGCCGTTTTGTGGATGAACACGGTAGCGCGTGTTCCTTAGGACCGTTGGAAACGAAAACCGTCTCCGAAGAAGAATCAGATTATTTCCACACGAATTAATCCCGATCAATAATTAAATATCAATTGCATCCTTATATTTGAGATTTCTCATTCATAAATTGAAGATGTATAATCCTTCATTAATTATGCAGTTTGCATTGACTGCTATTTAATCGTAAGACAATCGCCATAATGTCGCAAGAAAGAAAGATATTAATAAACGATATTGTAAAAATGTAAAATATATATATAATTTGAGACACAGATCATTGAACACTTACTTGTCGGTGTGCGAGGAGTATCACGCGGCGGAGTTTTCGCAGAAGTTGGCGCGACAGGTATTCCTTCTCCTTCCCGGAAAGACAGTTGCCTAGGTTTTTGTGCATGCACTACACCACACCAATCACAAAATCATGCTATGTATGTATTATTCTTAGGTGTACAACGCGTGATATTAAATACCTTACGTGTATATATATATATATATATATATATATATATAGGGTAAGGGATTTATATTGAGACACCTAAATATCTAGAAAATAAAGCAAGATAGAAAGAAATGTTTCAGACAAAAGTTGTTCGGTTCTAAGGGGCTCATAGGATGGTGCCATTAGTTTGACATTGGATGGAGGCGCTTCGGATATTTCAATGTCAATCTTGTTTTACTTTCTTTACACCAATTGATGTCTCTCATTTTTTGAGCTTAAAATATTAAAGTAACATTATTGCATAATAAATAATTTTATGAGATATTTTATAGTTTATGTAAAATTATGTCGAAGTAAATTAATAAAATAAAGTTTAAAATATCTCGTAAACTAATATTAAACTTTTGGCCATCATACCCCTATAACTTTTTATGCAGAATATTGCGAGGAATGGATTTATGTAAAAAAATTGGAGTGTTTCCATTTAAAAAAAAACAAGATTAACATCGAAATCTCCCAAGTACCTCCACCCAAAATCAAACTAATGGCACCATCTTATGACCCCCTTAGAACCGAACAACTTTTGTCTAAAACATTCTATCTTGCTTTATTTTTTAGATATTTAGGTGTCTCAATATAAATGCTCCACCCTATATATGTAATCAATAATTATATCAATTATATCTTTCAATTACTATAGTTAATAACACGAAACTATCCCTTGTGGAAGAATCAAGCTGATAAGAAAATGGAGATTGTAAATCTTATTGCAAAGATTATTCAACATTAATCGTTTTCTATATATATAAAATTTATACTTATAAAAATATATTTTATAATATTATAATAATATATTTTTATTATTAATATATTTTAAAAAATATATTAATATATTATATATTCATTATATTTATAATGATATATTGTATCCAAATATTCAAGTAAACGACAGTCGACATAGAGTCGTGTTTCTACACCTGTAGAATGACGACGAAGAGATGATTCCATGCTTACCTTCCAATAAGATATTTAAGCACTTTATCATTTATGTAAGTCGACATAATCGTGCGATGAACAAGGTATAATATGACATATGTTCAAATATGTACCTACCAGGTCAGCCGTGCGAAATGAAATGGTTTATAACAGAGTTTATAATACAACAAAAATATTAATAATAATAATATAGATAATATTTAATTAGAATTATATGATGTTATAGATACGTATATATCGTTTCACGTACATACGTGTGTCCACTAAATATTATCTATATTATTTGAAATATTTAGTAAATTATGATTGATATATCAGCTTGTGACAGATAACGAGAAGAGCATCTCTGGTAGTAAAACAGCCAACACCTGGTAGAGAAAAAAAATTTATAAAAGCGCATAAATGATGGCTTGTGCGGGCGAGAGCGATAGGTGCGGTGCTGCTACGAGTATGCTGAAAGATATAAAATTATCGTAACATATGTGACTTGATATTTATGTGAATCCACAGAAAAAAGCAATTTAAATACTGTTACGAAGATACAATGTTGTGATTATCCATCCATCACCAATTTGATGAGATTACAGGAACCACCATAAGATCCGATTATAATTTCAAGGCAGTCGTAGAAAAATATTAAGAGATGTACTTAATATAAAAGTTTTAATCTGCACAAGTTTTACACGCATCACGTAACACTCACCTTCCTTGGGTTTGTCTTGAGGCTGTGGTGTACGTGTAGAAGCCTTGCGATGTGCCACTGTGGTTCGTGCATTCCGTGCCGCATTAGGGTGCATTCGGAAAGGATAATATGAGATGACATGGACCGATGGATTTCATGTACGGAATAGATTTAGGTTGCGCGGATAGGAGAAGGCAAAAATAAACGTGCTGTTAGCAACGTCACACATGCTTATCCAAACAAACCGTAATACTAGTCGTGAAAGTTAAATTTTATATCAAGAAGCAAGATTTTTTGCTGTATCGATATTATTAGTCATAACAAAAAACGAAAAAAAAAATGGTTATATACTAAACTCGATTTGGTTTTTTCAATCTCTTTCGGTTAAACAAAATTAATTACTACCATCTCGCAATCGTTACTACGCCAAATCAATAAGTTTTACGAACACATGACGTACAACCCCATTAGAAAAGCACTCGACATTACATTCTAAATAATGTATGTATATTAAATACCGATCGTTATTCATCAATACTATCGTCATCAAACGAAATGCAAAATTGTAAGATAAATTAGAAAGTAAATACCGAGAAAAGTTATAGTTTCGATTAGTACAAACCCAAAACATATTTATTAAGTGCAGTCATATTACCGTGTCCCTCGTCTTCTCCAGCGCGTTCTCCGCTTGTTGCTCCGTCAGTTTCAGCTCTATAACAAACAAAATTTATTCATAATAATCGTATCATCATATAATCACGACAAAATATTTACACATTACCTTTCACTAGGTGGTTCATCTGGACTAGTAACGGGCGTTGCCTTGGCCAAACGTGCGGCCTCCGCCGCTGCTGCCTCTTCCTTCTTGCGTCTTTCCTCTTCTTCCCTTTCTTGCTCCCGTCGCTTCAGCTCTTTCAATTCAAACTATGCATTAAGAGAGAAACATTATTTATTTCCAAAACCGTAATATTCATGATTCGTACTGTGTTTTATTAAATTATACTAGCATTGTAATATAAAAAAGATAGAAATATACGCAGTAGATAACAGTGTATGGATGTGTATGTAATAAGATTTATGTATTTAAATAGATCATAAAGCAGAAAATTTACAATATTAATATAATTAATTTGCGGCCTTTTTCTATTACAATATTATATAGGAATGATTCTATGTGCGTGCATATGTTCAACTACTCACTGTGGTAAGTCGGTGCAAGGCACTAAATCTTTCTTCTTGTGCAGCTGCCGATTTTTCAAAAGCTTCATGTTTCTTGATCAAATTTTCAACTTCGTCGATAGTATGCTGTGGAAATAACAATTTTCTTTTTCAAATTGCCCGCTCAAATTCGAGTTTATATTCATAAAAATAAGTACTTACACCGAGCTCTTGGCTCATGAGATACGGCTCTTGAGCGATTAACCATGCTTCAGCAACCGCTGCATCTCGGGCAAACTGATAGACTTCCAAAACTATGGCAAAAAATAAACACACATGCATATACATACAGTATATTTATAATTTTCGAAACACTAGATATCTTATAGGTACTCAGTATCCCAGTAATATTAATCGAAAGATATCAAATTGTGCAATATAAAATTGAAATATATTTTCGAATGGCAAGTACAACTTACTGAGCTGCAAATTTTCCCAACGTTCCTCCCATCGATGTAAAAGTGCATTTCTATGGTCGGTCAGTGCTGCTAGTTTTTCTTTTATTTGCGCGCTAGCGTAGTGATTTCTAGCTAGCAAGTCTTTCCCGAGATTGATGCACGCCATTAGATTATCCTCTCTGGCATCGATTTCCGCCTTTAAGCTCTGATGATTGTTCATCAGTAATTCAACACCGGCAACGTCGCGTGGCTTTTCGGATGTGTTCATTTGACGCACAACGTCGTCCATCCAGATCATCAAGGTCCTAACCATGTTGAAGAATCTGAAGAGATCTCCGGTATCTTCCAGTTTAGTTCGTCTGCCCTCGCACAGTGATTGCAAATTGTTCCATGCTGCCACAACTTCGGCTTCGCGATTCGTAATTTCTCGTGCTTTGTCACCGGCGTAGCTTGCTTGCAATTTGGCGGATTCCTCTTCGATCTGCGTCACTTGACTCTGCAATGTGGACAAATCCTGGATGAAGTTGGTGTGCTTACGTTGAAGGGCAGATACCGAACCGGCATCTCGACCCAATTCATCGGACATAGCGTTCTGTTTTTCTAGGATTCTGCCGAGAACATCCTTGCAGTCGTGGAAGAACTTGTGCAGTTCGCGACTGGCCACCAGCATCTGCGTGCGCGTCTCAATTAATTCGAGCAGATCTTGCCAGACCTCATTTAAGCCGTCCTTCCATTCGGCGATCGTTGCCGCATCGGAGTGTCCAGTGGCAATCAGAGAGTCGGCGATACCGTTCACGGCTTCTACCCGCTCGGAACCGATCGCCTCAGTATCGCGCGCAAACTCCTTAAATCTCTCCCATAATAAAGTTACATGGTCGTAATCCTGACCCAATTCGTGACTACCGGCGACCAGTTCGCGTTCTTGAATCCATTGTTCGAGATCGTCGACCTCGCGGTTCAACATGAATAATTGGAGCGCCTCGTCCAATTTGGCGCGTCGTTCACCCGCCAGATCCTTCAAGCCGGCATAGAGTTTGTCTGCCTGCGATTGTTTCACGGCGATCTGATCAGCCAACGGATGCTGATCGTTTATGAGCTGCCGGGCGGTCTCGCCAAGTTGACGAATCGTTTCCGCGTAATCCTCGACTGCATGTTCCAGAGACTCGTGCTTTTTCATTAAATTCTGAGCGGAGATCTCATCCTTACCCCGATCTTCAACCATCATGTACAGTTCTTGCTCGCTCATCCACGACTCGGCCTCGGTAGCATCGAAGAAGTATTGCTGCGCCTTCTCGTTTTGCAGCAAATGCCTGTTTCTATCATCGACCGCGTCCTTTAGCTCGCGCCACTTTTCTGTTAATTCGGATATCAATTTCTGGAACTCGGGACTATCCTCGTGTCCTTCATCAATCAACTTCTGCCCGTTATTGCACACTAAATTGATCCTGGGTTCATGGTTGTCAATCTCGGTACGCAGCGACTGATTTTTCTTCTTCAGCATGTGAACATTAAACAACGAGTTTCCGTATTCGGTACTAGTTGCCTGCGGCATTTTCTCCGCAATCCACAGTTTCTCGTCTTCAACGTCGCGCCGGAATTGGAAGGCTTCCTTCTTCTTTTCGAGGTGCCGTTGGCGATCGATGAGCGGCGCCTTAAGCTGCGCGAATCTCTGGGCGACTTTCTCCTTTTTGCACTTAATCTCCTCCATCTTATCGTCCGGCACTGTGCGCTGTAAATGTTCAGCCTGCTTGTCAAGCTCGGTAACTTGTTTTGCTTTCACCGCCATTTGCGTTTCGATCATCTGTTGCTTCTGCATTAATATATTCACAGAAGCCAAATCAGAACCAGTGTCAGTGCTTTCTATCTGCTTCTCGAGTTCATTCATCCAAGAGTCGATGTCATCGCAAGTCTGATGTATCAATACCTCGCGATTCGCATCAAACAATCGTTCACCCTTATCATGAGTCGTGGTCTCCAAATCCACGAATTGATCCGCTAATTCGACTACCTTCGGGTTGATTATCTCGGCCAAGTCTGGTTTTTGTTGAATCAATTCATCCGCGGCTTGCTGCAATTGTTGCAAACGATCCTTGTTGCTCGCGATCTCCGCCTCAAATGCCTGATGACGAGTCCATTTGCTATGAATAGTCTTTGCGCTTCTATATGTCTCATCCTGAGCGGTGATATGTTTCTCTTGCACCCATTCGCCAAGTTCCTCGCAATCCTGCAGGAACATCTGTAACTGAAGCTGATCCTTGAGTTTCTCCATAAGGTGATTAGCTCTCTCGCGATTGACCCGGCGACGCTCGTTGATGTTTTCGGCCTTCTTCCTCACTTTATCGGCCGCAAAGTGTCCCTCATCGACTAAACGTCCGGCAAATTGCACAACTGAATTAATCTTCTCATCATTGGCGTCCATAGTCGTCATAAAAGCTTCGTGTCGCTTGATCATATGCTCTGCTTGCTCAAAGTTTGCTGGCGTTTCATCCTTGGCGAGAATGTGTTCCTGTTGCGAGAGGAGTACCTCCGCTTGACGTGCGTCTCGATCAAACACTTGTAGATTCAAAGAATTGGATAGTAAATTCTGACGATTCACCCACATCTGATGTAGCTCTTCCCAGCCCATCTTCAACGCATTCAATCTTTCCCGCAGGAACATGTATTGTGTATCGCCGTCGCCAGCCTCCGTCGTCAGTCGCTCACCGTACTCCATCATCTTCTGATAGTCATCGGTGTAATTGTCGATCTCCTCCTTGATGTTCTGATGCTGCGTAAGGAGCTTCTCGGCATCAGCAAGACTAGTCGGTGTATCCTCGCTGGCAACGTCAGTCTGGGTTTTCGTGAGCCATGCTTGGAAGTGATCAAGATCACGCAGGAATCGATGCAAATCTCCGGCCTCTTCGAGTTTGGCGTCACGTTCTTTTAACATCTGTGTCAGCTGCTCCCAAATCAGATGAATCTGAGAGATTCTGTCGCGTATCATAGCTGCCTCTTCTGGATGTTCCTTCTGTATGACCTCTGCTTCCTTCTCCAGAGAATCCAATTTGGCCTGAATGGCCGCCAGATCGCGTTCCATGCCACTCAGTCTGCGCTGCAGTGTCATCACGCCGGTCAGATCCATCTCTAGGCTATCGGTCTGCTGCAAGATTCGCTTCTTATCCTCGATCCACGACACGGTCTCGCGACACTCAATATGGAACGTCTGCACGCCGTGTGCGGAATTCAACTCTTCGCGTTTGCCCTCCGCCTTCTCGCGCAACTCGGCCCATTTCTGATTGAGCTCGTTCTGTCGTGCGATTATCTGTTCCGAGTTCGGATGTTCAACGTGTAGTAACTGCCTGGCCAATTGATTAACCACGGCAACGCGAGATGCATTTGCATTCATCTCTTTCTCGAAGCCGTTGTAACGGTGTTTCATGATCTCGACATCTTCGATGTCCTTGACGGGCACCATCGTATCCAGCATCCTGTTTTTCTCACCGATCCATTGCTCAACTCCGTCAGTCTCGCTGAATACCTTGTACAACGACAGAGCATCCAAGAGTCTTTGCTTACGCACTTTAGCCAGTTCGAGAAGCTCTTTGTATCTGTTATCTATCGAGGTCAGTCTTTCGAGGACTTCCGGCGACTTGGCGTCCTGCTCGCCTAACGTGGACGCCTGCTGATGAAGTTGCTCGATAGTCGTAGCGTAATTCTTGAGCTCATCCGTCACATCTTTGTGCTTTTTCAATAACGACTGCACATTCGCCTCGTCTCTACCGACATCTTCCGATGAAACGAGCCGTAAGGTATCCAACATCCAAATGTCGATGTCGTCCGCGTCCGCAAAGAGCTGATGATAATCGACAGCCTCTTCGAGCCGCTTTCTTCTAAAAGCTGCCAGATCCAGTAGATGATTCCACATGGCGAGAATTTCTTGGAGTCTCTCTTGAATACGATCCGAACCGAAATGTTGTTGCCGAACTAGTTCGTCGCCAACGGCAGCGACCGACATCAACTGTGGCTCGTGTGATTGTATCTCATTTTCCAACGCCTTGTGCTTAGATAATAGCAGATTAATAGTCGTCAAATCATGACCAATGTCACCTGTAGATACAATTTGTTCCTTCTCTTTTATCCAATTTTCCTCGTCGGCCATGTCCCAATAAAATTGCCAAAGCTTCCGAGATTCCTCAAGTCTAGTGCGACGCTCGATCGCTAGCCGCACCAGTTCAGCATACGCATTCTCCAGCTGTTGTACACGTTCAACTATGATGGCCGGGTCGCATGGTCGATAGCCCTCTCCATGCTCCAAGAATCTCTGGCTCTGTTGAACAACAGCCTTGACTCTCTCGCCTAGCACGTTGATATCTGCCTCGACGAGAGAATGCTTTTGCAACAGATCCTCCACGCCCATCAAGTGTTTGCCGTAATCATCCGTCAATAATCGCATCTTGATCTCCTCCATGCTGTCTAGAATATACAACTTCTCTTGGAAGTTTTGTTGCAGCTGCAGCGACAGTTCGAGTCGCATCCGCCTAGCGCGAAGCAATTCTAGGAGATAGTTCCACAAGCGCAGTACGTTGTCCTTACGGGCATTGATACGCTCAATATCATGATAATTCTCAGCCTCAAGCTCTTGTGAGACTGCCATAACGGCCTGCACGCGCTCCTCATAGGCAAAAATATCGGTTTCTATAGCCTCGTGTTTCTTGGCAGCAGCTTCCACGGCGGCGAGATCAAAGCCGAAGTTATCCTGCGACACCAGTCGTTGATTTTCTGACAACCATGTCTCGCGCATGCTGGCCTTTCGATTAAATCTAGCTGCTAATTGCTCCAACTTCTCCTGCCGGATCAGTTCCTCGCGTAAGGCCAATTCTCGTTCGTGCTCCGCTTTTTCTAGTCTCTCCCAGGCTTTGTTGATGTCGGATATCATCTTACCCTCTTTGGGCGTATAAGGCTTCTGATTATTTGCGCGCATTTTCGATTGCAAAGTGAACAGCAGCACTTCAAGATTACCCTTCTCCACAAATTTAGGCGGTTTTTCCACAGTGCGATAATTCGAGAATTGCGAGAGTTGCGATTGAACGCCAACTAAAGAATTCGCAAATCTGCGATCGCCAAGCGCCTCTATTGTGGCTTCGATCCAACGGAGCAAGTCGCTGGTGAGACTCTCATATTCGTGTATCATACGGTCATTCTCCATCGCAATACCGACCACTTTGCCGATTCTTTTACCTTGCACCGTCTCCTGCTTCATCTTCGAGAAATAATGATAATATGTAACGACATATGTTATAATAGATTTCTCGTCCGGGTGGTCGACAAAGATATCTTCAGCGTCCAGGAGTTTCGTGAGACCGAGTTTGTCTTCCGCGACGTTGAATGCATTGTTAAGATTATAGATCGCGTTCGACTTGGACAATTTATCAAACTGGATCAAGTCCGGACGGTGTTTATGGATGATCGCGTTAAACGCCAGACCGTCCCGCCATGATGTCGTAAAGTTTCTTACATTTACGTTGTGATAACCGGCGGTCTTCATCTGACACCATAGCAGTAACGCGTCCTTGGCGGACTTGGTCTCCTGATTATCCGTCTCTTCAATTGTAATATCTTGAATCTGGAATCGCAGGATGATCGTCCAGATAAGACCCAAACTCAGACGCGGATTCCCGTCGACGATGTCATGAGAACCCATGTTCTCCAGATGTACCCTTTGCTCGCGCAAGAATTGCAGGGCCTTGTCCACATTCTCTAGGCAATGGATGCGCATCTTGCCCTTGGTGGGACGCGGTAAACGCTCACCTGATAGAATCTCTAAGAGTCTTATCAGCATTTTGCCGTCTCGTAAATCGACGTACAGATCGCCGATCCGGCACGAACATCGTACCAAGTGGGAGTTGACCCATTTCTGGAAAGTCTTCTTTTGCACTAATTCACGCTCACCTAACAAAAAAAATACACATCTTAATAAATTATTAACAAATTTCGATCAATATATATTTTAATCAAGATATACTGTATAATATTAATTTAAGATATAACAAACTTATCTAGGGAAAATCTTTGTTCAATGATAATTAAATTAAATACAATTAATAATAAGCGTTAGACTTGAAATCATAAATATAAAGTTTCTTTACTTCGAAGATCAAACACAATTTTATCATAAAAAAAAAAATAAATAAAAAAAAACCTGCAATTCTAGTATACATATATATTATTTTCTCACTTTCAAATAATCCATATTTATTTACCATACAATCTTTAAAAAAAAAAAGAAAATTCACTGATGCATTATCATTTTTATTACAAAATAATATTGTAAAAAATAGAACTTTGTTGCTGTATTCGTTTTATAGAATCAATAAAGGACGGACATTACACCGTGATTAAAGAAGAATAAACAATGTTTCATCATACCAGCTAACGCCTTGATACGTGAGCGTTCGAAAAGTCTCGAACTCGAGTTTCCCCCGTCGTATTCGTACTCGTCGACAATCTCTTGTTGCAGCGTGGGGTCCCATCCCCCGCGCACCACCGAGATATCGGTCGTCATTTTGTCAATCGGACCAACAGCTCACTTCTGCCTAACCCTTAAAAAGGGTGCACCTGAAACAGCGAGGTCATTAATTTGCGAAAGCAATTAAAGAAAAATTTGCGACGTTCAAATTATCTCTTATCAATATAATTACTATTATAAATACAAGAGTACATTTTTTTCCATTTAATAAAATACTTTAAAATAATTCAAACTACACAAGAAGACAGAAAGAATTGTATATAAAATGTTTCTTTTTTTTAATCTATATTTTTTTATACAGAATTAATATTTTTGAACTGTATTAGTTACTCTGGACACTCTACAAAAATATATAAAAAATATTTAACGTTCAATGTATCTTTAACCATAAATCTAAGAAAGATGTTACCACGTATAAAATAAACGAGGACACAATAATTATAAGAATCTCTTCCTTCTTCTACCTACGCGGTATAACAGTAAGCAACGCGAGATGCACACAGAACATGTCTTTAGTAAGCTTTAGTCAGCTCGTTGTCGTGTAAGTTAATTTTTACGTACAGATAAGAGAGAACGGTAAAGTAATCTTATCTTCTTTATATAGGCAATTTTTTTTCTCTCTCTTCTTCCAGGAATGCTTAATAATTAAATAAATAATATAGAAACTCTTTAAATAGATTATTCATTTTCGATAAATTTCATTAGTTCCATTCTTGCGGACATTCAAACTGCTAAAAAAAAATCAAAACTTCAATATATATTATTTTTCAATTATGTATTATTTTTATAATTATAAAATTAATTTTCTTTTAACGAAAGGATGATCGTACATGATTTTTACGTAACTTTAATCTTTAAACTTGGACTCAAATACAAAAATTTTGAAATCGAATGAAGATAAAAATTTATTATTTATTTTCAACCGTAAACAGCTTAATTTGCAAGAAGCCTTTTATTTCGATAGTTTATAAAGGAAAAACTATTAACTGATAGTCTCGTTAAGAAAAATTAATTTCAAATTAATTAAAAGACATCTCAAATTTTTACACATTCTCTTTCAACAATTTCTCTTCGTTATAAAAACCTTACAGCATAAGCATAATTATTTTTCACTCATGATGATATTTTTAATATCAAAAAATAAATATTGACAAATCCGTTTTAAAAAGGAGTGCTATAAATAAACTTTAATATCTGATTTATGAATTCATCGTGTAATAAATCTAATTTAATTTCAGACTTCTCTCTATTATTAAAATACAGATTTTGATAACAGATATTTCCTTAAACATCCATAAGTCACGACTCGCGTTAAACGACATGTCGTTTCTACATTCTCCATATAATTTTATATATTAAATCAATTTTTTTCTCGATTATTAAAAAAAAAAAAAAAAAAAACATATACACACACATTGGTAAACCGTATTACGTCGCTTCAAACAAGAATTTATCTCTATTTCTTTCCATTTTCGTTCAGTACTCGTGCATCGGTTCCTCAAATTTATCCTTACTCCTAATTAATTGCACCGCTGCTGTAATCGTCAAGTTTGCAGGGTCACCGGATATCAAGAAAGCGGCATTCTTCGCGTA
This sequence comes from Polyergus mexicanus, assembly GCF_030449975.1. Taxonomy (NCBI): domain Eukaryota; kingdom Metazoa; phylum Arthropoda; class Insecta; order Hymenoptera; family Formicidae; genus Polyergus; species Polyergus mexicanus. The sequence continues at coordinate 3,515,437 of NW_027223328.1, read as the reverse complement.
CCGTTAACAAGCCCACCCATCGAGTATACATCGATTCTACATCGTGTGTTCATTTACTAAAGCGTTTACGTGCTCTCTTGCCTCCGCGTGGGAGACGCAACGCCTCGCGCTCACTACGATTACATCACGCGAATGATGTCACACGTGCGAAATACATACACATACATAACATCGGCGTCGCAACGAATGTCCTACCGTGGTAACTAACGCTGTCACATTGGCGACTGTCTAATATCGGCTCTTATAAAATAATGAGACACCCGCTAGAATTATTATATACACTCACATTATTAAACATAACGCTGCGAAGGGGCGGAGGAGGAGGGGGAAGGGGAGGACTGCATGTAGCAAAGTGGCAAGCAAAATCCAAGTCACGCATATGATAGATGCAAAATAGCGATAAATATAAAAAAGGGGAGATTAATATATAATTCTTTTTTCTTTTTTCACGCTTCTTCTATATTATTGAAAAAATATTCAAATTTGAAATATAAAATTTGGAGATGTCAAATTTAAGAGTTATAGTTATGCTAATTTTCATACAGAATATATTAGCATGCAGTTGTATATGATTTAAATATTAAATAATTTAAATAATTTAATTAAATTACAATTATTAAATAATTTAAATTTAGATATTAATTTTTATGACACGGGACTTGAATGAATTTTCTATATATAAAAGTACATTATATATGTATATATATATATACACATATACAATAAATGGAACATAATTTTTCTAAATTCACGCCAAGTGTCATCAACGAGACTCGATATCAAAATAGAGCGGGGATGACGTCTAATGAAACGTTCCGACTATTTTATAAACGATGTTTATTGATTAATATTGATAACGCTTAACGCAAACAGTTGTAACTGCATGAACAATCGATTTCAATAGAAAAGTTTCGAACGGACCAAGTGTTCTACAGGTTAAACGCGCAAATAATATTTTACACATTCGTGCGGGCACGCGGTTGCAAAAATTCAAGGAGAACCGACGATAAACCGATATGGATATCTGATAATGAACCCGACACCGAAGAGAAATAACTCATGTAACGCGCAAAAAACTTGTACAAATTTATGACACGTATATGGTAAATGTTAAAGATTTCGTCAATCTTTTGAAATTAAAAATATTCCGGGCGGCCACAATTACATCATTTATTATCTATTATGTAATCATAATATATAATTCACGACATTTTAATCATCATAGTGTTGTCAGAATTTATTTGTTACATGTATATCATTATATATACATATATGAAGCTAAAGAGATAAAACTACTACTAAAATTATATCATTTCGCGTTACTCGTATTTATTATTCAAAAGGAGAAGTAGAACATGACATCGAGTGTATTTCTTCCTTTTTCCGTATCAATCTACGATTCTTTTTCGATAAGATGGGAAGTGTGATTCCAATTATTTTATATCGACGTGCTTCCCCCACTGAAAGACGAAAGTCCGAAAAACGCGGGCATGAATGGCATTCTTAAATGTCTGGACAGTCACTTATGATGAATTAAGAGCAATTACGCAAGTGCCGTCATACTTGATGGCTGACATAGTAGTGGGAACGTAGAGATTAATGCCTCTATATGTAGCGAGGGCGGAGTAAAATGAATCACAAAGTGAATGACACGATAATCAAGGAAGGTTAAGTTTACTGGCGACACTCTCTATATTAATATCTCCGATGCAAGCAGAAAGATGCAAATCCGAAATCTTGTTTCCCAGAAAAAGTTTATCTAGATCGGCGTACAAAAAAAAAAAAAAAAGAAAGTCCGAAATATGAAGTGCATAAATAAATATTTTGAACAAATATCAGGATGTCTACTCAAATTTTGTAAAAAAATTCTCTGATCTTCCAGGTATTTTTGTTTAAAGTTCCAGATAAAGAGAATATTTAAAAGAAGCTTTGATGCAATTTCCTTAAATAAATTTTTTTTGTCGCACGTGTTTTCTAATGCTTCATTCATATAAAGGAAAAATTCGAAGCCACTTAAGTTTCAAAAGTACTAGATCTATAAATACATTGAAGAAGAAAAAAAAAACTAAATATTTTTTGTTAAGATCAAAATTTTTAACTTGCATATTGTTTTCATTTTTCATCACTAACAATTAAAATACAGAATATAAATTGCATATTCAATATCTTGTTAAGATATTCAATATATAAATAAAAAGAGATAGATATATATTTATAATTTATTCTAAATATATAATTCACAACTTGGCTTATCGGCGGATTACCTATTGCTTATAGTAGGATTGCAAGAGCAAAATTATCGAAGAGAGAATTTTTTTTTTTTTTTTTTTTTAATTCCCTGGGCATTCCAGGTTTTCCATGTTTTTTTCAGAAAGTAGACACCCTGAGTATGCACGCGCACACAACATATTTAACATATAGATAAAGATTAGAATAAATTAGAGCAAAATAAGAGAGTTTAAATTTATTTTTATTCAAAAAAACAAATTACTAATGTATTGCGGCGAAACTTTTTTACAACATAAATTTGTCACGTTATGTGTCACTAATTTTGACATAATACGGATATTGACTTTCAAAATTCTTTCTTGTTTAAATGAGCTTTCATATTATTATCTGGCATATTCGAAAATATAGCAACCAAACAATAACAATTGTATAAACTTCTTCAGCAATTGTGTTTACGTATAATGCGCGTATACCATCGCGAAAAGCTTTCTGTTAACGAAAAGCGAGAATGGAGAACAAGAAGCTTGTTGTGCATTGAAATGAGAACAGCCGGTCTTTATATGCATCGTGAATATTACTTTGAGGCTCATAGAAGTAGGATTCTGTTTAAATATGTCTAGCTCGTTCTAAAACTTCTTATCATTATACAGGCAAGTTCTTTTTCAATTTCTTCGATAACGGATATCGCAAATTATCTCTAAATAATATTTCTCGATTTTTCATTTTTCGAAAAACTCCACGAAAGTAAATTAGATCGTAATCGCGCGACATCATACTTTAGATATATGTATTTACGAAGATCAAATGTCTCTTGCATTAAATATTCATACTTACATACACAAAAGTATATATATTTAGGGTATTTACTCAAAAAAATTCCCTGACTTTAGGTATTTTTATTCAAAATTCTAGATAAAAATATTTTAATATCTTAAAGATTTTTTAATATGATTTCCAAAAATAAAATTTTTTATTGTATGTACGCGTTTTTCACTCACGAAAAAAAAAATATACACACACACACACACACAAAGCCACTTCAGTTTAAAGTGCTAGATTTACAAATGTACTGAGAAGAAAACTGCATAGCTTTTGTTAAGATAAAAAATTTTAACTCGCATAACACTTTTACTTTTTATTACTAAAAATTAAAATAAACAATATTTACTACATATTCAATATTTTGTTAAGATATTGAATAATATTATCATATAATTTGTATATTGTATATAATATTATATAATTTATATAATAATATTATATAATTGAATATATAAATAGAGATAGATATATATTTATAATTATTAAATATATTTTAAATACATAATTCACACAATTTGGCTTATTGATGGATTGCCTACTGCTCACAGTATAGAGTAAATTTATCAGAGAGAATAATAATAATAATAATTAAAAAAAAAAAAAAAAACCTGAATCCCAATAAAATTCCATGAGAATTCTTTGATTTCTCCAGGTATAAAAAATTCCCTGAGAATTCCAAGTCTTCTCTGTTTTTCCAGGGAGTATAAATATTCTGATATACATATATATTTCTTTAAAGACATTTCATAGAGTTTACAAAGAATCTTTATAAAGTGACTTCAACGATATATTTTGTCGTAGCTAATGAAAAATCGCGTAGATAAGCGTGACGTTGTCTCCCTTAGCATGGTGGATCTATTTTTAAGTCGACCTAAGACAAAATACAACGAGACCGATTTTGTCATCTAATCGGCACGCCATGCAAATTAAGTCGCGCGCTTGAAGCGACGCGCGTTTATGTTCGCTTTGATGCACCTTCTAGGGAGAAAGGTCTCTCTCTCTCTCTATATATATATATATACATATATATAACGAGGCGAAAACTGTCGCAACACCAAAGGTAAGATGAATATGTCCGCGCGCACACGCACACAACGCCGAGTTTATTGATTTTCTACCGGAGTCACCGTGGCGCCGATGTCCACCGGGTACATATACGCTGACATAAGAGCACCTGCATAAATCAGGAGGGGGGAAGGAAAAGAAACGCAGGTAATATCTGTTTTTTTTTTTTGTTTTTGTTTCTTATTCTTAACCTTAGAATGCTCACTACGAGTGAGATTCTCTTTATCGCGATATATTTTCCGACATTACTACAGGCAAATTTAATTGCTGGAAATACAGCATTAGTATAAAATAATAAAAAATGAGCGACTAAGTTTTAAATATACCCCTGTGAGCTATTACATCACGAGCAGCGATCTTTATTTAATATCACGCAAATATAACATAACGTAAAACTGGTGTTTTTTTTTTAATTGGATATATATAAATATTATCAGTAAAATTATTAGCATCTTAATTATTATAAAAAAAAAAAAAAAAAAAAAAAAAAAAATAAAAAAAAAAGTTGAAGCACATAAATTTATAAAAATATGAATGTCTAATACGTAAAATTACGTCAATTAGTGGCTCTGCTATTTTCAACAATTATAATTTATAATATCAAGAAGTATATACATTATTGCAGATAAATCATATTGATAGTATGATCGGTATTTCGATAAATTATTTATGAATTAATTATTCTCGTATTAATTAAAAAAAAAAAAAATAAAATAAAATAAAAAAATATTGATCTCATCTTTATTATTTTCAAATATTTTTCAAAATTATTTCGCTTTTTATTATTTAAATATATTTAATCGTTCGGACTTTGCGATACGAATGGGCTGAGGTAAATTTTCGATAACTATAAAGTCATAAATTGTAGGCATATATCGCGAGATATGATCAGAAACACCGTTACACAAGGCGAATACAATTGTATTGTGCTTTAAACACTTTCCGCACCTCTCCGCTGCAGGCATCTATCGTAGAAGTCACGGAGGCGTGAAGTGTACGGGTAAACGCCCTTATGATGACCCACTTTTCGCCAACATCCCTCTATGCGGGAAGCTGCTGCGAGCTAACAAGATTTCAAGAGCCGATAGCTTGATAAAGTTTTGAAAAGATTTCAAATATTTTTACAATTCTAGGTAAGTTTTCAAGAGAGTTTTGTTTAAAAAAAAATCTTAAAAAATTACAAAGACTGAGAATGGCTCGTCACTTTTTAAAAAATAGACATAAAAGATCCAAATCAAATTCGAATAATTCTAAGTTTGCTATTTTAAATTAAATTATAATCACGAAAGTCTTCGAAAGGAAAAAAATTCCAGTTTTTATCAAAATATGATAAATATTCATAAAATTTGTTTTTTTTTTTAGCCAAGAACAACACTGGAAAAATTCTCATGATTTACTTATAGCTCTACTTCAGACAGAGATTTAAAAATGGAGTTGCTTTAGAGAAGGAAGGCTGCCAGTGTCCATTTTTAAAGATCAACAAAATTAGCGGAGGGGATTCAGAGGAGTAACGCGGGGTGAACGCCCTTACGATGACCTCTGATTTGCTCTTTCCTTAACCGAAGCACGGGAGAGTCGTCGCTAAAGATCGACCACTTGATCGTGAATTATGTGGCATAATATTAAAAGTACCGGCAAAAATGCGAGCCGTGACGATAATTTACAAGGTGTGTGTGTGTGTGTGTATACGTATGTATTATGTGCGTTTTCTTGCAATTTTCTCGAAATAATTGCTAGATTATTCACAGCAATCGTTTTGTCACATGCCATCAAGAATAAAAAGAACCGCTGAATCATCAAAGTTTCGTTGGTCTTGTTAAAGAGACTTATATACTATATTTAATAATTATATAATTTTTGTGAATTATAATATATAATAATATAATAATATAATAATATAATATATATCAATTATTATTTTTCTAATTGTATCAAATATATCTCGACGCACTTTTTAATATTTTGGTATAAAAAAGCAGACAAAATTACAATCTGTTTTTAGATTTTTGCAAAAATGAGCAACAAGAAAATTATTAATAATTAATACTATATAAAAAACAGTTTAAAAATAGTCGTGAGTGCTTCGATACATGTTAGTCTCGCTACAATGTATATGACAAGATATTATAAATAACACATAATCGCATTAGACGAATAATGATTAACGAAACGATTGCGTATCGCCAAAGGCATTCAGCATGGCACTCGCCAAGTGGCTGGTAAATAATGCAACATCTCGGCAATATATACGTCGCTCGCGAAGTTCTGTCCATGTCTAAAGATGCGTCAGTAATGTCATTCTCGATGCATTTTTTAATATTGAACAACTGTCACGCTTTACATTAAATTGCGCGTTATTGTAATTTCAAAGGTGAGAAAATAAGACGTTTGTCGATTAATGTTTGAAGAGATGTTTGCAGAAAAATTATGTACCAATTGAGGGACATATACGTTTGAAGAGATACATATTTAAATAAAAAGAATTAATTGATTTCAATAATTAATTCTTTAAAAAAAATCCTAAACAAAAAAAAGAGCTATTATTTTCAGTCAGTCTAAACATATCATCTGTCTCAAGCTCATACAATTTTCGGGACAAATAGATAGATAGAGCATGTAATTATTCATAGTGCTAATAAAATCTGCCACGAGATGGATCAACGAATTAGGTCAAAGCGCGGATATATTGTCTCGACTGTCCTCGAGCATTAATGCCTGTCCATGACACACGGAACTTGTACTGACAATTGACATTAACAATTTTCAGTAATCCGTACGTTCCGTTCGTCATCAGCACTTGCTCGTATATCGACGAATCAAGTTCGTAATCGATAAATTGGATTGCAATTCGACGTATACGTGGTTGCTTAATCGATCTAAAAAAATTGATCTTACTTTAAAATAATAATTGAGGAACTTTGTATTCATTAACGTAAATTGTTCGACGCGGAGAAAAACAAGTTAATTAAAGTCGAATGATTAGTAACGTCCTAATTTCAAAATTAACTATAACTTCTCGAATTTGTCTCTTATCAAAATCATTTATTTAAAAATTAAACAATATATAAATTTTTATCTTTAGTAAGACTTTTAAGAGAGAAAAAGAGAGAGAGAAAGAAAAAGATATATTGTATTATATAAATAAGTGTCCAACTGAAATTGTATAAAGAAACATCAAATGGAAGTCCCTATTCTAGACGAAGAGCCGGTAGTTGTTATTGTACAGCTACGTCACGTCCGCATTTACGTTAATCTGCCCGTTGGGCGACTTTGTCGAAACATTTTTAGCGCACGAACGGAATGTCGTTTTAGTTGTAAAATACAAATTTTATCGATCAAAGCTAAATTTTATTACTGTATGCAATTAGTATTATTATATACATTAATATTCATAACAAAAGAAACAAAAAACTTTTACAATACCATTTTTTAAATTTATCTACTAATTTTGATATTCGATAAAAATTTGAAAAACAAACCTATTTTTCCAAGTTTCAGTTGTGCTTTTTATTATTGCCAGTTATTAACTCGATCGATCTCAGTTAATGGATTTTTTATTTTTCTCGAAAATAAAAATATTCAATAAAAATATTCTGAATTCTGATAAAATTATTCAATAAAAATATTCTGAATTCTGATAAAATTTCTTATTTTTAAATTTAAGATAAAAACCCCTATTAAGATGTTAAGATATTTATTTTTTCCAGTTTTAATTATGCAAAATAAATAATGAAAATGTATTCTTCCCTCTTCTGTTTATATATCTTTAAAAAGTATTTAATTCTCCAAAAATTACATTATTTCTCAATTTGCTCGTGCAATAGAACCGTGAAAGTTATTATTCGAAATTTGTATCTCGGTTTTTCTCAAGAAAAATGCACGGTAGATGGTTTGGATTCTCTGCATCTCACTATATAACGTTTACATTACATAAGGCCTTATCTCGCAAACGAGGCTGCGCGTAATCTGGATGCGTTAACGCTTGATAACTAGGTTGCATCAAACCCTTCTACAGACGGAAGTGCACTATTATCGCACACTTAAAAAAAGATCAATATCAAAGACAGGTATCGAGTCGACGAAGCAACAGCGATAAACAAAGTTTTCTCTCCTCCTTGTTTATAAAAAGAAAGGTACGAATGCACGCATATACATTTTAACGCGATCTCTGTGTATTTCCTGTATGGCCTCACAACGAGGCATTTTCCGCTCTGAAAGTAAAGCAAGAGGGATGGATTAGATTATTCGTATTCGATATAGTTTTTCTCGAAAGCGCGGTTACAATACATACAATGTAAAATGGAAAAGAAAGCATCAATCGTCGCAAAAAATTTTATTAACTTTCTTTCTCGACAATATATACAATATGTATTAAAATTCATTAATATCTTAGCACTTTCAATACTTGGACAAGTATTTTTCGGTCAAATGTATCGCGCTAGAAATATTCGTAACATTATGACTGTTGATTAAATAATTCCAATTTATATTCTTCTTGATTAATTTAATATTTTGTATGTGTGTTATTATTTTGTCTCTCGTATTTTTCTTTTATTTTTTGCGCATTAAATATTTATAGATGCTAAACTCAGAGAGAATTCTGAGTCACAATACATAAATATCTAAACGCGAGGCTTAATGACTCTAGATATCGGAAATACTAATACAAAAAATATTCTCGCTCTATTTAATCGATCTTCAAAGGACATATACTATATTAGAGTTAGGAATGCGTGTTTTATTAGTTTATCAAATAAACGTGTATGTATATACATATATATACAATATATATATATATATATAGAACTCAGGTGTGGTAGAATATTTGATCGAGATCAGACTTCTTGCTAATTATAAGGAATACTTGAGAATAACATTGCGTAATATCTTATATTTCAAAATCGAGACTCGAGATTTTTTATTGTAGCTGTTATGGCGTTAAAAGTAAAATTATGTGAATTCTTTCATTATTACATCATACGTCGAAATAAATCAGTTTTTTTCATACTACTCGCGCATTCGAAAGTATATAGATTGGTAAGATATATTAAAGACTTTTTTTCGCTTCGTAAATTAATAAATAGCTGTAAATCTTGATCGGCTATTGTAAGATTTATTTTTATTCGACATTTTTTAACAGACGTGCAAATTTATTATAAATATTTCTTAATTCCAGATATTAAAAGAAGAAATGTTTTCAATATATATTTTACTAATTTATATTAACTATCAGAGATATCACTTCAACTTTTATTTTCTAATACATATTTTCTGTCCTTCTTCTTCATTAGATTTCCGTCCACTATAGGACACAATATCTCGGTTTTTTTTTTTTTTAATGATATCACATTGATAAATACATAAACTGTCTAATTGATCAATATCATGTATTATCCATTAGCTCGATTAATTAACTTGATCTTATTCGGGAAGATATAAATTACTTGCATATGCACGTATTGAATTTTTTGGAACTTGATATTAGATTAAATATATTTGTAATATGACCTGTCCTCGGGTCTTATATATTTCTGTATCACTAAATTCATTTATTCGGCTTAGTCACTTAAGACATTTTCTATTTAAATGCTGCATACATATTGTATAACCTTCCAACTTTTCTTATCTTGTATTTTAATGCTAATTATCCAATATGATGCACATATTTAACATAACGGAATTAGAAATAGATTTATTTATAAATGTAACTAATAATAAGTAGGATCTGCATAAATAAGTTTGCCAAGGAATTTATTGTGCTTGACAATTATTTACAAATGTTTATATGTATTTATATATTAATATTTTATCCTCGAAAATCTTTAATATCATTAAAAATACGGAATGCAGATAAAAAAATATTAAAAATTCCACACGATACGACTTTACTCCAGAATATTGGAAAATAATTTAATTTTGGATTTTATCAAGATAACCGTATCCTCAAATGTGTATTAAATATAATCATATAAAAAAAAAAATAATTTTTCATTTGGAATAAAAATTGCAATTTTCTAGATTTAATTTCATTTAACTATTAATATACAAAAATATAAATAAATATGTAAAATTATATATATATATATATATTTTTAATCGATGATATTTTAATTATTCTTTTTAGTAAGTTTCTGAAAAAATATTGAGCTATTTAAGCAATGTTTTACACAAACGACAGGTAAATCGAAATTCAATTTTTTTCGGGGTTATTCCCCTTTCGTTTACTTCCTCTCGGTCGAGAAACTGTACCGTATATCGAACGGTGTCTCGCGCACAATGCAGCTATTCGTCGACCTTAACATTTCGCGGCATTTAATCGCTCGATTCGCGATAAAGTGACTCAGCTCTAGATTCAGCATCGTGATGAAATCGTTCATAATCCACAAAAGAGGTACCTCTACCAATGCTGACCGATACTGAAGCCATTAAACACATTAGCTCACTAGGTTGCTAACTATATACGATCACTTCTGGATAAAAAATCTCTTTTGTACGTGGAGATTTAAATAAAGACAAGTTAAGAAAAAATTTCTTTCCTGATAATTAGCTTGCTTATTGCTAGCTATATTCGATTTTCTCTTTAAAATATATGTATATATATATATAATATAATTATCAAAGAAATATGTATATATATACAGGGTGTAACAGAGCGCCCGTATTAGCAGTTTTTTGAGGAAACAACGCATTTTCGTGAAAAATGTTTCATGCAAAAGTTGTAGAGCTCCAAGTGGCGTATTATATAATAATATTAGTATGATCTTGAATAGCTCCGTCAAGGTCATATAAAAATCATTGTGAATTTTTTAATTGGAACCCCCTATTTTTCATTACATATTCTTGTAGCTTACCTCAAGAGCTTTCCAAAACACTATAACAAAGTATTTTTTCATTAGGTACTTTTCGAGGTATTTTATATTTTAACCTGACATATTTTGATATAAAAAATTAAATATCTTGTAAAATATTTAGTTTTCGATAATCTTACCGTAATACTTTTATGTACAGAATAACGAGACAAATCAATTAAAAAAATAATTGTTTTTTTCTTTTTGCACTAATTGATTTGTCTCATTAGTCTGTACATAAAAGTATTACGGTAAGATTATCGAAACTTGAATATTTTGCGAAATATTTTATTTTTTATATCAAAATATATAAAATAACTCAAAAAGTAATACTTAATGAAAAAATACTTAATTATAGTGTTTTGGAAAGGTCACGAGGTAAGCTACAAGAATATGTAATGAAAAATAGGGGAATTCCATTGAAAAAATTCACAATGATTTTTATATGACCTTAACGGTGCTATTCAAGGTCATACTAATATTATTATATAATGCGCCACTTGGAGCTCTACAACTTTCGCATGAAACATTTTTTACGAAAATGCGTTGTTTCTTCAAAAAACTGCTGATACGAGCGCTCCGTTACACCCTGTATATATCCGCGTCTCTCTCAGAATTAACTCCCCTTCCCTTCTACAAGTTAACGTCGTTGCGTGTATTCCTGAAATAGCGCATGCCGCGTAAACGATACGTCGGCATATATGCTTTTCCCTCCTAGCACATCTACGGACGTACGCACGCACGCACGCACGCACTTCCGTCAAACACGGTGCGGTCAGCGTGCGATGGACGCGTAACCGGGAGGCGGAAGTGCCCGTAAATCGAGGAAACCTGGTTACCTTCGCGAGGTTATACCTGGCGTACACATATCGTAAACGTCACGTGAATTCATTCGCGATCCGCCCTTGTGTTCTGGCGGGACGGAAAGCACCGTTGGTCCCCAGATAAGAGCGCACGTCAAATAGCAGTTACATGGCAAGTGACATATTTAAAATTACGACACACAAGATGTTTTAAAGTTTAAGTTATTGTGATTAAGTACTGTTGAGAAGGAGAGATAAAACAAACTTTTTAAATATTACTAAAAAAATGAAGCTTTGATTAAATGACACTATTTATTAAATAAACAAAAAAGTTGAATCTGTAAAATATATTCAATACAATCTTCGAAATTCTCTCCCATCGCACGACTCGATAATGTTTTTTACATGATAAAATTCTTACATAACAAATTACCTATCAATGATAAAAGTGATAAAGCTAAATTGACACGGGACTCAAAAGCCTTCAAATTTACACGAATAACGCACGTCAAATATATAGAAAAAAAAAAATTCAAAACTGTACCCAATAAGAAATGAGAAATTAAAAAAAAAAAATAAAGAACCGCTACAAAAATATTAAATATTAATTGTTCGAAAACAAATATAAAATTACATTTCATTTGGCAATTCGTCTCTAATTTCATATTTTATCACATTTTATATAGTTACATATTATTAATTAAACTTGTCGTGAGTCTACGTGATAGACTGAAATGATCTTGAATTTTATTGAATATTATTTCATCGATTATTAATTTATAATCGATGTGTTAAACGACTTAGGATACATTCCCTTCGTAAAGCACATTCCGCACACATACAGTTCGAAAGAAAATTTACACACTCGGTATGATCTCTCGTCTCGCTCTGGACGCTCTCGGTAGACTCGCTACACAAGTACGCTCCGATGAAATCGCGAGGCGGGGTACAAGGAACGGAGTTTATCACGAGCGATCGAATCGCGAGATTCGCTTTATTCGCCCTCCACGCCCATTGACATCGATTTAAAATTAAACGCGTACCTCGTCCCCGAGTACGACAAAAAATTTCGAAAAAATCGAAAGACGCGTTTTTCTCTCTCCTCTTTTATCTCGCCACGTTACACGAGCGTGACGAGTTCACGTTCGATTCGCCTCTTCGATGCGCGCTCGACGCGTTCAATCGGATCGCGCCGGGAATTAGGTCATCGGCAGATAGGTCGTCTTGACAGGTGAACAAAAACCGCTGGCTCGAGCTGCCGGACGGAGGGGAGGGGGGAGCGGGCTAGGGCAGAAGCGAAGGAGAGGAGGCGGAAATTAAAGTCGACCGATACAACGGGACAACTTTAACAGAAATATATATATATACGAGCCACGAGGACGACGACGCCCTTCGATCGTGACATCACGCGACGGAGAATTTAACGGCGAGCGGACACGTCGCGCTAGCGCGCGACACCGCGAGAGGGATTTTCCGCGTCCCCGCCCCCTCCAACCCTCCTACGCCGCCGCTACCCTTGATTTCTGCAACCCTCTCGGCTGCAGAGATGTGGAACGCATTCCCCAGTAACTATCAGCGACGAAGGTGGCAGCGGCGGCGGCAATCGATGCCGGCAGGATTCCTCCGACTCGACGACGACGACGACGACGATGATGACGGGCTCCTCGTCGCGAGGTCGCCGCCGACGTAGGAACCCGAGCGGTGAACGCGATATCTCGTCATTATTGATAATCGTAGAGTCGTGGCGACAGACGGACACATCGATAGTATCCGCGTGACGTGACCGGTACTACTGTACGACACTAGGGAAGAAGTTCAAGCGGCACGCACGCCATTTTTATCCCGACGCACAATATCCACCCGTTACCGCGTACTTTTCTCTCGCTATCGGAGAATACTTACCTTCGCGTAAGGACACCCCGTGACACCGTTCTGTCCCGCAACTCGCATAAAAGTCTCTCTCTCACTCTCTCTCTCTCTCGTCCGGTGTACACAAAAGAAAAACCCACCAAATAACGATCCGACACCGTACCACCCGTCCACACACTCGACCGGCGCGCAACCGACTGAGTGTACGCGGCGTTCACCTACGCCGCCGCAGCTAGTCCCTTTTGTGCGAGTGGCTCGGTGGCTGCGGCGTCGGCGCACTGCGCCTGCGCAGAATCGACGCGGAAAGTTGGAAAAAGCGAGACGAGGAATGCGCGCGGCGCGGCGCGCGAGCGACGATTTTACTTCCGACGTCCTCGTCCGGCGTCTCTCCTTCGGGATGTTGAATAATCACGGATCTCCTACGTTATTATATTTTCCGATCAAAGTACGTGAGTAAAATATGATTTCGTACATTTTGTGTAGGACAAAAATATCGATTCGATTTTGTGAGAAATTTGTGCGAGGAGAGAGAGAGCTTTTTTCTTCGGACGAATATGTATTTTATTTTGCGAAATATTTTAAGAAATATTCTCACGATACATAGCCTCTCAAATCGCAGTTACGAAAAGATCGTTTTCTGTCATGATTTATATATCGAGTGTAATATGTGTGCCGATGCTAAAATCAAGTTTTCTTCTTTATATCGGATATAATATTTATCGAAAAATTATTATACATATTTATATATATTACATATATTATATATATATTGAGCGATTAACATCTTTTTTCGGAGGAAATATCTCATTGTAAGTAAAATTAAATTAAAATTGATAAATTAAAATTAAATTAATAGATAAATTAAATTAAAATTAATAAATTAAAATTAAATTAATAAATAAATGAAATTAAAATTAATAAATTAAAATAAAAAATGCAAAATTAAAATTAATAATGTATATTTTTAATTTTGTACTCTTGGCAAATTTTGAGATAAAACAATCTATCGTGGAGTTATTGTAACAATATTATAATTCCTTCGTATAATATATTTGAATAAAATATGAATTATTTTGGATAAAAAGAGATATGACATAATATCACTATTTTCATCTGTACTGTACCCGCTTTTTATCTTATTCCCCAGGCGTAGGAATACAAGACGTCTCTCATGACATCATCAATCCTTTACTCGTATTCTGGACCGTGGGCACGCCCTATCATCCGTGTTACTCTTATAATGTAAGTTTTTTCTTGTTATAATACACAGATGCATGCCATATATTCCGCTTATCGTTATCGCATATCGTAAGTAAAAGAAAAAGTCCACGACAATTGGGCGAAAGGGCCATGTTCCGATTTCGAAACTTTCAATTTCGAATATCACGCGCGCGATTACGTAGCCAATCACATAGCTTTCAGCATCAATAGATTTGTTCTTTGTAGCGATACTGGCTGCGGTCGGGAAAACGCTAGAAATGCTTCGAGACGTTGCATTAACCAATCAGAATAAATAAATCTTTACTTTTTTTGTTCTGATTGGTCAATCAAACGCTTCGAAGCATTTCTAGCGTCTTATCAACCGCAGCCACTGTCTTATGTATCATCCATCTCTTTCTTTTCTCTCTATTCCTTCATATACTTATTTTATTTTGAGTGCGTAGAAAAAAAAATTTAGTACAATTGTACAAAGAATAACTCATACAAGAAATACTATGTATCTTCTCAAAATTTTATTTATTTTACAATTACTTTACTGCAAAGCATCTTGTAAAAGTACAAAGAAACAGAATATTTTACTTTTACATTTTTTACAATATTTATTTTTATATTTATCTCTTTTATAGTATGCAATATAAAAAGCGCGAAAGAAAGAAAGAAAGAAATTGTTTGATTTATTAGAAATTATAATAGAATTGATTGATTTATTGAAATTAAGATTTATTACGAGAAATAGCCTTAATGATAATAATTAATCAGTTTTTTTCTAATAGGGATAATCTCTGAGTTTTCTATATAATATATATATATATATATATATATCGAAATTTTATATGCATATATGAAACTTATGTAAAAAGAACATACATTGAATATTTACAATCTTAGAAATGATATATAACTGTGATTATATAATGTTGTGTAGCTCTGCTATTTTTTATCCTTTGCGATCTTGAC
The DNA here is from genome assembly GCF_030449975.1 of Polyergus mexicanus. Classification (NCBI taxonomy): domain Eukaryota; kingdom Metazoa; phylum Arthropoda; class Insecta; order Hymenoptera; family Formicidae; genus Polyergus; species Polyergus mexicanus. The sequence goes on along the minus strand of NW_027223328.1, from coordinate 3,499,623 downwards.
AAGAATAATGTACTATATCACCATTAGGATACCTTGCAAAAGCACTAAGAAAATAGAACTAATTAATATCGTATAAATATAATTTATAACAAATATAATTTGACAGGTTTTATACTTTGAATCATAAAACTTATAATATTTACTCACCTTTGGTTGCCAAAGCGTTTTTTACAAACTGGACATATATTAAACTCTGTCATGAGGACGCTCTGTGATTCGTAATGCATTCGTTGTTCCTGCACTTGTAAATGTTCCGCGTAAAGCAGCCCTTTGAGAACCTGTGTTCTTCGCTTCGCATTCAAATTATTTTGCAAACCAACTTCCAAGAAATGTTTTATTCTACCAATAGGTACAGAATCCGGTAAAACTTTCAGGGCTTTCATAGGATTTATTTTTGAGGCATGTTCCTCTAATAGTTGAAGGGCCATCTCTAAATCTGGTTGTGCCGTTCTTTGAATTTCTGGATTACAACCTTGACAAAAGAAAAATATAACATATAATTATATAATTATAATTATATATATAAATGATAGAAAAGATCTTGTTTATATATAAATATTTATACCAGCCATTAAAACTCCTTCATTATCAGGTTTCAACAACTGCTGAATTAGTAAAACATATACTTCGTCAGTATTGTCCGTTTGTTTTTCCGCACAATCTTGACCTTGAGATAATTTCCGATTAATTATATAATCTTTTATTTTATGTTTAATATATAAAAATTTTAAGATTTACTTACTTTGATATCTTGTATATACATTTTGGCAATATTGTATTGCGCGCGGTATATCATTCAAAAGATTGATATATATCGATATAGCTTGTTGATGACGACCGAGTCGTCCAAGTATAATTGCACGTTCCTCGAACAAACAATCAAATGGAAAATGCACCAATATTGTTTCAGGTGTATAATATGTCGATTTCTCCAAGAATTGTTGCAATTTCTGTCGTATATGTTGTGAGGTTTCTTTTTCTGCTGGTGTTGCATTAGCATTCATGGAGTTTAGACATTTCTCTTTATATTGATGTATCAAAACATTATGGAATAACATATTAGTGTCTTCCCAAACATGTACCACATGCTCCAGATACTGTATTACTAGATCTTTATGGAAACGTAAAAGGTAATCTAATATCTTCGGTCTAGGTAAATGTTCGACTTCCTGCAAATTAGCAGAATGCATTAATAAAAACAGTGTTGAATGCATAAAGACATATATATGTAGGACAAATATATGTATAGCACCTGTATATCTTCCATAAATATCCTGAGACCTTGTTCAGGATCCTCTGTTAAAACCCATCCAGCAAATTTCAAAATTAGATCCATATGATCCTTGCCGAGATGCTGTAAATATTGTATAGTTCTCTCGGTGCCTTTTAGACTAGAATCATTCTCTTTTGCATGCTTCTCCAGAAGTTCCAAAGCTTTTTTATGTTGTCCTTTGGTTTGATACAATATAATGAGTTCTGGATATTTTTGATGCATTAACAAAGTTTTCTCAGCTTCTGCTAAATGACAGTGATTCAACCTAAGTAAAGGTGCTACCAAAGCGTCAGTGGTCTGAAATGAAATTCATTTAATATTTATTCTGTAAATAGTTTTTATGAGACTTTATTTGCAATTTTTTATTGTCTTCTTTCTTGTTTTATCTTTTTTTTTTTTTACCTGTAAGTAACACTTTAAAAGAGTAGTATCGATGATCTTCAGAAGCTGTTCCGTAGCTATTACAGTTAGATTCTTTTCTCCATTTACTCCATCCTTTTCTTTATTAAGCTCTTTATCTTTTGCCATTAGTTTATGTCTAACTTCAGTTAGAAAAACTATTAATGCACGCAAGCCTTTTTCCAACTCATGGTCTTGCAATTTTGGCAAGCTAGGTGCTGGTTCACTAGGTTCATGAGTGTTGGTCGATGGTGCTAAATCTGGAAATAACCTGATTACCTCATACGGATCAGTCCCCAGTTTTAAAAACAAATCCATCGCTTCTTGGAATCGCTTATTGTAGAACAAATAATGCGCATATAATGTTTGTATTTTATACGTCTGTCTAGCTTTCTCCTCATCTGTTATGTCTGACAAATTCTAAAAAAAAAAAAAATATATATATATATATATATATATGAAACTATATAATTAATATTTTAAACATTTTTAAATATAAATTATAATCTTATTATTGATATACAAATATAATTAACATACAGTTAATTGTAATGCCAATTGAAATTGATTTTGCTCTAACAATGTTCTAATCTGTAAAGTAACATCAATTGCTTTGATACACCAAATCTGACTAATGGATGCCACAAAGACTTTTCCTTGTTTGCATCGATATATAAGTCTAGCTTTATTTAGATCTCTTATTGTTTGAATATGTAAACATCCTTCTAATGTATACACCTCTAATCTCTCATGCACAATACCTAATAAGTAAGGATCATCCCATGCTGAAAATCATTATAAAAATTTAGTCAATTACAATTTAAAGAAATAAATAAAAAACAAAATAATGAAATAAAAAAATTAAGTTTACTCTTTATACCTATTGCATTAGGTGCATCCGACCATTTTACAGGACTATGCTGAACCAATTCTCCTTTCGTATCCATAATAAATGATTGAGAATCCTTTCCCAATACAAAAGAACTGTCTGATAATTTTGTAATACTTGGTTCTGGAGATTTACCAGTGGGAAAGAGTTCTTTAGGTTTGCCATTCAAATCATAAATAGTATAAGATAATCCACGAAATCCTAATATCAATGTTTCACCGCACCTTAATAATTAATATTAAGTTGATCATATAAAAACTATTATATTGAAGTATTTTAATAACTTTTCAATATATATTACCATGCTAATTGACGAGGTATGTCTGGTACGGTTAATTCAAAATCATTAAATTCTTCAAATTTCTTTCCCTTCCAGTAATATAATTGCAATTTACGTTTCACAGCGACACATAAGCGCACTACAGTATTTTTTTTTCCTGTCAAACTCTGTGTTGACTGAATATCCAAAGTGAATAGAGTAGCACCACGAGTTTTTGGTAATTGATATATTTGTTGAAAGTTTGGTGAATTCAAATCGTGGCAGCATACAATATTATCTGCAATTTTCCATAATTAAAAATCAATGCACAATAAAAATTGTATTGCCTATATAAATTAATACATTAAAAAGGAAATTGGTATTATCTTAGGTATACCTGTCAAAATGATCAATAAATTATATTCTGGTACAACATCTATCTGATTGATCCTTTTTTTGTTAAAGTTCTTACTATGACGTAGTAATTCCAGCTTGTGACTGTCATCAAACACTGCCGGAACATTGTACATAAGAAGATGACCTTCTCTAGTACCTATTAATAAGTTATCGTCTGAAATAAACAACATAATAAGCAATAAATACTCCAGCGCATCGAGAATAATTCCTAATAATTTGATTATGTATATTAAAAATTATTAACCGTAAGCGGCCATGGATTCAATTTGCACAGTAATATTTAATATAGACGTTTCCTCATAAGCGTCGTGCATTGTTGCAGTTTAAAAATAATATCTTATGTGTCAATTAAATTTTTCAAACGTCAATTTTGTCCTTTTCCTTTTTGTACGACTTAATTTCGTGAATTATAATGATTATAATAGCATTGAACGAGTATCGGAGTATCCTTTATTCTTTTCATAACTGTCAGTCTGTCAGCTGGCACTGGCACCTGGCACCATCTGGTGATCAAGAATGGGGTACGATATGGTAGGGACTAGAGTCACTAGAGTCTAGAATCTACTTGAGGAGCTAACGACTTTCTTTCGATCTCACTATTCTCAGTTCTCGGAAAGATTGGCGAGTGGCCGTCTTTAATAATACGTCGCCTGTGGTTTGAAGTCTAAAGCTTCAAAACAAAATTTCGTTTGGTGATTAGTTTGTCGAATTTCTGATTGAAATGATCGAGGAACACGACGAACAAGAAACGATATGCGATTCAGTGGTAAGTGGTGTAATACATCGAATACGAGGATGCTGTCGAATTATCTAGAAAAATATACAAACCACGAATATATAAATATGATAATATTCTAACCTTATTTTTAGAATTCACTGGTTGAAGGCTGTCGTTTACCAGTTAGGATGTTTACTACGGATGATTGGCGTAAGTAAATTACATACAAATTGTTTCATTAGTACTCTAACGAACGTTTTACTATAAGAAGATGAAATTTTTTCTTTCTTTCTTTCTTTTTTTTTTTGTTTAAAAGACTATTTAAAAGACTGAATTGTAATCTATCTTGAGATTGGTTGTAAACTATCATTAAATTATAAGACGATACATATAAATACAAAGTTTTATTGCAAAATGTTAATAAATTGTATAAAGATTTTAAAAATGTTTTGATTATGTTAGAATTATTTGCCTTGATTTGTATTACTTTCTATGATAACACAATCTTTATGTATATATATACATATATATTTCTCATAAAATTGATTCTATTTTATATGTAACATTTAAGTTTAAGAATTTATTGTATTTAAATAATCCAATTTGTTTGTAATAAATTTTGTAATAGCTAAGATAGCAAATTATATGCAATATATTATTTTTAAAATATATAATATCATCTTAATAATAAAATAATTTAAGCGGATTATTCTATCTGTAGCTCTTGCCGAAATCATCAGTGTCAAAGATGTACAAGGTGTCAAATGTTATTATGTTCATTATGTGGATTGTAAGTAAATAACTTAGAGCATTCGAGTATGAAAATCCTAAGTAATATTATTATCATAATTGTGCTATTTTAGTCAATAAACGATTAGATGAATGGGTTATGGAGGATTGTTTAGACACTAGGAAAGTCCAATATCCTCGTCGCGAAGGAACGACACCAGGAACTGATGCAGCAACACCAAAAAAGCAGGCTCCTAGTAGACCTCCTAGTCCCAGTAGTGTTAGCAATGAACCAGTTAATGGTAATGCTGTGCTACAAGCTGCGCTACAAAAGAAAATGTCTAGAAAAAGAAAGGCGACATTTCTAGAAAATGAAGATTCTCAGGATGGTCCGCCACAAACCGCCGCAAATACGCCTGGTCCCAGACCTACTGGCTCCCTAGTAGCGCATCAAAATGACGATGTAGTCACGAGAATGAAAAACGTAGAATTAATTGAACTAGGCCGTCATAGAATAAAACCATGGTATTTTAGCCCATATCCACAGGAGATGGTAAATTTAAATTGTATATATATCTGTGAGTTTTGCCTGAAGTATAGGAAGAATCGAAAATGCTTGGAGAGACATTTAGTTAAATGTAATCTACGTCATCCACCCGGAAATGAGATATACAGGAAAGGTTCTATATCATTTTTCGAGATTGATGGTCGCAAGAATAAGAATTATGCACAAAACCTTTGTCTGCTAGCAAAACTATTTCTGGACCACAAAACTCTCTATTATGACACAGACCCATTTTTATTTTATGTAATGACTGAATTTGACAGTAGAGGATTTCATATAGTTGGCTATTTCTCCAAGGAAAAAGGATCGACAGAAGATCACAACGTAGCATGTATTCTAACGCTGCCACCATACCAGAGAAGAGGTTACGGCAAGCTCTTAATAGAATTTTCGTATGAGCTATCGAAATTCGAAGGAAAGACCGGCTCTCCCGAAAAGCCATTGTCCGATTTAGGTTTGCTTTCGTACCGAAGTTACTGGGCGCACACAATACTCGATATCCTGTTAAATTTAAAGCCTGTGGTGGAGAATGAGAAACCGCAGATAACAATAAACGAAATTTCCGAGATTACATCGATTAAAAAGGAGGACGTGATATCGACTTTGCAAAATCTGAATCTCATTAATTACTACAAAGGACAATATATTGTGACACTAAATAGGTAATTCATTACCAAGATGAAAGGAGATTAGCTACAATTTACCTAATTTGATGAGATCTTCATCTTGAGGTATATGTTTATTTGCAGGGAAATTATTGAACAACATACAACTGCGATGGAAAAGAGACAGATTAGGATAGATCCTAAATGTCTACATTGGACACCGAAAGACTGGAGTGTTAGGGCTAAATGGTGAAAAAAACCCTGAATTGACAATAAGATGATGCTGATTTGTTTTGAAATTATTTTTCAGGAGATTTCCAGAAGTAATTACGGTTGATGGATATACAAAAGTTGTACATATATATATATTATCTTTTTAATATATATATATATATATATTATCTTTGATATATATATATATATATATATATATATATATATATATATATTATCTTTGATATATATATATATATATATATATTATCTTTGATATATATATATATATATATATATATTAATCTTTGACCTCTCAATGGTCTAGCGTTTTATAAGACTGTATTTGGCATTGTGTACGCTTATCGCGATGCTATGTAGAAACTCGTCGACGTATGCAAATTTCGGTTATAGAGAGTTAAGATCATACAGCGCGAGTGATTGCGGGGTAAAAAATATTATTGTAATGATATATATATTAGAACCAAACGCAATGTTTTAATATGATAGTTAGAATTTTTTTAAAGGTGCGTAAAAATGATTGTTATTGCTATGCCATGGTCGATTTGTATAGAAAATCTATCAATCTTGTGTAGCATTGTAAATAAATGTAATTTTATAACATACTTACAATTTCTCAATAGCTCAAGCGCATTCAAATTTTATAGAGAAATATTTGTATAGGTTCAATATTCAACTGTTTAAAATCCGTTTTTTAGTATACAAGAGGACAAAATGTAGACATATGCATCATACCCATTGTGTGTATATAAATATATACACATCTTTTCACATTGTTATTTATATATTGTACATTTTCCCGCGATATAGTTGAGGTAATTAGATAATAACGAGTATTATAAAACGAGTACTATAAAAATGAGTATTCATCAAGATGTATATTGTGTATTTGTGTGTACGAGTATCTACACGATACGCAAGCAATCTTATTTCAAAAACAATTTTTAGCTATCGTTATCATTATTGATTGTATCATTAAAATTGAGAATGTAAATAATTTACTAAATTTCTAATATTTTACTAAATGCCGTTTGCGGGATTTATTTTTCATTTGTAGTTTTATCACAATCCAAATATCGAATTTTTATAGCTTATACAGTCAATGTTTGTGTATTAAAAATTTATAAGTAAGGAACGCCTCTTGAAGTAGAGAATCATGTTTTTCCTTCGTAACAGAAAGAAGAGTTACCACTATATAAAAAATAAATTTCAGCTTTTCAATTTATTAATTCTTTTTTTTTTTTACAATTTTATTTAGAACATCTTATACTGAATACGTAATTTATATGATATTTCAATATATCTATCTAATTTATCATATATATTTCTTAACAAGAAAAATATTCTCGTAAAAAGTATGCCGAGAGTTTCTCGCGTTTACATATAAAATTTTACAAGGATATATGTATATTAGTAGCGAAAAAAAATTTACGCGATTATCAATAAAACTATTGTTTACTGTTGTAATAACGATCAAAATTTTTATTTTATGACTAATAAAGTTAATAAAATTAATTAAAGTTTTATGTAGATTCAATATAAATTCAAGTTAATTTAACTCGGTTAACTGGAAAAAACTAAGAGTTTATACTGTAAAATTTATAAAATTTATGTATATATATCTCTTACTTTTCCAGTGACTTACTTTTTCAAATAAAAAAGAAAAGGGAAGTTTCCATTTTACACGGGTATTTACCCCATTACGTAATAATTCGATAGGAGTTTTACGTATAGAGAATTTCTAGCACAATACATTTTTATTGCCTATATTACATAATAGATCAGTCACGTTATCGTCTTTAAAAAATAGTTTGCTCGTATGAATATAAATTACAATTTCACTTTCACTCACACACACAGATTCGCGACAGACTTTGTTTCGGTGAGCGAGAAGATAAAAGAAAACACTCTTTAGAGACACGACTTTTTAAATACACCATCTTTTATGCGTGTATGTATATATGTATGTATATAGATATATTTTTTATATTCAACAGTAACATCACAGTAGCTTCATATACAATAAATCTTTGTTCATAATTTTATATGTCTTTTTGTATTCGTTACCACGCGAGCGTGACACGGCGAGTTCCTAAAATATATCATCACGTGAATACAACGACAAGCGAGAAGGAAGAAACTCGTGTGTGCACGCGAATTTTCATAATTGTCTCAGTGATCACAATGATCACATATCGATATGACCGCATGAAACTGGAAACGCTTTTTTGATATTCATTGATATATATTCTGTCCATCATACACACTATTACTAATTTGAATTCATGTATACAACAATGCGAGTATGATATATCGGGATAATAAAATTATCAATCGAGTAATGTGTGCACCTTACGATTTATCGCCAAGTATACTGAAACATGTAGACAATAATTCATTAATAGTCTAATGAAAAATCGATCAAACGAGGTAACATTGGGCTGATTATAAACTGATATAGATCACTCGATACTTTTATATTTAAAAGAAATTCAATCACGACTTTTACTCGTAATATTATTGTTTTTTTCAAAGATATTTAGGAATGAGATCTTGTTTATTACTCTTTAACATTTTCATGGCTAAAATATCCTTCGAAGATCAGAGTATACTCTCTGGAATTCATAATATTATATAAAAGAGTGCGAAAAAAATAAAAAAATTATATATAATTTATTTATATTATGTGATCTTCTCAAAATATAAATTCAGAATCCAGAAAAAAGTATAGTCGCGACTTTTCGCCGCTGCGTTTGTTTCGCAGCATGCGTGCAATGAGTGGACAATACCCTTTTCCCTCTTAACAATAACGACAACAACAACAACAACAACGAGATGATGGAAATTCAATGTGGCAGCGATATAATGTCGAGGAGGACAGCGAGTATTTAACAAGATAAGAATGACGACACGTACACGATATCGCAATAACGCATTTATAGACTATCATACGAATAACCAGACGCATACCAGAGAATTTGAAAAGCGCTTAAGATTACGCACAACCCTCGTATATCGCACGGAACGCAGCTCGCGATCAAGATTATCCTTAGTCAGGGGCGCACATCGAGCCTCGGATAATGCAATAGCATATTCATCTCTGCATATCATTACCGTAAAATGTGCAATAAAATCTCTCTACAATCACCTGATTAATATATCCAACGATTATAATATACACGATATATGCCAAAAACTTAACTGTTTTTTTTTTTTTTAACACGATTGACGACGATAAAAACCATAACAACAAATTTTGATTTTGATGAAAATTATAATTAGAAGAATGGTTAATAAACTATATCTTATCATTACAGAATATAACAAAATACTATACAAATTATACAAAATTTCTAATATTAAAGATATATTAATAAGCTTTTAGTTTTAATTGTTCATGATTTTTCATTTGTTAAGGAATTATTTTCTTAAAAGTTTTAAATGATTTTAAAATTATCTTTCTCAAATATCCGTAAGAAATTGCTTTCATTAGCAGTTTCTTTTCATCTTTTGCTGCATCGGAAATCCATTATTCGTCTCAATGTACGCCTAAAATTACTCTTACTCTACTTACTCGCCGGAATCCGCTCACGTGGCGCACAATATCTCGTTACACAATTTTAACTCGTCGCATTAAAAGTACCCTTTCTCTCTTCCTTTCACTCTCTCGTCCTGTTTAACATTATATATGAACGTGTATGCCATATGTGCGTGTGTGTGTTCACATTTTTATAATATATATATATGTGTATACGTATATATATATATATATATATATATATATGTTTTTTTTTTCCATCTTGTCTCCTATCTCCCATTTGCGACAAAAACATCTTTACATATTTACGTGAATGCATGTACAGTTGTGTGAACAATAGGCGGCAATAGCTGGACAGAATGGCGTTCGATGACATTTTTTTCAATTTTCTTTTTTAGGTGTTCTCTCGAGAGAGGAACTTGTGTCATGCCTCGACACAATATATCTCCCTCTTTTTTTTTTGTTCTACGTTTTGATCGAGCAACGCCTGGACTGTCTCATCGAGTAAAAAAAGTGTCGTTTTGTACATTAGTATATTCATGTCGCAGCGCGAGAGGAGGAAGAGCTATACACGAGAGACGTGAGTTTGTACTGATTTCATGGTATATTTTGGGGAAAACTCGAGCGCAGGTTCATTTTGTCACATCTCAAGCAGATTATTGGTATCGATATAATTTCAATGAGACGGAGAGAAAAGGGGACGAGGGAAAGGAAGAGGTAGTTTGACAGAATTCAATTTTCGATCCTCTCTACAGATACATAAAATTGTATTTTACATGAAATCAATTTTACATGTCTATAAAATTCAAATTTCATCTCTCATCGAAATTATATATCGATTTCACAAATATAAATATCATGTTTTAGATAACTGTGGATGGACAGTGTTTTATGCATGAACGTATTTAGTAGTTGAATGTTCACGGAGTAGCGTAATATGTTTATGTATGTTAATTTGATATTCGTACTTGATTAAACCTCGTGTTTATACATTATACGCAATTACGTAACGGACATTGTGAATTATACAACTATCGAAATTTCATCAGCGATCTTTGAGTGAACCTGCGCCGAGTTACATTCCGATAAATATAACGCGCGATGAATAATGAGCTTACGACGTCTCTATTTAAACTGAGAGAGAACCGTCGTAGATATACAATGACCAATCGAATACATTTCGATCACATACTAAACATCTACGATTACATACTGACGAAGTAGAATATCGAGTTTTGTCCACTTCACAATTCGTTTTTTATTATGCTATTTATCATTCGTTTTGTCTCAATCGTAAAATCGTACATACCTTAAACATACATACATAAACTCATAAAAAGTCCATTATTTCAGTATGTACGATAGTTGATAAAACGACAAGATTACGTATCTATCGCGCAAAAATTAAATTTATTTTCGTGAAGATTTACATAATAATAATAAATTATTTAATCTATAAAATAACTATCAATTTTAAATTAATTAGAATAATAACTGCTATTACAGTGTTATATTCGCGATGTATATCTTATTATATATTCTATCCTATTGTAAAATATTACAAAGAACTCCTGCTATGCAATGATAATAATTGATATAAAACATTAACAACACAAATCTCACACTCTATATTATATATATATAATGATAATCGGCTTTTGTCGAACGGCGATACTTCGAAATTCTACTTTCGTCCAGCTGCTTGCCTGAACAATAAGACACTTAACAGTTTGGCGACCTCCGCATTTGACGGGAGGAGACCGATTTTAACCCTCAATTTCTATGATTACATTTTAGATAATCATTTAGAAAATCATTATACTACGGTAAGATCAATTTTGATCCCGATAACTTTTAATCGAAGTACATTCTTTGATTTTTATTCATACATTTACATCCAATTTTGTGCTATACTCACAACAAAATATAAGCCGTTAAACATACTTAGCAATAATAATTAAATAATATTAGAGTACACTGTATTATACAGAGAATTTTAGAATATAATAATATTTAAGTATATACGAATAATCTTGAATGATTTCTGATAATGTAATCGTGCCGGCGGTTACAATTATAGATAAAACTGCATAAAAGGTAACACGCATCTTCGATTTTCTCGTTACTTAAATATGTTGTAGGGGAGGTTTTTCTGAATAATTCCTCATAAGAAATAAGTGGAGGACACGGCGCATTGGTTTATTTAAAAGATATAATAAATTGAAGTTTGACATTAAAATATGTGTATGCTGTATAATTTATTTTTTCATTGAAAAAACTGTTTATGATATTTACGCTCTGCTCCTCCCCCTGCACCCCCATTCCGAAAAAATTTTAATTTAACCAAGATCTATTTTAAAATGCATACTCGTGTTGGGTTGGGTTAGGTTAGATTTTTTTCGAAATGAGGCATTCAATAAATAATATTTTTCAAGACAAGACTCACAAATTCGTGTAGTTATTGAAAGCTATTAACAAACTGCGAGAAATAATTGAAATATATTATTGATAAAATATCCATGACTGTGTATCTATTCCGTAAATGTAAACAAACACTTTTTCCACATCTACTTTACAACAAATACAAATACGTACATAAACTTCTCTTTTGCTAATATTACTTTATATATATATATATTTTTTTATTTTACTTGGTGTAGCGACGCTATCGCGTTGCTTGATAATATCTGAAAAAAAGCATTAAGATTGTGAAACTTTAATTTGTTATATCTTCTAAACCAATGCCGCGTCTCCCATTTATTTCTTACGGAGAATTACTGAGAAAAATCTCCGCTATAACATATTTAAGTGGCGTTAAAGTCTGAGGCGTATTACCTTTTATGCAATTTTACCCAAATAACCTTCTCTTAAAATCCAGAAATTTAAATAGCCAAAAATATTCAATCGCATATAAATGTGAAACACATTATTTTTCGTATATCATGAAATACGTATGTCTGCACTGGAACAGATTTGAACCTATCGTAGTGGTTGAGGATTAACGGCCATTTTTATCTTTACGTACGTTACATCGTAATATTACTTGTTACGTGTATTAATAACATAATATACACAGCGGGGGATCGGCACTCGAAAACATTACGTCATAATTGCGAGCGACCACGCGCAATCGAGATCGTGTAAAAATATTTCCCTCCCTGAAATTTCGTGGAAGAAATTTTGAAAAAAAATCCTCCAGAGAGAAAGAGAGCGACAAGCACGCGCAATTCTCGATTCTCGTGTCAATCGCGCGATTCTTTTTCTCTCGTTCTTTCTCTTTTGATATACGTACGCAGTCGTTACTAAAACGTTATCGAAACCAGGCTAGCGGACTCGAGATCTCGTTTGAGATACGCAAAAATTCATCGAAATCGCGTTGATTAAACTCGAGCGAAAATCCTTCTTTGAAAAAACTCCCGGTGGTAAAAAAATAAATAAATCATCGATATGTCTCGTCTCTTCGTAAAACGGGAAGATCGGTAGTTCACGACCGCGTAATAAAAAATTTCGCGGTTACAGTCGAGGGCGAGTGTCTTCCGGATACGGAAGATACCTTGCTAAATGAAGAGGGAGGCCCCCGCGCGCGAAACATTCTTTCTTCAGCCAGCCCCCCTGTGGATTTTAGAATCTCTGCCTTAGAGTATTTGAAGATATAAAATCTACGATATAGAAAACAGAACAGATCTCGAATATATATATTTTTTTTGTTTTTTTTCCCCACATTCAACATCGATTCGCTTGTCGTTTTTTTTTTAAATTGTTACTATATTATTTCTCATTATTACTGTTATCGTTATTATTTTCATCATTATTGTTGTTACTCATCGTTTAGCGTTTTATTCTTACCGACAAGTAAGTATATATATGTATATATATATATATATATATATTTTATATATTTCTTTATGCTTACGTATAATATAGTAAATCTTTTTTACGTGTTATATCAGTAGCGCTTTTTTTTATGATACAGATTGTCATGTGTCGGCAATTTATTAAGTGCCGCCGATACCATGCGCGTGGATGCGCTCAATCGAGAATCCATCTGATCGATGACAGTCCAAATAAATTTTTTCCATTTCATTTAGAACTCGAAACGACGATGTTACGATTCATTTATGATTCGCTGTTTTTGTTCTTTCATTTTTTATTTTAGCGATGCAAAAAGATGGATAATGTCACATGACGAGTATCACTTCTTCGTCGTCATTCATTTGCAATATCGAAATGTATATATATATATTTTTTTTCCTCTTAATTAATTACTTTTGACTGTTAACTAATTCCAGATTTCATTAAATCTACGCATCACTCACTTGCAATCGACGTGCTTCGTATTTGCCTCTATCGCGTACTAGAGTTATATTAATATTTAGCAAATTCCACATCTCTAGGAGATTGATGATCGCCTACTCGCGAAACTTTAATATGAAACGTCGATCACATCGTAATTGCGTGTCTTACTTCATTCCCTAGATCGATTCGTCAATACTAGGTATTTCTTGCCCTGCAAGACCTTGGAAGAGCATTTTATACTATCGGAAACAACAATTTTCCTCGACATCGCGATTCGCAACAGTTTATACAAATATTGAATTAAAATTATATAGCGTGTATGCTTTCTGAAAGATCATAGAAAAAATAAGTAGTGAGATGCGTATATAATTTCTAATAATTCTAATATATTATCATAGTTAGAATAATAGATTTTTTTTTTTTTTTTTTTTTTTTTTTTCCCCATTAATACTTTCATCATATTTACTCCAGAATATGAAAGCGAAATTCAACTAATTCGGAGATTACGAAATGTACAATATATCGTGGAAGCATCGTTATAAAATAATCTTTTAAAATTTGGAAGCAAAGTTTACGAAGATTTTTAATACGGTATATAAAATTTTGCATTATTCGAAAATAATTGTGCGCGCAAGAACCGCGTTGAACATTTTTATTTTTACCAACGTAGGCCAACATTTCACAAATCCGATCGCGATACACGTCGAATGAGTGAGAAGTCTCTCTTTCGAGCAGGAAACTTCTAAATTCCTCAGACAAACTTTTCAGAAATTTCCCTATCATATCTTCATCAATATTAGTCTCCCTAATGTCTCCCCAACGGATGATTTTACCTTGATGTCGCAAACAAAACAAACAGCTTCAGAAACACCGTCATCATCAGACGTGATTAAATTACCGCGCAAATATCGAATAAAGTTTGCGCGGATTCGAGCCGAGACTGTCTAAACTCATTGTTCGTTGAGGGGTTCGGCAGCGACCTTATACGGTTTCGGAGCAATCTATCAAAACACTTGTCAGGCCCTGCAGTGTAATTATCGACTCCTACGTATCGAATTTCGTGGTCGGATGCTCTAATTACAGATCACCGCTTACGCGAAAAGGGATCACGGTTATTCCCGAACAATATCCGACGACATGCGGCATGAGCGCAGAAAAACGTTACGAAATAAGACATTCCTCTTTTCGGAAAATTTCTCGATTGATCATCGAAACGTATTTTCAGGTACACAATATGCTTACGGCGTTTCTCGCGTTTTCGTTGACGTTTACAGTCCGCAGTCGAAGCTCTCTTGATTCTGCACTTTCTTTTGGTATGCCTCCAAATAACTGTCGACGTTTCTATATATGCCTGAATTCGCTTGGAACATGAGGGTCTCGAGGATACGTTCGTTTCTTATGGCTTTCGACGGTAAAACGATCTGGAAAACGAGAAATTATTTATTTCGCTTTTTTTTTTTTTTTTTTTTAAGATAATGAGCAAAAATAATCGATAGTAATTATTTTATATTAGCGATTCTATTAATCATACAGATTATGTAGATATTATTTTCATCTAATCACTTAGATAACTTATTTTTTTTTTTTATTATTCTATAATATTGTTTATATTTTTATCTGAAATTTTTTGCATCTACAATTCTTATATAATACTTTTATACTTTTATTACTTATATAATTTTTATATAATCTTTTTAATACGTACCCTGATTAATTCATGGGGTGTTATCCTATATAATTTGAGGTCCCTGCTAAGCCTCTCCATTATACACTTGAACTCCACTTTGGCATCGAGCTTCGTCGATTTAGTTTTAGTTCTATGCCTCGCCCAATTTAACATTGCCTCGAATTTTTTGATCTCCACCACTTCGAGGCTACGGCACATGATCATTTGTACCATCGACTCGCTTAAAGTAAGGAAGTCCGGGTTCTGAAAGAGCTGATAAGCCCTCGTCTCGACGAACGCGAGGATCATATTGACCAATTCCGAGGCGGATGTGTATCGCCAGTAATAATTCTCGAGGGCGCATAACATCACGCAGACGATCTCGATCCTGAGGAACTGCTTGGCGTGATGGAAACAGGCCTGAAGTAATTCCGGTAGATCGTAATGTTCTGCGGCGCATATTAGACCCGGTATGTTGCTACACGTCAGCGGACAGGATCCGGTATGCAAATAATCCAGTAGAATTCGGAAAGTTTCCGGATCGAACTCGATGATATCAAACTGAAAATATATTTTTTATTGATTGGAGATTAAGAATATATGACAATAATATTGTGTGTGGCTCATCTCGCGAGAGAATATTTTCATCAATTTACAATATTTATTACAAATATCAATTTTTATTATTAATCAGAATTATTAGAAATTATATTTATTTGTATAAATTGTTGCGACTTGCAATATTGAAGAATTATTATTTCCGATAATATAAGATGCTATTGCTATTAAAAAAAAAAATAAAATAAATACATAAATATTGACATAAATAATCAAGAGAATAGAAAAGAAACATTTAATTTTATGAAATGTAAAAATATTATAATTGTTTACTTAATTGATACATCGATTACGCATTGTTCTAGAAATTGAGATTTTACACAGTAACACGAGCTTTCTTAAGAGCCGCTCCTATTTTTTATACGCGTTTGATGTCTCACTCACCTCGGTCTGCGCTAATTTCGCTCGATCTACTTTCTGTGCGTCGGCGCAAACGCTGAGCCTCGGTACTGCCAATGATTGGGCTGCTTTGTCCTTATCTTTCACTTCTTTATCTGTAAAAGATGTTTTATTCTATTTTTAAAATTCATTTATCTATTCCATCGCAAAATGAAGACCTATTGTACATACGAATCTCTCTTTCTCTCTCTCTCTCTCTCTCTCTCTCTCTCTCTCTCTCTCTCTCTCTCTCGTTACACGCGGTTATTAAATGTCAGGAGAGATTATATACCGTTTCATTATTCCTATACACTATCAACGTATCAACGTACGAATTGGCTATATCTACCCTTATTTTTAATTATGCATGATATTTGAACGTAAGATTAAAA
Source organism: Polyergus mexicanus (assembly GCF_030449975.1). Taxonomy (NCBI): domain Eukaryota; kingdom Metazoa; phylum Arthropoda; class Insecta; order Hymenoptera; family Formicidae; genus Polyergus; species Polyergus mexicanus. The sequence continues at coordinate 3,482,647 of NW_027223328.1, read as the reverse complement.
ACTAAACGATATATAAGACAAACTCGATTTTCTCTTAAAAACTGTGACACGTACTACTGCAATCTTGCGAACTGGCCCATCGCTTTCGATCCTCGCTCTGCAGAGTGTGGCCACTACCGTGTTTTCTAATACTCCTTCCCCATCCCGCCGTGATCGTACCCAATCGTGAGAAGGCCCGTTTTACCATCGGTGACGAGGGGACACTTTTGGGCCTAAACACATCAGAACCAGTATCTCACAGAAACCGCGGAGCGGCACCTCAAGGTATGGAGACGGAATTTATGGATAGTTCGCGCAGAAACGGGAATAAGTCCAGAGTGAATGGGAGATAGGTTTGGTTATATGATAATTGGAAGGAAGAAATATTAAGTATCAAATTTTACGAAACAAAAACGACACAACGACGAAAGCTTACTCTCGGAATTAACAATTTATATCTGTCAACGTGCGGAGAATCGAAACAATTTGTGCGCATTATCGAGTCCATACCAGCGATACGAGCCTTTTGCCAAGTTATTAATATAGTGTTGGTACAGTTACTACATGAAATTTAAAATATAGAAGACAAAAACGACAGCGAACTGCGGTAATGCAAAATTATTGACAATAATATCACAATTGAAGTAAACGAAAGGAAGCATATTTGGTGATATCAATAAATTATTAACGGATAAATAAAAACGTGTGAAAGAATATATTATAAAAGAGAGAATATATAAAAAAAATAGAACGTCTCAGAATAATATCAGCGAGCAAAATGGCAAACTTTATTTGTAGAATTTCGCTATCTGTAACATAATTGCCGCTCCTTTTTAGCGATCGAAGCAAGGCAAGTTTGCCACGAGTCACATCATTCGACGGAGTACTGCAGGTGCCTCTCAGAGAAAAGCATGCCACATAGAATTCAATACACGATACATGGTTTCATTAAATTTATATTTCTTGCATTATATATACGGTAAATAAGATATATATATATATAAAAAAAAAATAGTTATACACGAAATAATCATGCGGTGCCATGAGGATAGGAGACATGGATGTGCCGTAAAAAGATACATATATTTACGATTCGATAATATATAAATATATAAAAGAAACATTCGAGACATCGAAAATCGCAGGCATTGATCTCACCCGTCAAACGGGATTCCCAATTTTATTCTCATTAGAGATATCCAATTAATATCTCGCATAAGATGTCGCATAATCCAGGTTCTTCGATCGAGCACTCTAAGAAATCCGTACTCAACGTCCTGAGCGAATGCTCTCAAGTCGCCAATCAGTTTTGCAATCGTGCGAATTTTGCGAATTCGTTTATTGCATTATTTTCGATTTTTATAACGATTTTTAACAAATTTAAAGAAAGCAAATTTAAAAGAGAAAAGAAAAACAAATTTAAATTTACGAAACTTACGTTTTTTTTTTGTTTTTGTTTTTGTTTTAACGATTCATTCCGCCTTAAGCGGACTCGATATCAACGATTTCAAACTGGATTCATGAGACTAATTATCGGATAAATATCTTGATTGTTGAAACGTACCTTGGACTCTCCATATCGGGAACTTGAAGAAAGTTCGAACTCTTTGGTTTCTGCGGGCTGAGCAATGTCGGAGCCGGTCTCGCCAGCAACTCAGCAACCGGGACTTGAGGGCTTCCGAAGCCAGCTTGAATTCCGTATAACATTTCTTGAAATACTCTGTGCAAGAACAAATATTTGTTGATAAATTTCCATAAATGTCCAAATGTTCAATATCAGTGTTAAGACTGAATAAATTTTATATGCTCAATTAATTTTTTCACGTTCTCTTGTTTAGCAAATAAATGTTTTAATATGGATTTATTTATTTATTTGAATTTCTGTTGACTATTTCAAATTTAACCATCTAATATAAACGCTAAATTAATTATAAGATATTTATTTTATTTGAGAATTAATAAATTAACGATCACAAATTATTATGAGAAGCATCTTCTTGCGCTAACATAAGTATAAATCGAGAAAGAGAGCATAATCATTTAAATTTATATAATATTAATTATATTTTACATATTAATTACAATTTCGGATACTTTGTTACCTGCTTCTTACTGCTAGAATCGCCCTAACGCCGATAAATCTAACTTTTTGCTTTTGTTGTCCTGGCACGAGGAAAGACACGTCAAATAGACTAGCATTTAGCGTCACGTTCGCTGAACTATTAAGGAACACCCTGGTAAAGTCCTTTGCGAGTTGATCATAATCTTCAAACTGATCTCGCACCGAATCCAACAATGGCGAAGACGGTCTCATGTGTCCAATCGGTCGCCAAGAACCTCGTCTAAGAATTAATAATCGCAAATTTAATCCCACTAATATCGATCGCGTAAATAATCGGAAAGCTTTATAATTTACGATGCAATTAATGAATTTACGTACGAGAATAAAATTAAAGAATGATTAATTATTACATTATTCAATTTTAATATTAAAGATGGTTGATACGCGACATAAATTATACAGAAAATATTATAACGAAAGAATAAAATATTTATCAATTTTAAGTATAGAATAATCATGTTATATATTTTCAGATTATTATCTGAAGTACTTGTATTATAATTGTTTATTTTCACGCGAATTTTTGTGTATTTCGTTACGGCTGCCTTATGTTATCTCACCTGTACGGTTTCGGAATCTGCCCGGTTTCCGCGTGATTAGCGAGATTAGCAACGATATCCTCCAGCATTTGGCTTCTCGTTCGCTCCTGCATCCTCGCGAATTTCGGTGCGGAATAACTCGCTCTTTCACCATTCACGATTTTCGTTAACATCCACTCTCGGAACATCGGACCTGTTGCGTCCAGAATTCTTATGAGTCCAATATAAGGGAAATTTTTTAAACTGATATAATTCTAAAGTAGCCAACATCATTTTATCATTCACGTTGCTTTATTATTCTCCACATATCTGACAATTAAAAACTCAATATAATTGTGGTATAAGAGAGTGTGTGGAGAGAAATTCACATTAATGTCAAATTTATTGCGCTCTGTTGCAAAAGCCATATAGATTTATAATGAAAATTGCATCATATTAAGCAAATTATATAATTAAATTATAATTTAATATTCAAAATTTCGATGATTAAATTGTTAAATATTAAAATAACATGTGCTATTATTTTTCTATATTAAGATCCGCAAAAATGAAATTAACTTTTTTTAATTTTATGCTCTCAATCATTTAGCTTCGCAAAATAAAAATATAACTTTCGGCACCTTTTTCGAAGACGCTTTGCTCCCATAGATACGGTTTGTAGGCCCCAACTTCGTCCCTCGTAACCACGGATACTTCGTATCTCGTGATTTTCCGCTTTATCCGTGGACTCACTCGCACCAAGATAAATGTGTGCAAAAAGTGCGACTTGATGCAAGCTGGACTGAAACTCGTATTGTCGGCTTCCAAAAATACGACGCACACTATATCGTTGCCAATATGTCTTTTTCTTTGGAGCTGCGCGTGCAAGGAGAAAAGACTTTTGATTAAATTTCTCTGACATATTTTATCGTGTAAAATTGTCCTTAAATTGTCGAACGAAAGATTTAATAAAAATAAGATTGGCGACAAGAATTTTTGACGACTCACTTTTTGGGGATCGTGTTTCTCGTAAGGCAATAAGGTGGACACGTGGAACATTATCTCGATACCCCTCCAATTGGTGTAGACAGAATATAGGCCCGTCAAATCGTGTACGGTATCGAGACCGCCTTTGTACTTGTCGAAACCCTTCAGCCTGATTTTGTCCCCGAGAATCTGCAGAAATTCCTCGAAGAGCAACGAGTTGTCGTTGTTATCGAGTATATCTTCCTCGCTGTACTGACCTTCCTGAACATATATCACTCCCACCTTCAGCTCAGACTTGATAAAAACTTGATCGAGTTTGAGAAGTTCTTCAGGCGTATCTGGCAATTGTCCCAAGGTCAGTGGCGGATTGATGTTTACTTCCTTACCGAGGCTACGTACCACTTCTTCTCGATCGTATCTGTAAAACAATTGTCGTGTTTCGCGTGCTCTCGCAAAATGAATATGATGTATATTAATTTTGTATATTAGCCAAACACGCGTTTTGACTAATTATTTTTACTATTTTAACTCGTTAAATATTTTTAATTATCGGAATAAATTTTTCGTACAGGACAATCAATAATATGTTCCATCAATTAATTACATCAATTCGAAAGTCACATTTAAATTCGACGTAAAAATTTTTATATGCGTGTTACAAGTGATTAAATTCTATTTTATTACACAATCTTGCATAATTGCAAGATGTAAAGGAAGTGAAAATTACCGATCGGCGAAAACGCAGCTAGCGGGGATAAGACCGTGGACCGTGTAACTGATGGCTCTGACCAAGATTCTGAATTGATCCCGGCCATTGAGTAGTTCCTGCTTGATACTGAGTATCACCGGTCCCAGATCCTCGTCGTTTGTGAAATAGTTCCAATGTTCCGAGCCGTAAAAGTATTTCTCGTATGTCTCCTGTTCGACCGAGGTAAGCTCGAAGCCCTGATTCTTCTCCCATTGTTCCTCGATGGTGGTCTTCTTTCGCGGCACATCATCCGTATCGATCTCGTTTTCCTCGAACAAGCAAAAACTGTTGTCTTGTCGCTTTAGCATCGACGAACGCTCCTCCACTGTTTGCTCCTCTGTCTGTTCAGGATCGGTAGCGTCGCGATCGCTCTCGCTTTCGTCCCAGATCGTGTCCGATGTGATCTGTTGCCGCGAACATTCGATCCAGTAGCCGGGCGTTGGTATCAGATTGTGCGGAAACTCTTGACAGAATTCATCTACGGAAAAATTTATCCTCAACTCGCGTCTATTTTTAATTTGTCCACTTCATAGATTTCTGTAATTGCCAGGGGTGAACAACGAACGGAAGTCTTTAGAATTAATTAGAGTAACGTCTTTCAGATGAATACCATGATAAGCCGCTTCTGGCTTTCGCAAGTTCGGTGAGTAGTTTGGATCGCGTCCCTTTGAAAGATTAAAGATATTGGGTATTAAACGAGAAATCGCTAAAGAGTGTAGTCACTGAGTAATAATATCATAGGGTAAAAGTTATTATTGTATATTGTCGTGATACATTGTAGCTAAATGCGATAATGCTCAACATGAATGCTTTTCACCATGAAGCACGTGGACGTTGATCCGGCAGCAATTTCATTCAAAGCGAGATTAATGTTAATTAAAGCCGCTCGACTAGCGCTCTTCCTGGCGGGGCAAATTGGAGGGCGATAACGTTCGATAGTGTCTTTGTTCTCCGGACATGCCAAAAGAATCGGTCAAATTATCCCGAAGCGAGAGGGATTTGTGTAGAAATTAGAAGAACAAAGCGAGATAAAGGTAGAGAAATTTGTAGATAGACAAATGGAAAAGAGAGAGACAGACAGACAAAGAGCGTAAGGAAGTTGAGGCAAATAATACCCGAAGACTAGCACTTCGGTTGAAAATCATTAAGAGAGGAATCCGATCCGACAAAATACCACCTCGAGGGCGAATCAACTCTGAGGTTAGATAAAGCCCAGAGACGGAGAATCTCGAAGTGATTTTCCTTCCACATCTCGCCGGACTCACATCCTCACTTAAGCACGTATTACCGGTAATATGTTTCTTCTTCTCCACCCTCGCTCCTCGCTGCCATCTCGCTTTATCAATCTTCGTCTTCCTTCCTGCCTGCTGCTCCTTTCTTCGACGCGCGGCTGTCGACGATACCGCAGTCGATTCACTGTAAGGTAGAACACCAAGCTGTTTGCAAACAGGGCTTGGTATTCGAACTTAGAGTGAGCCGCCCGCGGTGCCTTCCTCTTCTTCTCCTCCGGCTCTGCGAATCGACCTAATTACAGGGCCCATTATCCGCGGCATAATGACCGTTTATATCTCACCGAAAATCGAATTTTCATACGACGCGGGATGCGAGGGAAGGAAAGATAATTTTTTCAAAGTTAAAAGATAAACGCTATTGCCTCGACGAAAGAAATTTACAAGAAAATTATTTGAAGTTTTGCGCGATGATCCCCACCTCACGACGAGCTGAAGACGAATTTACAAAAACGCGATAATTTTCATCACATTTTCTTCTCTTTATTACGCGTTTTCTGTCACGAATATGATCTGGCTCTTAAGATTTACATCCGCTATGCGAAAGCGACGTCGCGGGATAACTTTGCACGTATAATCGCGCGTAATCCAAGGCGGGCGAAACCACCTGTAGCTTCGTCTCATGCATATGCACTCCTGCAAAAGTCGACGGCGTCCGTTGCATCGGTCTCGTTCGCGAAAACGTGACGCGACGGTGAGAGAAGAAAAATGAATGAGCAATCTTGACGACGACGAGGACGAAAGTACTTACCGGAGCACGCCTGAGGTGGCAGCGGGAAGATCAGGGTGGTCGAGGATTTTCTTCTCGCAACTGCGCAGCCTAAACTTTGTGGTTTGAAGCTGCGCAACTGCTGCATGAAGTCCGAGCACTCCATCAGCGCCACGTCGGCAAAGTGCAGATCGCAAAGTATCTGGTTCTTGAACCTAAAACGCAAAACAACCCTTAAAATCGTTCGTCGGAACGAGTGGTGCTTCAGACAACTGTTTTTCGCCACGAGAGTCATAAAAAGATTCATAAAAAGATGCTTTAGGAGTTGTATATTTTTATAGCGATAGATTGAATATCAGCCATGATGTGTTTGTATTTTCGATATATTATCTCATAGGAATAAACTTATATGTAAGCGTGATACAAATTGATTTAATATTTGACAAGCGAATATGATGATCGCGATATTTTTCTTGACTTACGCAATAATCGCGTAATTTATTCTTGGATTAAATTTTTAGTTATTGATTATGAAAGATATTGGCAATTAAATTAGTATTTGCAATAAGAATGCAATGGACCAATTACAAAAATTAATTAAATGAATTAAAAAGATTGTATGTCAGGGAATAAGAATTTTTTCCATTTCTGAGATCATTTTGTTTTGACGTGATAATACTTGTAAATTCAAGCGAGTTTTATCACAAATGAAAACAATCAAGAGAAATGAAATTTTATAGGAGTTCTGCTTGATAAAACGTGAACGCCGTCATGTCTCGACGGCGGTCGTTATTCGAACATACCGACTCCCTTATCTCCTCTATCATTTGCTATTATCGCGTGGATTTACGCAATACCAATTAAAATCACGGGTTGGATCACCCAGAAACGTGTTCATCCATATTTAAATACTTTATACCCATATTTAAATCACTTTGCAATTTTTTACATTTTTGTAATAAAAATTCTCTCCTTTATTATATTTTTTTATTATATCTTTTTGAATTATGTTATTTTTTTAACATTTTGTATAAATCATTTACAAAGAAGTGAAAATATTAACTTATACAGGGTGGGGCATTTATATTGAGACACTTAAATATCTAAAAAAATAAAGCAAGATAGAAAGAAATGTTTCAGACAAAAGTTTGGTTCTAAGGGGGTTATAACATGGTGCCATTTTAGTTTGACCTCGGATGGAGGCGCTTCGGAGATTTCAATGTCAATCTTGTTTTACTTTCTTTACACCAATCGATGTCTCTCATTTGTTGAGCTTAAAATATTAAGGTAACATTATTGCAAAATAAATAATTTTGTGAGATATTTCATAGTTTATGTGAAATTATGTCGAAGTAAAGTAATAAAATAAAGTATAAAGTATCTCGTAAACTATTAAACCTTTGGCCGTCATATCCCTATAACTTTTTATCCAGAATATTGCGAGGAATCGATTTATGTAAAAAAAATTGGGGTGTTTCCGTTTAAAAAAAACAAGATTGACATTGAAATCTTCGAAGCGCCTCTACCCAAGATCAAACTAACGGCACCATCTTATGATCCCCTTAGAATCGAACAACTTTTGTCCGAAACATTTCTTTCTATCTTGCTTTATTTTTTAGATATTTAGGTGTCTCAATATAAATGCCCCACCCTGTATATTCTTCAAAAAAATTTTAATTTATAAATACAGAAGTATAGGAAATAAAATTTCTCATTTATACTTATATTGTACATTTCTCGTTGATGCAACGATATTCGGCGAATTTAGTAGCCAATAGTAGTAATCGAGCATCGTGGACGCGAATAATATAAAATAAATCATACAAAATATTATTTTCTAAGATTTATATGACATTTTTATTTAGATTTTCTCCGGCGAAATTCGACGGCCTCGTTCGCATAATACACTGACGCATTAACGAATCGCGTAAGGGTTTCAAAACCGTCGATAATCGCGCATAACGGTACATTAAAATGTCCATTCCAATTCAGTTGGCATCTGACAGGATTCTATACCGTTATTCTCACTGCGTTTGCCGTTCGCGTCGGAATAATAAATATTTTTCAATAATCTCGCCCTCGCATACGCGAGCATTTTCGCCGAAGGATGATGTTATAACGTACTATGATGCGGCGTTTTTAACAACGACACGACTCGACAATAACGCGCTTCGTAACCGTTCGTTGAATCGTAAATAGATTTCTGAATCTTCGATCCAATATCGTCTTTTTATCCGAAGGGGGGGACCATGTTAAAGACACCGATTCAATTCTCGTCGCACGTGACTGACGATCAAGCTACGCGATGGGGGGACGGGGGATGGGTTTTCCGATCGACCGAGCCCCGCGATGATCCCCCGATCTATGTAACACGCGTAAACGAAAACGAAACTTCCTCGAATGGCGAAATAGATAGCCAAGGGTTCATTTAAAGATCTAAATTTGTGGACGCGCGAGCGTGCACAAGTCGCAATATTCGTTATCGCTCGTGCTCTCTTAACTGAAAATCAGATTGACTTTCCGGGAGGCATCCAACGGAACGGTCGTTTCGTTGAATGTCCCCGCGATTCGATTAATCGAGGAGATCGAATTTCGACGGACACTTGATTCCGCGTCATTTTGCCTTCCGATTGTCCATTCGTGTTTGTCGGACTCGTAATTTCTATGCTCGTCGCGTATGGGGAAAAGTAGTAAAAGTCAGACGGCGACGTGATGTATAGACGGTGAAAAAAAAGTGCCTTTCCCTGTCGCCGCGATCCATTGACGCCTTTCTCACCTCGGAGAACAAAGTGTTAAATCGCGAACGGAATCTCTGTCTGTGTATTGCCATGCGTTTCAAAACTACACGATTGCACAATTCTTCGGCTGGTCGTGAGTTTATCGTGTTATATAAACGATGTTACACATATTTCGACAGTTTATTTTATTTGTGGATTATTGCAAATTGTAAAATTATTTATTTTTTTACTCACTGACATTGCGAATTCATTTATTATTTTAAACGACCTTATGGTTATAGTTTGTCTGTTTGCGTTAATTTTGATTATATTCTTAATCTGCGCTGAGAAAATGGCTCGAAGAAAAAGGGGCTGAAACGTACGCTTGTATTTTTATATATAATTTTAAATATTAAATTCTTCGCGCTTGGCTCTGACTGCCTGTCTCACTTTGTTCGTTTTTAAAATTATATATATTTTTTAAATCTTTCTAAGTGAAAGAAATACATCACGAGATGATAAATGATAAGTAAATTATTAGCGATAAATAGAATCATATTCTAAAAACGTCATATTTTAATTCAAAAATCAAATTATACGATCACATTTATTTATTAGTCCATTTTATGTTGAGGGTCTCTGAGACTACGGAGATGTAGATTGAGAGAGCAGTATTTCGTTCGCGTCTATTTCATCGTGCATATCTCGAGCAGTCGGCATCCAGCCTCCGAGACTGAAATATCCTGAGAATTCAGCGTCATGGGGGCCGTCTGTGTCGCGGATCTCGTTTCATATACGTCGGCTCGATTTTTTAAATATAGATGGAGACGCGTAGGGAGTCGAGCGAAACGGCATAAAGCAAATAGCGGACAGAATCTAATGACGCACGCTTACAAAGGACGAATGAAAAACTTATAATGCTCGCAATAGTTAGTAGTTCGCCAAAATGACGTCATGAATAAAAATACACGCTTTATTGTATAATCTTTTTTTTTTTTTTCCCCGAATAATAGTAACTTTAAATGTAAAGTATAAAGGATATCCAGTCACTCTTTCATCTTTTGTAGGTAATGCTAAATGCAGGTTCCATTGTGTGAAATCAGACCGAAGATAAAAAAAGATAAATCAACTAATAATAAATGGTAAAACTTAAATGATGAAGGCGCGAATTGTTATGACTCGGCATTTTTTTCGGCAATTTTCTGAACAGGGATTACTTTCCTACGTACATTACGGGATCGATATTATGAAATCTTGTACGGTATAAATGGAGTAAGAGTAATAGTGCATTGAAGATATTTCCAAAATTTGGCGTGCGAAGAAAAGATTTTTTTTAGAAAAATTAACATTTTGTATAATATATTTTCGAAATTTAATTGCATTAAAACGGATAAATGTCTCAGTGAAATGCAAATTGCTATAAGATAGATATGAAAAATAAAAAAAAAATGTATATGATTTTTTAGCATACTCACCGTCTTGCCCGCTTTTGATTGGGTCCCGTCAGATTCAGACCGCAGCTGTTACATTTTAGGCACTCCTCGTGATAATGATTGTTGTCGTACAACGGCGATGGTTCTTGAAACAATAAGAAATAATGTATAATGTGCGTGTGTCGAATATTTATTATAAAAGCTCGAAATAAGAAGAAGTCTCAATATATAAGGAAGTCTTTAGAAATATTCATATTTTTTTATTTGCTATTAATAAAATGATATTCGACATATTTTCTACGTGATATGGACTTTTACATTCGGTATAAAATGCCAAGGTTCGCGTTCACATTGTAAACATATATTTATTTTAAATACATTATATATATTTAATTAAATATTAATAATTAAAATTATATAATAATTAATTTATGTTCCTCTATATATACGTTTATACAGATTTCTTTCCGATTTTCGCATCCCTCGTTCTAAATGTTCTCAACGCATTACGTAATGCAATCCTCGTCTTCGTTATCGTCGTTAAAACCTCCGAGAGAACTTGTCCATCATCCCGTTTTATTTGCATTATTTTTTTTATCTCCGCATCCCCCCCTCCCCCCGCCCCCGTCTCTTTCGTCCCGTGTCCTTACTTAACTACCCTCTTTGCGAGGTCGTGTTGAACTGAACTCGGGGTGTGGTCGTCGCTCTCGTGACACAGCATCATACCACATACCGACACACCGGTGGCCGTAAAGAGTTCCAGCGCGTGCCAGCCATGGAATTTTGATATCGAGAGAAAAGCGGCGCCGTATCGGTTGGTCGGTCGGTTGGTCGGTCGGTTTCGTCAGGAAGCAAACCGGCGAGGGATTCCGTGACCGACGCAATATGTAATTGCACGTATGCGCGTGAATGGGGGGTTCGTATAATTTAGGGGCATCGCGACATGTTGAGGTAAAAAAGAAAAAAAATATTTTAGACGATAGAGAGACTTTAATCTCTATTTCATCTATACACGAGATACAGAGTGTAAAGAGATTAATATACGATCAAATATATAATCGCGTAAAAATATATAAATATTAAAGATATAAAGTGTCGTGTGTGAGAAATAAAATGTTATCTTCTTATTATACGTTAAAAGAGAAATTTGGAGATTCTCGAGAAAAAAATCGGACATTCTGTGCGTTGAAATAATATTTTTTTTCTTTATGAAATTCTCTCTCTCTCTCTCTCTTGAAATATAAAAAACAAAAGTGCTATTGTATGAATAAATGAAGCTATTTCTACACACATTTTTTCGTTTATAATGATCAATTATTTTGCATGCATGAAAATCGTCATTTTCGTAGAATCACTTTGACATTTTGCACAACATTGCAATACTACCCAATTTTGTTTATTTACATTACTTCTCTTATAATAAAAAATACCCAATATTAATTAGCAGCATTTTTTAGATTTCAGCTTTTACATTGTTACAATATTATTAAAACGTCGAAATCTCGGGCATGTGAGAATGTTCCTAAACTACTTTATATACGTGCTTTAAAATACCTCGTAATGCAATCCAGAACTAGTATTATTTCAAGTTAGAAATTATTTAATAAATAGCTCCTCTCTTTTTCTCTTTGTTCTCTCTGTCTGTCTTTCTCTCTCTCCTTATCTCTCTTAATCCTAAAATTGGCAAAACTAAAAACATGAGTTTGAAACTATATTATGAGAAAAGTAAAATGTTATACAGAAATAAAATTCAGTGAAATGTATTATAAAAATTCAAGAATATGATTCGTGCATTGTATACATATAATGTCATTTCTTAAAATAGTTTTTAAATAACAAAAAATACTTTTGCGATAAAAAAATTAATAAGAAATAAACAAGATTATTAATCTATAGAGGCAAAGTTTACAGAGTGATTCCTTTTTTTCGTAAAAAATCTATGAGAGAAAATCGATAGATCTTCAAATTATTCACGATCCCTTTTATTTCAACTTGCCGTCCGTGTGAAAGATCGTATTTATCAGAAGCGTTTTAGGAAAGTGCATTTCAAAAGCTATTGTAGAAACTCGCGGAATACCCTGTACGCTATTCTGATACTCTTCCGCTGCTACTTGAACACGAAACATAGATATGGCGACTTATTGTTTAACTTGGATTGTTAGAAAGTTATATATAATTTATATAACACATAAGTTATTAATAACATATAAGTTATTATTTTAATGACGACGATGTCTTAAGTAGAAATAACGAACGAACTCTCTCTCTCTCTCTCTCTCTCGCTAATTGAAATTTGACGATCTAAGATCGTAATGGGTCCTTGTACATACAAGAAGTTTATCTTAAATGAGAGATTTACGTAAGAATGAAATTTGATGAAATTTTAATTAAAATCACATTTCGCATTCCGAAATATGATAATATAATATAGTATAATAATATTTCTATATAAATATAGTATGTTATATACGGGGAAAATATAAGGTAAAAGTTTATTGTTTTCATACTCTTTTATATTATTACCATATGTTACTTCCGAGAAGAAATGGACTTATGTGATTATATAAAATCATATACATATTATATGATCCATTTTTTTCTCGGACAATTAAATAAAATATTTCAATAGAAATGCTATTTTTTTACACATTATATATGTATATCTTTGTTGCATATATATATTTTAATTACGTGTTTTATAATTTGTAATTTGCTATATTTAATTTTTTAATTTTGATTATTTTTCAGTCACAGGGTTTCCATCAGATCAGATTAAAAAAAAAAATACATAAAAAGATAAAAATGCATAAAAAGATTACATTAAATGCGTTTCGAGCGATACATCTAACGTACAAAATCAAATTTGCTAATCGTTGTTACTCCGAATGTGCTTGCAACGCGCGAGAATACGTTATATTGTAATATTTATGTATTAATATTTATGGGCTGTTAAAGAAAGTTTAAAAAACACCGATGTATCCGAAATATAAAGTAGCTAAGTACGTCGCAACAATTTCGTTTTCAAATTTTCGCGAACCGTAATAATATTTCGTATAAAATATCCGGATGACGAGCGAAATTATTCGCGGCAAAACTGTAGCACGTGACATGACAAGATTACGCTAGATTATATTACTTTATATATTACTTTACCCCACACAACTGAAAGGTATTATTCTTTCTACACTCGATTTACGCCACCATCTGATATACTTTATATTTAATATTATATAAGTATTCTTTTTAACCTCTTTTCTCTCTCTCTCTCTCTCTCTCTCTCTCTCTCTCTCTCTCTCTCTGCTACATTTTAGAAATTAAAATAAATCTTATGTACTTTGCATATTTTTTTATTATAAATGAATTCATAGAACGTTTTTATATTGATTACTATATAGTACGCTATGGAATTATTAACATACGTCAATTTTTTTATAGCGTCCCAATAATACTAAAAATATGATACAATTTTAGCGATTAATATTTTAGTGGTTGTAAAAAATTGAATTGAACAAGTTAAAGCGATGGATGGAGTAAACGTTCCCAAAACACAGAGCAAAATCATTCGCGTTGTAACATGGATCGGTGAGATAAAATCTGCTGGAAAATAATCGATTAATCCGCAGTTATTTCACACGTGGCGATATATATTTTCAACGTGGAAACGCGCGGTGTGTACATGTACACTCTTTAGATTTCGCGATGCAAATCCCGCCTAAAATATGCAACAGCTAAATCGAATGTTAACAGACGCGATTTGCCATCGAGATAAAATCGTGTGTGTTGTAACAGCGATCTGGGGCAAAGATTCGGAAAGTAAAGGAGGAAACAGCCAAGTACCTCTACCTACATGTATCGCGATGGACTTTTTGAGTTCTCGTCTACAACGGTCACATTACATTCAAAATGATTGTGTTCTTATTTAGTATACACGTATTGCACGACAAAATAGCATATCAGAAAATGTCAAATAGAGAGAGAGAGAGAGTGGGGAGGAGAGAGGAGAAGTAATTATGATATTCCTTCTATTTTTCTTTCTAATCAAATCAAACGAGGTATAAGCTGAAAATTGGAAAAGTAAACAAAGGAAATAAAAATAATGTATTAGAATAAAGTTGAACAAAATTGTGTCGCCATTGCACCGGAGATATTTGAATATTACCTTAGTTTTAGTTGCGTGTTTGTTGTTCCAAACAGGTTTTAGTAACGAAAGAAAATAATAGCGCTCACGCACGAACGCGTTGATATTGACGCAGCCTTTCTCAGTACTTTAACCTCGTTTGATCCCCTGGCTCTTTCTATTCATGAGAAAATAGGTAACTGCAACGTGTTCCCTTCGTGCGAGAATGAAAATATGGGAAAGCAAACAGAAATATTTCAGGAACAAAATTAAAAAAAAAAAAAAAATTATTCAAGATAAATGAATAGCGTAATAAAAAAAAGCGATAAAAGAGATTTTAAAAAATTATACTCTCGTTTACAATTATAAAAGAAACTTGATAATTTTCTGAGATAATGTTTACCACACTTGCGACTTTTCATCTCTACAGTCTCACGTTAATTTTAATCTATGATAAACTTTCGTCGCGGCAATCTTGCGCATTATCTTACGGCTTTCAATGGGACTTCTGTGAACGTTAGATAGCATCATTCGCCACGCCTAATTAATTAATTCTTCGCTGCCTGCCGACCCGTTATTCCCGTTTCTGCCGACAAATGCAATCTCGCGCGCATACGACGCCCTTCGTGCAGAACATCCGTCGCAAATGAGATTTTCGAAGAAAATTATTCGAGAAAGAGGAGAGAGGGAAAGAAAAATACGAGCATATAATATTGCGGGGCGCACAAACTCGCTCGGCGGGGTGGCTCGATAGCGCATTTTTATTTGACGTTTGGACCCTCTTTGCCATGTGCTTGGAGCAGATGTTTTTATTCGTCGCTATAATTTTAGAGTATATGAAGTCGCGATTAATAAAAAAAAAAAATATTTGTCCTACATAGTCGGTACGATAGGAAAACCGGATTTAACGCAAAACTCCGAGAGCCAGTTTCGTTGTCTCGTTAGGGAAGAGACTCCCTTAATTCGTATGTAAAATGCAATTACACGCATGTGCCGAGCGTGTAATGTAATTATGTCTAGTAGCTTCGTATATTTTAGACAATAACATTCATTGTTGAAAAAAGTAAAAAAAGATCTCTATATGAAATATTCTTCTAGAGCGTTTCATATTATTAGCTTTATTATTTTATATTAAGATAAAATTAGGAAGAAGCTACGCAGATTAAAAATATTAAAACGATAGAGTTAATTATTTCGGGCATTTATACCATTCTTATATCAAGTTATTTAACATTTATAATAATAGCATTTAGATACACAATTAATGAGAGTTGTAATTAACACACTTTAACCTTTTCCAACTGAATAAATTCAATTGGAATTATATATACAGAATGTATCAGCTTTCGTTTTATTTGTGGTCTCTGTAATTAATCTGAGGTCAATCTCTTTAATAAAAATATCGAAACTAATAGCTTCCGGATTACAAGCGAAATTTAGGGAAATTTAGGGAAAACGCAAGGAATTTATATATTATATTTTATACTGTAAAAAAATTTTTAGAAAAACGACTCTGATGATTAAGATAGATTATCTGAAATTTTTTTTAAACACCCACATCTGAAAATTCAAACAAGAATGTATCTGAATTTTTAGAAAATTTTTTACGACGTATGTAAATATAAATTAAAAATATTTTCTCTATTCTCTCTCTCTCTCTCTCTCTCTCTCTCAACATAATTTAAAATATTTAGATCATTAATACATTTGTTTAAAACAGAGAAAATAAATACGAATAGTTATTATTTTATTTGTCAAATTTAGTGAAATGATTAAGAACAATATTCATTTAAGAATAACACATCGTAAAGACACTTAGGCCAAATTTTGCCGGTTAAGTCCGAACTGTGACGGTAATTGGATGCATGATATCGACACCGGATCATTTATAGACTTTTCTAATATATGAAATTTGTTTTTGATATATGTGGTACACGTTGGACGCGAATTAAATCAAGTTTGTGCAGTTCATTTTCAACGATTGATCGATATGAATTATTGAAAATGGAATAAGAGTAGATCTCCTATACTCAGCATCTTATATTCCACAGAATTGTCTATTCTGAGAAATGAAGGAATAATGTGTTCATCGTTAATTCTATAGAATAAAAATTACATTCCACTTTACATTTACATTACATTTACATTACATTATATGTGAATATTTAACAGATAATTTATGATTAGATTATGCAAACGCAAGGGTGTAGGTTCCAGAATCACGGAATATTAAATTTTAATATCAAAGATGCTTTCCACTAACCCGGAAAATCGATTTTTTCCTTAACTGGCTCTAATAATTTTCAAGCGATCGAGAACGAAGAGCTTTTGGTGAACTTAACTTGTCGATAGTTCACTTCTGATTCATTCACTTGGGGCGATTTATCCGGAGCGATCTCTCGCCAAAAGCGTAAATTCGGCCATAGCAACGAACGCGGTCTTGTCGACGGAAATTGATGACCGAAGAGTACGGCCTCGGTCAGTCGGCCGACAGAATTTATCGAAACCAATGAAATTTCTGGGAATTCTCCGGCAAAGAGCGACGATTATCAGCGGTCGCCGATAAAAGTCGGAAATAATAATTACATCTCGCGCAATTATTGCATCCGCGATTCAGCCGCAGCTCGCGTCGCGGATGAAAAAAATTAGGCCGTTCTTATTCGCTCTTCTCCATCACATTTTGCTCGAATCTCGAATCTTTTAAATCCGCAATTTATCTGTATTTCGAGAATAATTGATTTATTAGAAGAAAAAAATTTTGCATAAATTTTACGCTATTTTACACTATTTTAAAATTATAAGACTTTTAATTATACAAAAAATAAGAGTTTCATGTAGGGCGACCGAGTTTATAAAATTTTTATATTTATATAAAAAGCCCTATATTATATACGTATTTCAGTTGTGTCGTATGTCACTATAGGACAAGTTCTCGAGTAATCCGTACAGATTTCCTCGTTCAGGTGAAATTGCGAAGAATGAGCGTAGCGCGTGTGTGACGCGCCTTAATTACTAATGTACGCGGTCGTGAGCAAAATACCGATTATTTGCGCTCGTATGCGCCAATCGAAATTCCCCTTTTAATCCGGCGAGCGTGCCGCACCCTTCGCGCATCCATAGGAATAAACGAATAATTGATTTGCGATCGGTGCGAGCGCTACGGGATGGATTAGAGCTCGATAAATCCTTGATAAACGCACACGCACAGAGTGAGCAGCGACTCGATTGATACCGATGGGATTTACGGTTGGCAATATCCCCCTTCCCTCCCTCTCCCTCCCCCTCTCCAAAAAGGATCTCCCCGAACTTTCCGATTCGTTGCTATCCTTGCTTTTCTAAATTCGATATATTTCCGCACCTATATCCTTCGTATTTCACGAAACGCGCGTTACACATGCGTTTATACTTATTAATAAGAGAATGATAACACGAAATTATCGCCCGCGTCGAATCGGTTAATTAATTGTATAATATTTATAGCGTGTTAGGAGATTATGCAATCGTATCGATGGGAAACAAATAAAACACATAATAGGCTATTAATAATAAATGAATCTCGTTTATAATAGATATGATGTTAATGATTAAATGAGCATTAAATAAGCAAACTCTAGAAATCATAATTATCCATATCGTATGATACAATATATTGAACGAATCGATATATTTTTAAATAATAAATGCGTTCTTTACCATTTTTTACAAAAACTTTGCTTTCTTCTGATGTTTTATAAAAATATGATCGTTTAAGTATCAATAATCATGACATATATATAAACGAGATTTCTTCCCATTCTTATTATTATTCTTTTCTCGATGCATCGAATATGAAAACACATTAGTAACGTAATTGTTAATGCGTTCGTCGATAAAAGGTCGGAGGATGGATAAGGGACGAATTCTGCCGAGGGTTCGGCTGGTATACAATAAGCCCGGGAGTTTTTCACGAGCATCTCGCGTGCTACGGCCGATTAATATTTGTCGATTAAAAGCTTATTATACGATAAGCGTTACACGGTGAACGGGCGTGGAATATAATGCGATTAAAAATGTACGTTCAATTGAATTTCATTCGAAGCGCGCGATAATATATCTCTTTTTTTTTTTGTGCCAATTCGTTTGCCGTCACCCTTGCTTTCGTCACCTCGATCTCGCGCGAACGACTACTATTGTGTTTCGCCTCACGTTTACAAGCAGTTGAAGGAAACTAAATGACCCGGCATCCGAAATGTTTTTCTTTTTATTTAGCTACACGATGAGACGGCGCGTATAAGGTTTTAATAGCTATCTTACCTGCTACGCGCAAGTAATTCCAAAAAGCGAGATAAAGACGACAACTACATTATCTCAATGTCAGAAACGTAAAACTGTGTCAGAAGTAAAATGCGCGTAAATAAAAATTTAGGGAATAAAATCACGAAAAATATTGCTAAAAAAAAATACAATAATTTTGAATAAACTGTGGGTCGACGATAAAAATTTGACTTTGTTAATGATTTTACAAAAACTATTTTTGTACTCTGCATTTATTATCTTATCATAATTCGAAATTATCATAATTATAATATTATAATTATTTATCATAATTATTATCTTATATAATTCGAAAATTTAAAAAGTACCATAACAAGCGGGCGAACACTTTATAAGGAACTCTATAACTGCCACAATAGTATTATACTTTTATATATTTTTAAATAATCTTATTTATATATTTTTCAATGAAGAATTACTTTTATTGTTAGTAAGCGATATTTTTGCCATGCTTGTTCTATTTTTTAAAAGATACCTATGCTCTGGGAAAAAATTTAATCCTACCATTCAGGGGAAACATCCGATACGCGGCAAAAAGAACCTAAAATGAGATGAACGAAAGGGAGAAGTGGAGATACTCAACGTAAAAGTCGGACGCCTCACCTTGTTATTCCTTCCTTTAGCACGAAGGCAAAAGCACACGAGAGCAATTTCGAAATGGACGGATTCGCGCGACAAGAGGAGACAAGACCGATCTGGAAAATTACATTTGCCAACGGCGCTCAAATTACGAACGATTTGTTCGTAGCTCCGGTGCCCTGAAAAGCGTATCCACTAAATTACGCGAGCACTAGCCGGAGTCTCGATGATAAGAGAAACATAATTAAGGCAGCGCGGTAAAGTAAAAAGCGGCCATAAAAGTGGAAAAACCTTCGGCATCGCACTGAAAGAAGATTACGAAGAATGTAATAAACTGCAGATTGATGAATATTGCAAAGCGCAGTCGGCACATAAAAAATTCTAATTGTTCTTTGAAACAGCAGAAATATCGAAGTATAATAAAAAAAAATAATGTAAATATATGTAGAGATAGGGGAATTTTTATATCTTAAGAAATCTTTAAGAAACCTTTAAGAAACTTTTTATATCTTGTAAAAGGATTATGATACGACAAATATATAATTTATCTTCCTCTCTCTCTCTCTCTCTCTCTCTCTCTCTCTCTCTCTCTCTCTCTCTCTCTCTCTTTATGAATTATGTTTTATATATTATACAATAATTAATTTTTTATAATCTTAATATTTTGATTGTACGAAGATCATTTAATTTAGAATTATTGAAAATTATCTGTGCGAAGTTAATTTTGCAACATGGGCTGGTGATGGCAATTCTATTACGTTTCGCTGCGTATTCGATAATTGTCTCTAATTAAATCGTTATCGATGGATACCATTCGATTAGCTAATTTAAAAGCGCACTTGTGAATGTACACGCGCAATATGCATACTTAAATATTAACTGTATACGAGAAAAGAGCTGATACGCAGAACGTAGTTGATGTAATCACACGCGTTTATCATTAATTAGATATTCGACAATCGTTTTGTTAATTACATTATTATTAATGGGTAGATCTTAATTGTTTATTTCAAAAATTTCGTTTCTCTTGTAGATTCTTAGCGACGGAAAATAAATTCTTTCTTGATATAAATAAACACTTGAATAATTTTCTGTCTCAAAAATATTCACTCGAATTATACAGATCTTTTTTTGCCGATATTAATAATGCGATATATCTTAAAACTTGTTAGCAAGATGCGAGTTAAAAGTTATCATCCGTGGAGATATGAGGAAACAACAACTTCCGATAGAGTTCAGGTCAAGTCAAGTTTCTTGTAACGATCCTTCCTTCGTCGGCAATGGAAGAAGAAAGTTTGCAAAAATAATTCGCCCTCGCATATAGTTGCCACAACGAATCTCTTTGTGAGTTGAAAAGCTGCGCGATTAAGCTGGCGGATAAAATCCGCCGTGATTGTAATAATTAAATCGATGAAAAAAAAGAATCCTCTGTGTTATAATATATATCCGTCGCAAATAAAATCGTCCGCGATTATTAATTAGCGAAATGGAATTCGTTTTGATTTCTTGGAACGAATCAACATTTTAATCTCGGTCTGGGCATATTAAAGGAGAGCAAAGGCGAAACGTTAACGCGCGCGACGTTAAAAGAATTATTTTTTATAATTGATTCCGACATACGCGAGAGCGCGCGCAACTTCAATGACGCGTATTAAATACGGCCGCGCGATAAAAGCGCGTTCTAACGAGGGGCGCTTCTCTACTCGACTGATCACGTCCGTCCGTCGTTGAATTCGCGATGAAAATATTTATCATTACCGATGTCGTTGAGGGACACAATTATCTTGTGTGTTCGACTTCTCGAACGCGCCGTAAACCCGGCGAAATTGCCATTTCCAATTTAAATGCAGCGCACTAAATTCTGTAATGTCTGTATCGTCGATCCATTAAAGGACGATATTACGAATAAGTGTAATCGAGTGCGTTTTGTGAGTATCATCCTACATACATCCTATGGGACGAGATAGAGCTGAATTATCATACTTTAAAAAACTCGCGATTTTAATTATAGATATACTATAATGAATGTGTGTGGGTGATGTTACTACACATGATTGTTCATTAACGTATTAAATTTTAAATAAATTGCATTGGAGTAAATTGCGTTACCCATTGGTACGTGTTAAACTTGTAAAGATTTAACTTTGACATTCGAACATAATGCGTCGGGATTCGTAATCTAAATTGGCGACTAACCACAAATTAGCACGTATAATTCATATTGACTTATTAATCTCAAGTATCGTTAAACATAACACGTTACTAATTGTGATATGACATGTGATAAGCTCCGCTCTATATTCTCATTAACATTTAGCACATGTATTATTTATTTACGTTATTTAATTGATTATTGAATAGAATCAATCTTTTATACAATTATAAATTATATTATTGTATTATATAATGAACTGTAAATATTATTTATATATATATATATATATATATATATATATATATGTGTGTGTGTGTGTGTGTGTGTGTGTGTGTGCGTGTGTGTATAAAAAATTACATTTATATGCAAATTTTTTTGAATTTTATATTTAATTTTATATAATAACTTTATATTTAATAAATCCTCTTAATAACTAAAATTTATATAAAAAACTTAAACTTATATAAATGAAATGGTTAAAAATATATTCTACAGAGTTTATATAACCGCTCGTAGATATAAATGATTAAAATAAATGTGAATCATAAAAATATGATGCGTACGTAATATAAATTATTCGAAGAGCATCATAACGATCACCTGAAAAAATATTGTCAATCTTACAAAAGAGCCGATAATTTTTTTTTTTTTTTTTTTTTCGTCGCTGCGTATAAAATCGCGGAATAAGAATAAGAATCTACGTTCGAGATATATTTTATACGATCGACCTGTCCTACATCATACCTACATCATACCTATGGAACGTCACTTTCGCGAGAGTCTCGGTCATGACGAGCGCGTTGACAGGAAAGCGGAGTCCTTGAACGCTAGGACGAGTCCTCCTCGCCATCACTCGTCAACTTTGTATTCGAACTTCACAGAGAAAACACACAATCGGCACACCGATTAATCGCGCGTGACGTATCGAACGATCGACATAACGTGTCAAGGACACGCGGAGACGTCCGCCACCGCTTCGAAGGTCAGGGAAGAACCCTTCAGGTTCGCGCGACGACAGGACGAGTTAGGTCCTGTTTCCCTGACGACGCGTGCCACGCGTTGGCCGATTTCCAAATTTCTCGCGTGATGTCAGACCGATATCGAACGATAGAGACGTTCGCCGGGCTCTGCCACAAGTGGTTGCGTCCTGTCAACGGAAAACACCTGATCGTGCGCTCAGCGAGTGTGAACGCAGGATGTGTGCGTTTGTAGGATATATTACATGTACGTATATACGCGGGGAAATCGAAGAGAGGAGAGACCTGCTCGTTTCACACGGAAATCTTAACAATCGGTAAACTTCGATCTGTCGATCGGAGGAAGAAGAGCCACCACCCACGTTTCAACGTTTTTTCATCGCTCTAATGGACAGACTCGATCGTATCATCCTTCCGCAGGAAGGGCCGCGCACCTTTCTGACGGCGTGGCTCGCCACCGACATTTGATTGTCCTAGGATCGATGCTTCGATGCGAGTAAACAGACAAAGGTGGAAGCGGGACGGATAGAATTTTCCGCGCGCACTTAAAACACGAAGGAGTCGGAGGAGTCGTCCGTTCGCGGAAAGTCCTTTCTTCAGGAGCGATCCTTCCTCGGTCGAGTTCGATCGTCGATCCTCGAGAGAATCAAGATAAACACTGGTCCCCGCGTACGACGAGATTTTTTTCGAGTTTCTCACTTTGATGTAGAAGACGTTCTTTCGCGACTACTCTAACTTCCTCGTCTTATGGTGACGGGAACACCTTGCGCACGAGGCGGAGCCGCGACGAGTGCACACGCACGCTCGTCCTTAGACGAAGAGTACCTTACGAGGGTTGGTTTTCTGTTTTCCAGTCTATCGACTACGGTGCACCCAATGTTATCTCGCACGAACTAAATCCGCCACAATGACGCCTGCGTCCTCGAGCGTCGCGACGCCGGTTATCCGCGACGCCCGCGCATGACGCGATAACAGGAGCGCGAATTTAGCGCAACGTTCGAGATGCGGAACGTTTGATAGCGAATACTCGGATTAGCTGTCTATTTAGAGTAACGAGATCAAATGCCATGATTATGTGAGTCCTTGAGGGATTCTACAGACACAGATTCTATTATATTATGGGATATATTACATTTTATACGGCGTATATAATAAATAAGGAAACAATGATTTAAACTTTAGAAAATCTTTAGAAAATCAGGAGAGAGTTTTGTATGAAAAAAAGTTATTCGAAAAAATATTTTTTACCCAATGAGACATAATACCGTCAAGCCCGCGTCGCGGTCAGAAATATCATTGATACATACTACTACAGTATGACATTTAACGTAACTTGATCATAAAACAAACTTTAACAAAAAAGATATAATTTTACTGATATTCCTTTTTCAACAAACTGTAATATTGTGATTAATACAATTTATGAATAATAATTATGATTTATTCATGTAATGATTATTAAACAAAAGTTATAGAAATGTCAATACAAGATGCAGGAAAGAGTAGAAACTTTTTTTTATGTTTTAGTTTTTGTTTTTGTTCAATCTTTTTTCCATTAAGTGACTTCACGTGATGGTTTAATATTGCAATAAGATAGAGATAATTTTTTTTCAATTACACGATATTCATCAAAGGCGTAAAAATTTAATTTCATTATTTAACGAAGATGTTTACCTCTCTTTTCAAGATTTTCTTTCTAAATTCCGTTGCCGGATGCAAAACGGAATATTTTAAGAGCGTTGAAAATTTTCGAAATTACAAGACTTCTCTTGTATTAGGAGTACATTACAGAGCGAAAAGATTTTTACTGTCAAAAGTGAGATAAGGATGAATTTGGCACACGCTGCAATTCGCCATAAGGTCGTAGATTACCATACTTTTACACACGTGTGCTTTCTATATACGACGAAATTATATTTATCTTTTTTATTCACTCACCAGTCTGGGTGCTGCTGTCAAAAAATGTGCTAGACGTCTCGACTGTCATCGTCGCGAAAGTACCATCCGTGATTTGAGCAGAACTGTCTCTTCGTCCGCGATATCTCTGAACCTACGAAACGAAAAGCAAAATCATAATCATTAATTATATAAATAAAAAATATTAACAATCTTAATTAATTCTTACCACAATATTGTATAAAAAGATTTATCTCTTATATTTCGTTAATTTTATACTGCTTTCCTTAAAATATTAAATTTTTTAAATAGAATTTAAAAAAAAATATTATTTTATATTTAATTATCTCGTATCACGCAAGGAAGATTTTGCTTCATAAAATTCTTTTTATAAAAATAAGAAAAAATTTTTACCATATCTGTTCAAAGCCCTTAAGTTAGCGAAAATTGAAAAGAAAAAAAAAAAATAAAGAAAATTATAATTTTCGTTTACTTGATGGAGCTTTATTATTTTTGCATATTTATTTCAAGATGAATTTTATCGCCGTGATTATTATCGAGATGAACAAACCGTGTCGTCGCTCTGAGAACTTTGTCGCCTAAAATTACGGCATCGTATCATCTCCTCGGTGGTACTCTGTCGTCGAAAACCGCGCGCTATCAGAATCTCTTCGGTGGTGGATTGCCGTCGTATTATTGGCGCGTGTTGGATGCTGGGTGCGCGAGCGCAAGGACTGGGATCTCTGGACGAACATGAAGAGCTGTCCGGCGATCTGCGATAAAAATGAAAGAAATTTTAATGTTACAAATTAATGTAAATATATTAAAATTTTCTTTACTTGATGAAAGTGTGATTCGAAATTGTATGGATACTTATAATTGAAAAATAGTGTAAATTATGGTGTGTATAAAAACATTTAAAAATAATTTATAAAAATATTAATATACATAAATGCATTACATATATAATAATGTTTTTGAAAAATAGCTTGGATATACATATCAAAAATAAAATTAATTAAATTTGAAATGTTGATAATTAACGAATATTTAGGAATATTAAATGTATCATCGTGTTTACACTATTTATATTAGAAAATCAATAAAATGTAGGTACCTTGGTGGCCGACCAGCCATGGAGGTGGATTGCCTTCTCAGCCGAGCTTTTCTTTGCCTGATAGGGCTGATATCTCTTTTATCAATGGTTCTGTCGGGACTCAAATGACTCCTTGAGTCGCGACGTCGTGGATAAGAAGCGGAATCCGGGCTCAAGGAGTCTCTTCGTGCTTTTCGACCTTCAAATATATCGATAAAATTAATATATCTCATAGCTTATAGAATTATAAAAATATCTCTTATCTTTAATATTTTTTTCAATTATCATTCAAGAGAAATACTTGATGCTTCAAAGTATAAAACGTCTTTTCTTTTTAATTTTGAAAAATATCATTTATTGCAGAAACGAGAGAGTGATGTGATATTATAATTTAGAAATCGTTTAGAATCGTAATGTCGTAATTGAAATGATCTATTTTAATTAAATTGTGTGAGATACATGTAAACACGAATAGAATAACATATGTGCGAAGAGAAATCAATTGCAGACAGTACGCAGAATTTTATAAAATTTCATGTATTATATGAAAAACTAAAGCAACTGTAACAACAATTGATATACTTGCCGCCATCATCAGGATCCGGTGATAAAGTTGGCTGACTGCCACGACGACCTGTGGGTGGCATCGACTCATCTATTGCCGCCTGTTGGCGTATCAGTCTCGACAATTTATTCGGCGAAACTTCTTTACTCTTGTAATAACACTGTCAAAAGAGTCGATAATAATTACAATATGCAATTGCAAGAGAAATTGAAGATTTATAATCAAGAAAGCTATAAATCTATTTTAATAAATCATGCAAGAATCGAACACAATTGGAAGATTTTATATATTTTTCAAATATATAAAAAAAAAATATATATATATATACATATATATAATTTTATATCGTTATAACTTATATTACATGAAATTATTGGATCGATATTCTTGTAAAAAAAAGATTGCGAGGTTCACCTGCGTAGTCGAGTCTCTTCGAGTGGAAAGTAACGGATGCGTAGGTGTATTGTTGACATTCGGGGAGCCGACCGGGCTGGAGCTACCGGAAGTCGAGGTACCGGGAAGCGGTAGGCTGCTTCCGGCGGTCGGTGAGATCGCCGGTGGCGTTACCGAGGACATGACGATGGTCGGCGGATTTATGGATGCGTCCAGATTGATACCGGACTTGTTTTCAGTAATAGCGGTCTTTGTGTCGACGCTCAAGGTCGACGAAGCGGACGCCATCGTCGAGGTATTGATTGTCACTATTCTCGATTCGGTCGTCGTGACGATGGGCGTCTTTCCGTCGACGGTCAAGGATGTCGTCGTCATCGTCGACTTCGTGTCAATTACGGAGGTGCCCGTTGATTGCGTTTTAGCTTCGGTACTGCCCGATCTCTCGTTCCTGTCCGTGGAGTTTCTCTGAGCCTCCATATGGTCTCTAATGGTGGAAAACAATTAAGGAATAACATATGCACCATACAGAGTGTCTCAAAATTTTATCAACGATTCCGTCGGGACTGAAATTACTCCTTGATGTGCTTTTAATAGCAGATTCTCTGATCAATTTGAAGGCGAGAATATTCTACATTTCTTTTCAGTATAGAGTCAAAAATAAAATATAAATAAAATGAAATAAATATGAATATATTATTCATGTATGAAAGAAAATTATTAGACACTGTGTATATCTGTATATGTATTATGAACGATTCTTTTGTACGAATTGTTATGAATTACATGAAAATTTAAAGATAATTAAATAAATAAATAAATTTAATTAACTGATTAAATTACAAAGTTAATTAAATTTATATATTATAATTACCTAATCTCGCTTATTTGAATTTAATTATTTGCCTATTAGTCAATTTAATTATTCATCTACACTGACCTGACTGCGTTACTGGCTGCGCTGTCTGTGCTTGAAGCACTCGGTCTTTGATCATTTCTATAGTATTTCGTAGGTGTAATGCCACCCCCATCGACCGACTGTTGAGATTGCCTACGTCTATGATGACGACAATTGTGCTTACGTTCGCCGGGACTCGGAGTCTGTCCCGCGATCACCGAATCTCTCCTGGACCTCGCGCTCTCGCCCGAGCCACGACGAGAGTTTCTCGATTCGCCGGAGCCTGCAATTGATATAATAATTAGTATGATATATACGTTTCTCGAGCAATTCGATAAAAAGAAACAATTAAATGTATTACCTTCGTAATTAGCTTCTTTCCTTTATGTCGTTCGAAAATTGAAACTTGACACGCGCAAACGTTCGTAAGATATTAAAAATTATGAAACTACTGTATAATATCAAGAATAAGTCTACGCGTTACGTTATCATAATTGTTTAAAGAAACCGAACTTTTTCAAAGCGACACGACACTTATATCAGCGACGAGACGCCACAATTCTTCCAATGTAAAATTCACGACTACACGTTACGCATGCAAGACTTACATCACGACCTAAGGCGTTATTTTCACTGAATCAATCGCTCGGCAATCTCAAGGTAATCGCGAGACGCGGGCGCTATTTTTAAACCGGTACCCTAGGAGAAGCAGGCTACTTCTCCCTCGCTACTGGAGGCTTTACCTCGTCGTGGCGTGGGCGAGATGACCGTAGGCGGCGGCTGCGGCTGCGGCGGCACGTCCTTCTTGCTCCAGAGTCTGGCCAGGTCGTTCTTGAAATCGCTGATGGCGGAATCGCGTCTCGACTTGGTCGACACCTGGCTGCGGATGCCGCTGTCGACCGAGCTTTCGCGTCTCTTCCGCAGGCTGGCCAGGTGGCTCGCGTCCGTGGTGGTTTGTCGCGACCATGGCAGCGATTTGGCGATGTCCGCCAAGGTCTCCCTGCGGCAGAGCTTGTTGCTGCGTCCGCTCTTCCCGGAAGCACCGCCGCCGCCCCATTCGCGCAGGATGTCGGTAAGCTGTGCGAGGCTCGATCGTCGTCGACGCTGGTTCGTCGGCGAAGAGTCCTGGGTCTCGTTCGGTGGCGAGATCGATGTGATTTGCGCCGCGGAGTCTCGTCTGCCTGTTCCTGAGGGCAAACGCGTTCTTATTGTAGACACTGTTATCGTTCGATAAGTTCAACAGTAAGACGATGTTTTGTCTTATTATCGACTTCTTACGGGAGAAGTCTTATGCAACGATAATGCCAGTTTTCATGAGAGAGTCTTTGTTTCCTTTTTAATAAATAATAAAATAATATTTTCTATATAAATGGCGAAGTATCATTCTACTTACGTAATTGAGAAGATCATTCGAAGAATGAAAATATGGAATATATATTGAATAAGTAATTGAATTAATTTAATAGCCATTATAAAAAGAAGAATACTTTTATCTCATTTCTATGTATTTTATAATATATTTTTATAGAATTTTTTCTGCACATTTTTTTTTTTTTTTTTCCCCAAAGAAATATGCGTTTTAATTCTCGAAGAGAGAAGGTGAGAGAAAATATAAATACCATTAATTTCTGACTTTAATATTTCCGCAACACGGGGAAGCCAGCCATTACAATTCTCATGAAAATGAATTTAAAGTACTTTTGTATGAGAAAATCCCATCGAATTTCCATAATGTGCGAAAAATACTGGTTACAAGTCGCCGAAGCGTGTCCATGCATACCCAGTCGTTGCTTCAGAGTGGACTCCTCCACTTGCTCTCGCACAAGATCGTCCCAGCCGTTGCCACCCTGCCATATCAGTCCGACCTGATGACTTAGGATGGGCAGGTTGCATACGAAGCAGATCGCTGTCATGGTCCTGAAAAAAGGAAGTGCGCGGTCTCGGCTTAAGCCGGTAGGGAAGTCGTGACGTCGGTTGACGTCACGTTTGCCGCCATTCGCGAGCGGAACGGAAGAACTTTGAACGGAAGAAGAAGGTGCATCTCTCAACGATAAAATTACGTGAAACCAGGCCATGCCAACAGAGCGCTCAAAAGTGATATAATTCATTGAAGTCGTGGTTTCTTTTAAGCCCTTAAGACGCGCAACAAGACGATTGTCATGCCCGAATGTGATTTTATTGTGAAGCTACCCATCGGTATAACAAGAGACAGCAGGAACGGGGCGCGCGTGTAATACTGATATGTACAGACGCGTGCCTCCTCCTGCCTTCTTATCGTCGCGAAACCACGCTTCGTCTATGCCCACTTGGTGAGAATACGATCGAAAGAAATTAACGAGATATATTCAAGATAATACAAACGTAGCTAGGTAGAACGACACTCTAACAATGTACAGTAGACACAATAACGCACGTGTAATAATTACAAACGGGTTTGGCGATTGTGTTAGCTCGATCTCGTGATTTTTTTTTGCGAGAATACGCGAGAATAATTCTCGCGAGAAAATAATCATGAGGGACTTCCGATTACATAAAATTTTAGGGACAATACAAAGCATCCTTTTAAAAAAATTATATCGTGTACCATAAAACGAACATAGATCTAGTAACATCACAAACACTCGCGTTGGTATTTCTAAAAAAAATCTAAGTACTTAGCAATAATTTGATATATAAGCGTGATATCTCTTATAAATGAAAAAAGAAAAGACTAAATTCTAGTTTCTACTTTTAATTTTCGAAATACATTCGCATACTCTATCTAAAATTATCACAACACTTGAGACGTACCGTTTGATGCTTAATACATGTGAGATTAAATTCTTCGCGTCATTTAGAATTAGCATAAATTTAAATACAATATGAATAGGGTAGAGACTTGAGGAGTAAACGAGAGAGAGAGAGAGAGAGAGAGAGACAAAGAGAGAGAGAGAGACAAAGACAGACTCATTGTGGCGTATGCAAAGCACGAGATCGACGAGCTCACACAAGTCGACATCGCAGCCTCCGTTTTAGGAATGTTACCGCAGCGTGTTTCGCGAGCGCCGATGAAACGTCATTCCAAAAGCGTGGATGCATAAAGAAACTTGAGATATAATATATATCTCAATACAATTACTAGAGAGCGAGAGAGCCGCATGTCTTTTCTCATGTATGTATATACAGCGCATAATAAAAACTTTTTTAGAAGGCATATATCTGATTTGGTGTTTCGACCTGTAATGTCGAAGTCTGGGGCTCTGCAACGACATCGCATGGCAAGGGCCTGGCCGACCTGCAAAAGATACACACACAAATTTTTTTTTTTTTTTTTTTTTTTTTTCGATAGACCGCTACCGCGTTCGATAGTAAAGTAGTTGATGTAGAGAGTCATCGTGCTCTCGATGATGCTGTATCCTGAAAAGGCGTATGATACTTGAAATAGAGCGTGGCGAGTGATCGTCTTTAATCACGGGGATCGCGTTGTTTCTGTACCACGTTTGTTTATTTCTCATATCGGAATATCGGAAAATTAATGATATTACGAAAAGACTGACAAAAAATGAAACTCGATGATAATGTAAAACGATAATATTCAAAATAAATAATATTAAATTATAATTGTGTAAATAATATAATATGTGAAAATACGCGAAATATGTTTTCTAAAATATCTTCCACATTTATTAAAATCTTCTCATAACAATGAAATGTAATATTATTGTCGCATACGAGGTAATACGATGTATATATACATATATTAAATATTCGATATAGTTTACAAATATTATTATGAAAGCATTATATGAAAATTTCGGTCTTATTGAAATATTTATATAGATACGCGTATCTCACGTTCGATTTCATCCACATCTGATATTTGAATGTATTTCGAATGAACTTCACAATATACAACATGTGCAAACTGTAATGCTACAAATTTCTATCAAACATGCATTTCCGTCCATAATCTTTGTATAATTTCTGCGAGACCGACACGATACAAGTTTTGCTAAGGTAGTAACATTCTAGAAACTCTGTCTGTATCATTATAATATTAACTCGTTAAAACTTGGCTGCTTTATAAATCGTGAGTCGACCAACTCAATCCATTCAATTCATGCTAATGGATACGGCTGGTCCGTTAATGGCGAAGCTTGACGTTCCGTATAAGAATTAAGAAAAGTAATTCAACGCGTGAAAAAAATGACGGTAAAATGCAATTACAGTTTTACTGGAAGGACCATAGACGGAAAAACTGTAGGCGTTCGAAATCTAGATCCGAAACAAGCGCGCGGTTAACAATTAATTAATTTTCCAGTCAAAGCTGTAGGGCTTACTTATGCACAAAGTGACCTAATTAGCGATTCACTTGCCCTGATTATCCCGCTCCGGCTAACAAACGAGCATCGGCAACGAACTTGTATCTAATATCGATAGTCAATAAATTCGAACGCTGGACCCTTTTAAAAGAGATACGAAAATTTTACTTGTCCAAAAATAAATTTTTTGATAGACTTTTTAATTGCAAATTATTTAATTAAGAATTAAAATTTTATGATTTTTCTTGTATTCTTCTCCATTCTCGATATAATACAGTATCACTGATCCTATTTCTATAGTTTAAAATTTCAATTAAATATTCAATTATTGTATGTGTAATAATAAATATTAAAAATTTGCGAAATATATTTTAAAAATCTTTGACATATATTGAATTGATATCTGTGCATGAATTTACATCTTTACATATATTGAATTTTTTATATCTTTACATATATTGAATTTGTAACCATAATGCAGATGAACGGAAATACGCAGACTTTTATTAGCGTGTGTCAAAGCCACGTTCCAAACCCACGCTGAGGTTTATAAAGCTAGAAAAATCATGTAAAAAAAATGATATTAGGTAAAAAAATCTAAATTAAAAATATCGAAAATATAAAAATTTTTATCGACGTTATTAGAGATACGATCGATATTAAACACGAATTCTCTTCTTATTGCTGAAGCGAGAGGTACATAATATTTTGTTGCTGACCAACTGCAATTTCACGCGCCATTAAAGGCGATCGTCACGGAAAATGTTTTAACCGACTTCCATTTCGAGAAATAAAAACCAATTTCAAGAGCAATAAAATAAATTCATTGTTATTTGAAAGTACTATCTTTAAAAGCCGAGACCTTTTCTCGCGAGATTACACAAATATTAAAATATATTACAAATACATCCAGCGAGAGAATAACGCAAATTTGTCCGACAACCCAATAATTGTGCGCGGAAGTTTCGGAGCTTTGAATAAAATTTTTAATAAAAGATTTATTTAACTTTTTTAAATAATGGTATTTGAACTTTATCTATATTAATTAATCATCAAGATTGAAATTTATTCTTCGTCGTTAAAAAAATATTATATTGTATAACTTTCGAATCTTATGTTGCTTGATTCTTTTTTAAATTATTGTAACGAATGTTTTGCAATAAATAATGCGTTCTTTTTTACGTAATGGAAAGTTTTCAATATCTTCTCTAATGCTCTCCACTTTAATATGCATTATGGTAACACACGCGTGCTAAATCGACCAGCCAGATCGCCACCTCGCGTCACCATAATGCGTGCTTTAATGTCACATTGTGGTGTGTATTATCGGTCTGCGAAATGCCTGTTCGTCATTAATACGACAGCTTTGACATTTCCTGTTTCAACATTCATTGCTCGATAATGATGCTGATTGCGAGAGCCGAAAGGCAAATAGCTTGCCTCATAAAGTGAAATAAAATCTTTTAGGGATTAAAAAGGAGAATAGGATTAATTTGTGTAGAAAATACATTTACATTTTTTAAAATATTTTTCTACACATTTGTGATATCGTAACTTTGGGAAAGATTAAAAGCGTTAAGAATTTCCTGGAAAAATTATAATTAAAGAAATAAGGAAAGAATTATTTGGAATTATGCAAATAATCAATAATTAAATTGAAGGAAATTTTTCTCGCTAATTTCTAGCAATTTCTGGGTAATCACTTTTGCATATTATGATCATCAAATATTTCGTTATTCAAATGTGTATATTTAACGCTCTTTATATATTTATTATTTTCTCCAGTCTCGCAATCTCGTGTGAGATGACTTACTCGTATAACGCGGAATGAATTATTCGTGCGGGCATCGCGTTAACATTGAAATTATGAACGAGCACCAGTTATTCCGCGAGATCATATTTACTCCTAAATTTAATTTCACGCAACACGACGCAACGTGTGCAATTCGAAGCGTTGTAACTAGAAACTAGTATATGGGATGTAACTATATATTTTTAAAATTTATGTCTATAAACAAACGCAAATCTCTATACACAATTCATCTCTTACTTGTCTAAATAACTCCATGCAATTCTAAAGCATCAACATTTTTGTATCAGTCATAAATATTATCTTATTTAAAACATTGCATATTGATAATTCCTCTTAAAAAAAAAAAAAAAAAAAAAAATGCGAGTACACATCTTTTCGAATAGTGATATTATTAATAATGCTGTAGCGGAGTAAAATATTGTATATATTATAGCGATTCTCGTTTGAAAGCTCTTTCCTATGTATCCAACGAGGATCAACCTCTTAAATCTTAGAATAATCCAAGAATAAAACATAGAAACTACATATTTTAGTAGTTTATTCTTGCTAATGCTCGCCTCTAATCTTCTTAAAGAGAGGAGAGTTTAAAACGTTCTACGAACGTTCTACGCTTGGAAGACTTATTTTTCAAAATAAAATTCTATATCGCATAATTTTATATATATTTATTTTACGATATAGAACATGCATTTTGCCAATTAGAATGCAGACTTTGTCTTTACGTCAACATGGAAAGTCCTTGCAATAAAAGGAAGCATTTTAAGATGTTTGCTGGAAGGCAATGATAACTTGTGGGATGTCGTCAGAGATGGCCGTGATTGCGGCTTCGTAAAAAACGAGCAAAGTTTATTCGCGAAAATCTGGCGAAGAACTCGACGAGGTAGCTCCCGTGCAAATTGAAGGACTCGCCTTCTTGCCTCGGAGATCGCGATGCAGACCACGCGAAGTATCTTAATAAAATTCGACCCCGAAACTCGTCGGTAGGAAAACTCATCTGCGAACGAGCTTGCGGTCAGTAACAATTAAATAAGGGAAAACGGAACGCGAGAAAAAAATTAAACAAAAAGCTAATTCTTAGGATAAGATAAATTTTTTTCACATTTGACATTTATCCCGGATAAAAGTCGCGAAGGGATCTAGCTCGTTTTTATAAATATATATATATATATATATATATATATATATATATATTAAAATTATGCTTTTTTAGAGTTAATAATTATCCGTTTTATTAAAAAATTTATAAAATATTTAAAACGTTATTATTTTTATAGAATTATTGTTAGATTATTTTTATATTAGTATTGTTATAAATATTGAATTAACATAAGAAGATATATAAATTAAAAGTTCAATCGAAAATAAAACATTTCTTAGCAAAAATATATACAAAATAGATATATATCAAAAGTACACAAAAAAGAGAGAATAGTTTATAAGATATAAAAAAAAGCTTTATCATGCCATACAAAATGGATTCTTGTCAGAAACATTATTATAATAAGATAGAAAGGATATTTTTCACGTAAATGATGTAGCAAAATGTCCCGATTTTGTCAAGACGGTACGGCGTGCACGTTTTGTAAACTCGATCATGTCTGTCACGCGTTAAAGCTTTCTATCGAGTTAAATACATATTTGAGGATGACAGGGAATCGATAATGGAAGTATCAATGTATGCTTTACACGGAATCATCTTGATGTGAGGTAGCAAATATTCGAAAAATATTGTCTTTAAGCCAACATTATCTTTAGCAAATATAGAACTAATTTAAATATTAATTTTTAATGTTAAGTGTTGATTATTGAAAATATATGTGTGTATATATACATATAAATTATTCAAGATATGTTAATGATTTATACATATTGATATCGTTTATATTGCAGGTATATTTTAATATTAATCATTTTCAATTTGCATTTATTGCAAGTAGATTATTACGCAGAGCGAGAATGTCTTAAAAAAATTTTAATTGTATTTTGAAATGTTGTATAAAATTATTTACACGGGAAATGAAAATTTTTTTGCTCGAGTATCCGATTAACTCTTTCGCCACTTTTGAGGTATGATATATATATTTCGAGACTTCAAAGTTTCCGTAATCCCGTAAACAAGTTTCCGAAACTCAAATATACCTGTAAACTAACGATGATGTTAAGGAAACGTTGCAGTCTTGAAGAAGTTAGAGGAGATACATTGTTTAAAAAGACATTTAACAATTTACATTGAATTTCTCCACTAATATACGGTTTAAATTCGAGAAAATAAAATTATATTACACATATATATTATATTATAAAATAAAAATGTATTATAAAAGAAAATTATGTTACATATATCATGTATATTATAAAAAAAATAAGAAGTATCAAATATATGTGAAATAAAATAAATGGAAGGAAAGAGATAGATAGAGGAAATAACGAGAATTATGAAGGAAAAAGGCCGAGGGAAATGCTAGTCTTTTAATGGTGAAATTGATTATGATCAGCGATAATTGCTTCCGAAAGGCTCTTGCGCAGGATCTTTTTATACAAGGATCTATCTCAAGTCTTCATTTTCCCTATCTGTTATCGGACACGGTTCTTCAATTTCCTGCGCTGGCTTTGACATTCTCTGCGTATATTATACGACAATGGTTTCAGCTATATCAAATCGAGCTCGCGGATAGTTCGCTGCGGATAGTTCGGCGAATCGAGATAAATCCAGGTAACAGAACGAGCGATTCATATCGAGCTATGCTATACTCGGATGACAAGCGATTATTTCCCATTGAGGGATCGCCTTCCGCGAAACAATCGCCCTGATGGACGTAACAATACGAGTCCCATGGACGCTTGTCATCCCAAGCGGTTCTCAGACTCGATACTTGGAAGAAATAGTGATCCACAGGTGGGCGTTAAAAGATGAAAGACATGACGGCGGTCGATAAATATATCCCCCTCGAATACTTTCACCAAGAGATTCTATCACGCGGAGTGTCCTTTTTTCTCTAAAGATACTGTTGCAAAATTTAAAAATGACATGTACGGTTATTCATGCGACGATGATAGTCTTATGCAAGATTATAGAGGAAACAGAATGAATTATATCATCTTGAAAATTGTAACAATTACATTTTTCTTCAATTAATTTCCTTATCTTTCAATACTGTTGGTCATTTTAAAATGATTTTCGCGTAAAGTCATAAGCGATACAAAGTGAACAAGAAAAATAAAAAGTCATTGAAAACAATATTATTTTGTAAAATATCAACAATACTAGATAATAACAAAAATAATAGATCAAAAAGAAAAACTCAATATTTTAATAATAAATCAATATGTACTCTTATCGCAATGTTTTCTTTGCAAGTATTTTAAGCAAAATTTATTGAGTTTATATCTCATAGAAGTAACGGATCAAAAGACGATATTTGGAATAACGATGAAAAATCCATGATCGCCCATGTTCAGGGAAAATTTCCATTTATCCAGAATGATAAAGCACACGGATAAGCTATAACATAACATTTTCCTCGAGGTTGGACAAGAAGCGGTCTAGCTGACGAATGAACAACGTTTCAATGTCGCGTGAAAGTCCCAGAAGGCTGGTGGACTAAAGGGAAAGAGAAGAGGGAAACGAGGAAAAGCAAAAGGAGAGACGTGTCGGGCCACAAGGGTCGAATACGACGAAGAGGAGTGAAAATCGGGCACGCTGTCGCCTGATGTTGAACAAAAGCCGAAGAGGGTATCCCCATAGCAACCATTGCGACAACGTTGCCGGTTAGAACAGGAGAAAGAGTAAGCGATAGATACGACTTGCCAGGGATGACGCGGTGACAGAACAAGGAGGAAGGAGTCAAAGAATTCGTGTGATTCCCGAGGGCGAAGGAGGACCAATATCCTTTCTCTTATACTGGCGAGAGGAATTTATGTTCGCGCTAAGACTGCATTAGGGATTTAGCTCTAACTAAATACAATACATAAAACTTTTTCGCAATGTTTGCATAACGTTGGCGTATAATCGGACGACGTATTGGTTGTTTCCTCTCTATGTTACAGAATACTATATTACAAGCTAGTAATATTTAATCCTGGATCTTCCTGCAACTATCTATCTCGTTACCTATTGCGTAAACAACATATATAAAGCAAAAAATTGAAATTATTTATAAATTTAATAGATCGATTCTTTCTTTAATGCGATCGAGAACTATATAAATAAGATAAAATTATTTAACCTATGATCTTGCTGCGAATCTCAATCTTATTTCATTGCAACTAATAGAAATAATAAATTGGAAATATATAAATTGTTATAAAATATTAAAAATTATATAATTTATAAAATTGTTTAAAATATAATTATAAGAAATCAAGAGCGATTATAAGCTCTTACAACATAGCTAAAATTAAAGGAAATACAAAAATAATATTAATAATAAAAGTATATACATAGATTTGTAATGTAATAGATTAATAGATGCGAAATAAAAATATTTTACGTGTCTAACATCTCTTTCTCTTACTGAAATATTTGAATAAATATTTTACAATTTTTTTCTACTTACAATATCATAATAATCTGTCAGACAGAAAATTTTAAAAAATTGTTTCTCCTCAACAACGTGATTGATATAAAAATATCAAACATTATTTATTATTATGAACAATATTCAAGCTTGTGGATTCTGAAATCTACGATATCATATTCGCAGTCGTAATTAAAATTTCAATTTTTAAATTCCGCAACAACACAACGCTGAAATTATTTCACCGCGTAAGGATACTACGAGAAATAGTATATACGACAAATATTTTCTTCGTGAATTCTGCATATAAACACAGTTAAGAATATTTTCAATTTTGCATTTTTACATGTAAATCTTGCCAAAGACAAAAATATTGTGTGAATACGTACACAGAAAATTTTTTAAATATTGTCTAAATTAAAAAAGAAAGATATTAAAAATCTAGATGCGCGATAGGAATTTCCTTCATTCAGTAAATTTTTATAATTTAAATAAAAATATATTCTGAAATCAGTTCTATAGCGTCATAACTTTTATATAAAGTATATGTTAAATATTATAATTAGCCATAAACTCCTTATTCGATACCCATTTCATTAAATGCAAAACTAGACTCAAACAGATTTAACGTTACATGTGTGTGTACGATTCTATTCGTTTTTAAAAATTATACTAAAATATATAATAACTATATGTAATGAAATTTATATACATTTTATATGAACGAAAAAAATCTCAAATTGTACAAATGTAATTTTGAGATTGTATATCGAAATATAAGTCTATTTTGATATGATCGCGGATTAAATCTTTGCCGCGTCATATGATAATTTAATATTGTTTTAGACATTATTAGACGCAAATAATACAATATTATACAATGTATATGCTGCGTAATAGAATTTTATGCATATTATACGCGGAGAACAATCCATAAGTGATGACATATTAATATTCATTATTATTATATCTATCTTTCATTCATTATCATATTCAAGCTGTTATATTAATAATGTTACATGAGTATTTTGATTAGAGATAATTAATCATTATGTACATTTGTATAGTTTCGGCTCAAGTCGCGCATTGTTGAAAATCTTGTACTCGTTTCACATTTGTCTTAACTGGAATTATACAGGCGGCTTTGTGATCTGCAGTCTTGATTACGTGATTATGCTTTGCATTATTATTTAAGCAGACACCACCATATTAATTGAATTTAACGGAAACTTTCAAAATACATGCACCAATTTACGGAAAATGATCAGCAATTATTCTCATTACGTTATCTATCGAAAATATATAAAATATATAAGCAAATGTTTATATCTAAAAACATAATTTGATATATCAATAATTTCAATTCTGTTATTATTACATATTTAACAATTATGTGAGATTATTAAATATTTGTCTTTATTCGATAAGAAAATATTTTTAACAAAATGCAATAATATTTGTAATAAAATGCATGTATTCAATGAAAATTGAAAATTGTATAAAATAATAATATATTATTTAATTCTGAGATATTTTACATATCTGAAATCTATCTAATTAAAATTATAATAAATATGTATCTAAATCTCTCCAATGAATCTTGAATAATGAATCTTCAAGTGACAGTATATGTTTTAGCATTTTCAAATATTTGTGCTCTCTTTTTAGTTGCAGTTTTTTTTTTATTGATTTATTTTTCATTTATATATTATTCTATTAATTTAAGAATAATAATTAAATAAAGTGCTCTTGTATAACGCAAAAGTAAATATTATATAAAATTATTATTTTCATTTTTAGAATTGACCGCAAAAATTGATTTTTATTCGCGGTTTTTAAATAAAAAAAGATTGCCCGTCTCTTGCATCAAAGAAATGTCTTTATTGTAACCGAAAAAAGACAAAAGTAATTTATTTCAATATGACATGCGTGAACGCTGATCCGTTTTGTGTATCGCGATTGTTAAAAGTCTACGCTACAAGCATGAAACTTTTGTGCAATTGTATTGTAATTCCGATAAAACAATACATATTGTTTCTAAGGTCGCTCTCTCTCGTCAAGCGTTAACAAAGATTCCGAAACAATGCGTTCGCGAAGGAAGATTGGATTTCCCGCTAATTTCGCAGTGTCTTTTGACAAGCTTTTTAGGCTTCGGTTAACAAACACAAACGCGATATTTCACTTCGATTGTCTCATTCTTTTAAAAATAGACCAGGACGCGCAAACTAACAATAATGTTGTATTTGAAAATATAAATTATTCCCAATCAATCTTGGGATGCTCAACCTACTAACACTGTCAATAACTAATTTTATAAAAACCTGAGATTATTTTTCTCTAGAAACGTTCCATCTTTTTTATCCTCTCACGTGAACGAAAACGCATTCACCGTAAATTGAACGAGAAGATGCCCTTCGGGGAATCGCCTAAGTGCTACAAGATGAAGCCCTGGTGCATAGCAATCGCATCCCGATCGCGTAATTCCAAGCGAGAAAACGTCATCCATAAATTCTGTCGTAATTTTGATACTAGTATAAACTATGCAAGTACTATGTATGCGCGTAGGTGTGCTGGACCACGTTATCTCCATTATCTCGAGGCCCGATTTCGACGGGTCAACGATGTGTCGTGCCTAATAATATACCTGACGATATTGGTATACACGCACAATATGTACAGGGCATACGCGAAATGCATACGCCAGTAATACGATGCATAAAGGTGCGTTTACATCGACCAACAGAAATGTGTTTACGTTACTATGAATAAATTCTTTCGTCAATGATTCAGATCGTAGAATATATTTTGGTATTTAAACATTCAGTAAGCTATGAATTTTATTCCACAAAAATTAATATAATATGTCATTTTTATATATATATATTTTTTTTTACATATATATATTTTGGATCTATATCCTCTTTTAATCTTATTCTCCTTTTGTTCGAATTAGTTTTTAATTAACTTTTATTAAATATATATATATTTTTATCTTTATATATAAATATTTTAATTAAATCTTAGTCACGTAGATAAACTTCATGTTTTTTATAAGATATATTGTCGTAGATAATAAATTCTTTGTTTCCTATTTTTTTTATAATCTATATATTAATTTTATGGAAAACAATATATTTATTAATTAAAAAAAAAATCTTTCTAAAGTTTACATATATTGTATTATATATATATAATGTATAAATATATTAACTTTTTATTCGCTCTTTTGTATTTTTTCTCTAATATCCATTTTATGAATTCACCTTTATATGCTTCTTATATTCCTCATATATCGATTAGTTTGCTCGCATTTAACGCGACTGTCCAAATCCTCGAATCTTTTTTAATCCTCAATCGTATAATGTTCTTTTTATATAATAATTCAATATTCATATTTTACACAATATATTCTATCAGTTTTTACCAGTTTTTTTTCATAATACGTTCATACGATCGTGATAAAGCTATTCACGAGATACATGATGTGTCTTTTAAATTTTAATTAAAACTTGCAGATATCTGCGCAATCTGTATCCCATTTTCTTTTTTTTTCTCTTTATCTTTCTCTCACATTTAAACAAATTAAAATGGAGTAGAGGATTAATCTTGGCATACATACGACGCGATGCATGATCAATTCTCATTTACGAAACGCACAGTCGCGATTATAATATCGTGAGAATTCTCATAGGAAGGTTTGATCAAATTGCGGAGAGATCATATGGGGGAATTTAGTTTGCGAGGGACAATAATCTCCTTAGAAGTAGTAATTGACCTTTCTCTATTTTAGTATCCAACAAATACGTTCGTTTCTTAAGAACGGATAATTATTGACGACAAGATAAAGAGCTGTTGTAATAATAAATAAATATATTTTTAACTTATCTTTTCTTAATTTCGTGACAAGTGAATTTTCACTGCGAATTTTATCAGTTGAAAATACATTTTCCTATTTCTATAATAATTCTAAATTTTTCTTCCAGAATTCCAGATAATAATAAGGATTAGGTATAATATTTATAAATACTCTAGATATATATTTTTTATAGTCATGCATATCACGTATATGAAATTTTGTATTCTTCTCAATTTATGCATAAAAATATTACTTTATCTAAATGACGAGCATGTGTTTTATATAATAATAATAATAATAAAATGTAATAATAATAATATATAATAATAATATATAATAATAATAGGGATTGTAATTAGATACGAAATAATATTATATTCGCATTAATATTGATTAAAAATTTATGCTTATTGTTAACGCAGATAGAAATAACTGTTTTGACCTTTAAGGGTTAATGTAATGTATTACATACTATGTAATACTTGTTTAGAATACCATGAAACAAGAGCATTGTTAATATTATTTATTTTTTCATTTAATTTTCTGTAATTAAAATATGTATTTATATATGTCGTGCCATTTTTTTCTTAACGAATGATTGACATGTTTAAAATAAAACGGTCGAATAATGCCTTTGTGGATGTAGAGATTTGCTTCTTTTTGTACGAATATAATTAATCTGCGAGCGATGTATTGGAATATTATTGTTTAATTATATTCAATTCGATACTTAAATACGTCTTGGATTTTATTCGACTTGTAATTGGACATTTTTTTTCTTTTTTTTTCCCCTTAACTGTTGACGTGCACGTCATGGTACGTACCTCATTTATTTCATTAATAGCGTCGATCTTACTTATCTCTTATATAACAGATTATTGCTCAGCGACTATTGAAATTTTAACATCTTTGATTTATTTTTCATCATCCCGTATACATCTAACTTACGAGTTAACAAGTTTGGAAATAAATCTCTCTGCTCTATACAAAACAATTTATCTCGTTATCGAGACTATTACGTATTATATCACCGCGCTAGTCTTTACATTCGCCTGACAAGCAGAAATTTTCATCATTCTGTAGCGATACACGTGATACGTCTTTTTCTCTTTTACTTTATTGCTGCTTATGCACCTCATAACTGTCGATCTTCAGGGAGAATTCTCGTTTCAACGCAGACTTAAAGTCTTTCCATGTTTTATCACGTGCTTCGTATTTTATGAACAGACGTGCCGATCCACGTAAAAGTCTCTTCGCAAAGTACATGGTTTTTTTATGCACTGATACAACCCCGTCATCTCATTAAAGTCTCTAATCCATTGTTTCACATTTTCATTCTCATCGCAACTAAACGTATCGATAGAGTCCTCAACGTTCTTAAATTATTAGCATGTGTCTTTTCCATCAGCGTAAATAATTTACGTCATCACTGTTTATTGTTTGCTCAGTCGTGTTTAAATCGGCGGATTTTCACGATTATCGTCATTATAATTATTCTTTTGAACTTTTTGAAGAAAGTCGTTGCTCGAAGTCGCTTCGTTAACTTTGCTTTGGCTCTCCTCTGTTTTATT
The DNA here is from genome assembly GCF_030449975.1 of Polyergus mexicanus. Taxonomy (NCBI): domain Eukaryota; kingdom Metazoa; phylum Arthropoda; class Insecta; order Hymenoptera; family Formicidae; genus Polyergus; species Polyergus mexicanus. The sequence continues at coordinate 3,439,100 of NW_027223328.1, read as the reverse complement.
TATCGCCCCAAGTCTTTTAGTTGCACGACCATGTCATGGTATTATTCTTGTCCGCATCGTTAAAGCGTCTCTTTTATTTCCATTTTACCACATCGTATGTGTCTTACCTTATTTATCTCGTATGTGTATCCCAGCCGAGTCTTCAATTGTGGTTGAGATAAGGGTATATTCTTAGATTAATAGTTAAAGTGGATAACGCAGTTTGATAAGAGGATTACTTGAATTATAAATTAAAAGTCTTCTCCTCTTGCAAGCTCTCAGAGCTTTGCTCCCTGAGGATCTCACCCGATCCATTGAGTCGTCTGCTTTTTCTTAGACCATAAATCTCACACAGTTACATATATTCTTACGGCTGTTAGTTTTTTAAATGGACAGAATAATCTAAAAATATATACATTGAAATAATAAGCAAAATGTAAATTGCTTTTCTCTATTTATTTTATATTAATAAATTCAAAATCATATCATGGGTACGATTTCACGGCGATTACTTCGCCGATTGTTAAGGACTGGAGTGCGCACTCAGCTGTTTTCTCGCAAACCAAATTAATGCCATAGCGGAAAGCGGGAATTTACAATACCGGTTTGTGTGTATGTATATGTGTGTGTGTGTACAGAGCGATTTAGATTCTGGCGAAGGAATGTTGCTGACAACCCCTTTGGCTGAATGCAAAGCGTTTGTACTGCTTACTCGGTCGGGGTCGCGTTGCTAAGCCATGTTAAATTAATATCAAATAATAACGGGGGCGCGCACACTAATCATGAGGGCCGTGACGACGAGAATGACAGAATCTCTCCACGTGATTTACGTCGATGCCGGTGGCCGGAATTTATATTTCGCTTTGTTGTATATCGGAAAGAACCATCGCCGGATGCGCTCGCGCTCACCTCGTGGAAACTTTGCCGATCCTTTCATAAAGCGCGTTGTTCGTACTTTATTATTGCTTTGCGTCCGCTTTGCATTGTTGTACGTGGGCAAACGCGATGTGCAGGAATGTGTGTGTGCACGTACCGCGGTGATCTGACTACGTCAGAACGTATCGGAGATAATAGTCCTCCGCAATCTCATCGTGCGTTTACGGCTAAATGCCATCTGTCTGAGACAATACGTTATATAGGTTGGATGTAAACAAGAGGCTCTTTTAACAGTCGGACGAATCGCTGCAGCTGTCATATATCTAGATATCTCATTCAGGTCATAACCGTGATATCCACACACAAAAGTTGACAGAATGAGATTAAAAGAATGGAACTAGATAAAAGGGGATTTATTTCAATGTTTTTTTAATTTCTGACTTTGAAAAGCCGCGTTTTATTCGTTATGATCTTTTATCCATTAAATAGACAAATTGAATTTTTTTTTAGTATTTAGATATAACGAATAGTCGAGCAAATTACTCTTTTATTTCTCCTTTATTCTGCTTTGTACAGGAAAAATTTCTTTAGCGAATAATATTGTTTATGTATATAGATAATTATATGTAGAGTTAAAAATCTAAATTTTTAATATAAAATTTACTCGCTCGTTTGACGTCCAAAAATCTTAAAATAAATCTATCACGAACTATTTTTGTATACAAAAATAGTTCATGATAGATTTATTTTAAGATTTTTAAGACGTCAAACGAGCGAGTAAATTTATAAAATACGAATATATTGTATATTCGTATTTTCTGCCATTTAAATAGATTTAGTATTAAGACATTAAAAGGATGTTTTGGCTATACAATAGTAGCAAAAAACAGTCAAAATTAAAAAAAATATATATATTTTTTACGCTTATACTGTTTGAAAAATCAAATAAATAAATCCGGATTATAAAAAGAATTAAAGTATCACAAAATAATAGGTTTTTAACGTAACGTTTCGTAAAAAAAAGTGATTATAATTAATTTTTTTCTAATTTATGACAAAACTTTTGATCGTAAATACCCCCTGAAATCAACTGTAAGAAACGAAAAAAAAAAAACCGATTTTTATTTCGTTGGCAATGTTTTTTCCTTCGTTAAATTTGTCAATAAATCTTACGATACACGATTTTCCATTTTCCAAGAATCAATAGTAACTTTAAACTTAAATAATATCCAAACCGTTAAGAAAATTGTGCTCAAGTATTGCACAGATGCTTAGAAGAAATAATAGAACAATCTACGAAATTTTCATGATTTTGTCAATATTTTTTTTTCAATATTTTGACACATAAATCCTTTAGATAGGCATTCTTCCTCATGACGTATTTAATCACGCTCTAAGGGTTTCCGAGAGATATAGAGAATTAATGTTTCTCTCTGTGATATTCTGCTTACGGTTGCATTAGCATAAACTTTGCTGCGTATCATGATATGCATTTTAATTGATTCCGGTGCCGCGATTACGCGAGACCTTAGATGTTTCGGGTTCTACCAGCACGCATTCTCATCCCGCAACAATCAATTATTTTAATCCGAGTTGCTCTCTGGATATATACCGGTAGATGAGATAGAAACTAATGCTACCGGAATACTCGGGATCGCTTGGCATCGATAACAAGTCGCTAACGAGTTCCTCGACGTACCCTTAATCAGACTTAATAATCGGATCTCGCACGATTCAAGAGGAGTTTCCCCTCTGCACGCGAGTATCCTGTTACGCGAGAGCATTCTGCTGAACGAGGATTCTGTTATACGGGGACTGTACGCTTGCAGTCAGTCGTGTCGATTGAGTTATCGGTATTACCACTGCCTGCTGCAGTAGCTATCGCCGTTACAGTCCGCTTACCTCGATATTCCTTCCGCTACGTTGCACGTGTCTAATCGGTGCCAGTAGTCGCCCCCTAACTGCGGTCAGACAGCATGTGAATTTCTGACGCGTGCACATGGATCACATACGTAGACAAGTTCAATGTAGGCTATAGATATATTTCAACATTATAATAAAGTATTTTTTCATTAAGTACTTTCTGAGTTAATTTATATTTTAATCTGACATATTTTGACATATAAAAAATTAAATATCTCATAAATTATTTAGTTTTTGATAATCTTACCGTAATACTTTTATGTACGGAATAATGAGACAAATCAATTAGTATAAAAAAATAATTTTTTTTAAGAAAATTATTTGCAATGTATTTTTTTAAACAATTATTTGTTTCTTTTACACTTAATTGATTGATTAAAATATAAAATAACTCAAAAAGTACTTAATGAAAAAATACTTGATTGTAGTGTTTTGGAAAGCTCTCGAGGTAACGAGGCTACGAGAATATGTAATTAAAATTAGGAAGTTTTATTTAAAAAATTCAAAGTGATTTTTGTATGATCCTGATACTTTTTAAGCGTTTCAACCTTCATTGATTTTTTTTTCTATTTATGGTCGTCACATGACGTTAATTCAATATGGAAATAAGATATACTGATATAATCGTCCAGAAACACACAATATACACGCACAAATACAATACACACATGCAAATATTATACACGCTGGCAAAATACGCGGTTGGCCGCGAAACGTCAATAGCTTTAATAATCATTTATCGAAAATCGATATGCGCGACAAGGACCTTATAACATTTCGTCATTTCAAGGGTCCTTTCTACCGCTTCTATATCGCGTGTCATACTGCAATGGCGAAGAGGCGAACTTGGATGGACGATCGTAAAATTGCTCATGCAACCATAAGAGATCTTCAACTATCAGAGAGTATTTTCTGCTTTACTGCACTTACATCATGGTGAAACAAACTATTCACAAGCCATGAATTGAACGAAATGACGCTTAAATGTGCAATAACCGCCACGGTTATTTTCCGCAACTTGTCATAATAAAAAAATTAAAATATTCTCGATTTTATACAGTTATCAAAATATTCACATATAGTACGCTTTAATTTATTGTATCATATATCCACGCGTGTTTTAATTATTAATATCTCATTTAAAAAAAAAAAAAGATAAAATGGCGACAACTCTAAAACATTATCTAATATTGAAACAACTTTTACTATAATATTTATTTTAACCTTTGCAAACATTTGTTGAATGTTGAATAATTTCTCTCTCACATACACTCTCTCTCTCTCTCTCTCTTTCTCTGTCCCTTCCGCGAAAAGTAGCCATGTGACACGTAAAATTTAAGCTAATGTATATTAAAGCTTAGTCCGAAAAGTGCTGTCACTTCTTTCCATTTTCAACCAACCATAATTCTATAATAACATATGTAAGTGAGGCGCTTAATATCTCGCGCGAATGCGTAAAAAAAGATTGTATCTTTTGGAATTATGTGTACATATATGTCATCGACAAAACAAAACAATTCGACAAAATATTAAAATGTTTAATATTTTTTCGTAGGATTACGTTACTTTTGATAAGTTGCGATAAGAATGCAACCTAGTCCTGGGGGCAATTTATCACGATACTATCGTAATATATTGCCACGAAAATTTGACGTTTCTGTATCGCGATGCTCCGACGGGATAAACGATTTTCAGACATCGTCACTCGCATCCAATTTTTCCTCAACGATCCATTCGGCACAATACAATGATGTATGATTCGGCGATATACTAGTAGGCCACATTAGATCATACCGTGAACGATCTCGGCTCTCAGGAAGAGGGCGAGGACTTCGCCGACCTCAAGATTACCGTCCGACGAAACATCGTGTCGCGCGGTAAAAGGGTACTTTCATAGCGCGGACCGCAATTCCTTTAGATACGGTAAAGCTGAATGGCGAATTGCCGTAGCGAGGGACCTTCTAACCTGGTCTTTTATCGCTCTCCCTGTAGGCAGGCGAGATACCTTTAGTTGACGTTGGCGGAAGTACATATGAATTCCCGACTTTTCCGACGACACGTCTCGCGCCGATACCTCCTGTGCCTTTGATACGGCCGTATTCATTGTCCTAATACACGATACGCGCAAACACAAAGGCAAGTGGGGTTGTGCGAGGAGGTGCGAGGGGAATCGTGCACACGTCAGATTTCTCGCGACCTGATTCGTTGACGCAGCGCGAAATACAATAGATATGTAAAAGTCTCTATGTAGAAGGAACGAACCGAAATGTGCTTTTGACATTTCGCTGGTCGTCCTTAATCAGACTGCTAGATGAGAGTGGTTGTTCTTTTTTTCCCCCTCCCTCGTTTTATTTTACTCTATCGCGAGAAAGAGAAGATGAGGTAGTCTCGGGAGAGAAAAGCGTAGCGAGATATTCGAAGAACAACCGTGAGTCGGATATTAATATCATCGTAATACCTAGTCGCGACTTTGAAACTATTGCCACAGCGAGGCGGTGATTCATCTTCTCGACTTTTGGATAAACCAAAGAGATACAGCAATGCACTCTGTTGTATACTTGGAAATAGTGAGGTGCGAAGTTTCTACCAAAACCGAGGGATATAAATTTATGCTACGCAGCTTTACGTTTCGTTTAAGAGAAGTCTGATTATTAAGATAACAGAGAGAAATGTTATTTTCTATACAAAAATTTATTTATTTGTTTATTTATTTATCTATTTATTTAAAAATGCGGTATTGAAAAAAAATTACGGAATAAGATTTGTTATATTCAAATATATATATATATATATATATATATATATATATATTTATTTATTTATTTATTTATAGAATCTCGCAAATTAATAAAAAAAAATATTTTATAAAAAAATAATTTAAAAAAGAAAAATATCTTTTCCTTTATAATTTGTTGTCAAATTTGTGCAGTCAATTTTTATAAATTTTTTTTTTTTTAATAACAGCGTATATTCTTGTAGAAAAGCTACTATATACCATCATCTTATGAAATTCACAAACTTGACAGATGGGGAATGAAATGAAAAAAAAAATCGTCCCTTTGCTCATTGATTTATCGATATCTCGTTTATCGTCGAAATGCCCTTTGTTCGTCGACAACGTAATTTGTCGGGGCACATATTTCCTAGGTCACGGTAATATTCTTCCGCTGTCTGGTGGGAAATTGCAACGACGGTGATTTCGTGGTTCTCATTGTAACGGAATTATCGGGGTGAGCGCAAAGACGATTTTCCCGATGGAAAATTTCTGCGACGAGGGACGCGGCCCAATTTCGACTCTCATCATCGGTCGACAAAGAACGGCGCGAACATCTCGCAACCTCGTAGAAATGCGGAAATTTTTAATCGAAGACGGAACGAGGCTTGTACAATATATGATTCGACGACGTACAAGGCGTCGCGCTGGTATTCACAAATTGCGCGGCCATCCGTAGTCTAATCAAATTGTGGCTCAATTTCGTGCACCGCGTCTCGAGAAACTTCAGCATTATCGGATATAGATTTCGCATGCACGTTTCACGCGCGCCTTGAACTGGGATCCTACTTTTAATTAATGTACAATTTTAATGTACGATACAATTACAAGCGAATAAGAAATTATTTTAAACAATTTAAAAGCAATTCTGAAAAGCAAGCAATGTTGAGATATTTTTCAAATTGATAACGTTGCGTTTTTTATCAATTAAAAATATACTACTTACGTAACTTTTAAACGGCCTAATAACAAACAAAAAGAAATTACTACAAACAATTGTAAAAAGGAATTCTGGAAAACATAATGCAAGCGATTTTGAGATATTTTTCAAACTGATGATTTTTTTATTAATTAAAAATACAGGGTGTCCCCAATTTAAATGGCAAAACTTCAAGAGCGTGTAGGGGACCGAAAAACTAAGACAAGAAATCTTTTAGCTCGTTTTCGCTCCATTTTAGAGAAAATCGCAAAAATTCAATTTCTCAATGTCAGTTGCTTTCTCGAGTCGATTGGCACCGAATAAACTTTCTGCTTCAAGGTTCCTTACATATGTAAACACTCGATGTTATCCTTTACGGTGGCGATCAATTCAAGAGAGCAATTAAGAGACCGAATCATAGATGCAGTGCATCAAATATCACTAGAACAATGTCTAGCTGCAATTGATGAGGTCAGTGCTAGATGTAACGCTTGCATTGCTGCAAGAGGGCAACATTTTGAATAATATCCGCATTAAATAGATGATAACATAAATAAAATGTAAATAAATAAGTAAAAAAACGAAAACTCGTTTTGTTTCTTTTTTTTGTGATTTTCTCCAAAATGGAGGAAAAACGAGCGAACTTCTAAAGGATTTTCTGTCTTAGCTCTTCGGTCTCCTACACGCTCCTGAAGTTTCGCCATTTAAATTGCGGACACCCTGTATACTGTAACTTTTAAACGACACAATAACAAACAACAAAAGATTATTACAAACAGTTGTAAAAAGGAATTCTGGAAAGCATAATGCAAGCGACATTGAGATATTTTTCAAATTGATAACGTTGCGTTTTTTATGAATTAAAAATATATTGGTATATAACTTTTAATATTTTATATTTAAATTTTGTCTTAAACTCTGATGACAGTAATTTTTTTAAACGCTGTATTTTTTTGCTTTTAACGAAATTATTATTATTTCAAACAACTATAAACAATATCATTATATTGTGTACTGAAAACTTAACTAATTAAAAATAGGGGATGCCAAATTTACATAGGTTGAAAGATCGATAGTTTAAAGTTAAATATAAAATATATATGAGAGCATATATCGTTAATATCGTAATTATAAAATGACATAGATAATATCGAGAAGAAAATTTTTTTTACGATATATATAAAAAATGTTGGAATGTGTATAAAATTGGTCTAGTGTTTCATGAAAATTAATAAATTATATATAAAATACTAACTCTATCTTTAATAATCTTATCAGTTCTTGATAATTTAATCAAATAGTTCTGATGATTAAGCCAAAGAAGTATAGAATTATTGAAAATAAAACTAGAACTTTCAATATAATTTATGAATTTTCATTAAATATATTGTCAGCTTCATACACATCCACACACACAAATATTGCCGGTTTATCATAGATTTTTGGATTTTTTTCTGGTCTCGAATAAACATTCTGTCAGTAGCTTATAATATTTGTTCGACGTAGAACGACAAACAGTGTTTCCAAATTACTTTTCGTCCTTCCTCATGTTATATCGCTTGCTACGGTGGAGAATATATTGTACTTACGGCACGTTTGTATTATGTATTATGATTTTTTTTTTATCTTTCACGACAGTGGAAATTGATATGTAATGCACACCTTTGTCTTCAATATTACTTAGTATGATAAAATAACACAAAATATTCTGAATAATTAATTTCGAATAATATCAAGCTACCTCGATCGTTCAAGCATTAAAGACAATAATTACGGAGAGATTCCTTATTGATATTGTATTTAAGTGAATAATGAAAGATTTAGGAAGATTAACAACCGTAAACTTAATTTGAAATTATTGTGAATAATTCTTCGGAGTCTCTTAAAATAAATTTCTGATGTTGATCATTTGTTCGATATATTCGCGCGCACGAAAATGGAAGTGTCACGGATCGATTTCGGTGAATGACAAATGGCGTGGCATCATATATTTTCGAGCTCGAATGCACTATGAAATTGATCATTTTATCCAACTCATCGAGTTTTAATTCGCAGCTATCTCGGATTATTCTTCATTCCATTCAAACAAAGTTATTATTACTACGTACGATTACAAACATTATTATTTTTTGCATTAGAAATTTATTTATTAAAGGTAAAAAGTCAAGTTTACATCGGTTGTCTGCCACGCAAATTACGTATCGAAACTATAAAATAAATTTTTTAAAGAAGGAAATGGGGCAAATTGCGTGCGCAGTTTTCTACTACTGGTGTGAGTGCGATTTAAAAGGCAAATTTAGTAATCGTGAACAACGATAAAGCGGTGCATTGAGTGATAAACTGAGCGGGAGAGTGATAATTCGCTAATAATTCAGTAAGAACTCATGCGATTAATTAAGCAGCCGCTGCTGTCGCTCCGGAATCATCGCGGCAAAATGTGTGGCTAAAAATATCACCTCGAAAGAATATCCCCTCGCTTAAATCTCGGGTTTGACGAAGCTTTTTCTTTTTAGATTAATACGTTACATCACAAAAAAGGGCCCGAACGAAATAAACTGCTGTTGTAGAAACCTTAAAAAATACAGTATTTTGAAAAAATAACTATTACTTTGATTTTAAGAAGGCATGCCCGTTTGAGCTCTCGAAAAATAATACATTTTCTAGATTTTTTTGCAGCGCAACGATTTGATAAAAACTTTTTACTTTTTTACAATATTATTAATCACTGAAAAAAAATTTTTTTTTAAAGTTATGCGAATATTTGCAGATTTATATTTTCATGCACGGTGTGCATGAAAACTCGGGCTATGTTCGAAAAAGAAAAAAAAAAAAAATTTTTTTTTTAACTAAAAATTTTTATTTGTGTAGTTATTAATATTGTAAAAAGAGTTAAAAATTTTTATCGGGTCGTTGCAAAATAATCTAGAAAAATGTACTCATTTTTCAAGATTTCAAGCGGGTATGCTCTCTTAACAAAAAAAAAAAAATCGATGATATATTCTCATTCAGAATCGATTATTTAACTTTTAGAGATGACGTAACTACAAAAGACAATCACTACAACAGTTACAATCGAAATACTTTTATTTCTTATACCGAAAACTTAGTTTATTAAAAATAGGGTATCATATTTTCTTTTTCATAGATGGAAAAGAGTGAAAGCAATTGTTAAACATATATTTGTAATGTGCAATTTCATTTTTTACGAATAGTCATATTTTTTTTTTATTTAACGATTAATATATATTTTTCTTAGCCTACATATAAAAATATTAAGGCATATATATCATATTTGCGATTCTCAAAAGGGAATGAATATTTTACAATATGTATAATATTCTATATCATATCGCAAAAATCATTTTTCAATTTTAAAACTTTTACATCAAGAACAACTCGTATATCAGGTACCGGAAATATTCTGTGCGTAAAAAATCATTTATAATTTCAACTGCGAAAGCTGATAGAGGTTTTTTTTTTTTTTACGTCACTCAAAAGTTATTTACATTTACTTCCGATCAATCTCGATTTGAAGCTATGAAACTTTAACAACAGACTCGCTCAAGTCTCGTATATCGATGGCAACCAATCATCGTCCCCTCTTTATTTCGTGTCGTTTTCGTTGAGAAGCTCAAGAATCGCCTACCCCTCGGTTCGTTATTTTCCCGAAAAAGAAGAGAAAAAAAGGAATCCGGATTCCCTGCGTCCATCCCCGAGTACACCGTTCGAAATTGACGTCTCTCTTTTTGGCATTCACGAGGGAAAGACTGTAAGAGGTGACTTTCTTTCAAAACCATTAAGGAATGCTGGGTCAGCCGCGAGACAAAGTGTGCGATATATCGTGTGCGGCGGGGATAGATATTCTACGGCTTTTAAAAAAGTCTGGACTCTCCCGATGATACTTTTAGAGTGCGTTTTATTGATCCATCAAAGCTTCGTTGAAACGTCAGAAGAAACGGCAGTTCAGATCGCTTTTCTCGTTTGCAGTGGAATTATTAAGCGCGTGTCTCTCTGACAGGTGCGTCTCGGTAACCTTGAACTTTTGGCCTTGTTCGCCGCAACTTTTACGCTTTGTACACATATCTGTTTCTCTCGTAAATGTTTCGTTAAGTTATCCCTTGTCATTCTTTAGAGCGCGGAAAGCGCTCGAGGGGGAAATTTTCTCAAGCCCGCAAAAAGCGTCAAGAGATATTGTGGTGTAAGAAATGCTATATTTGCATGAGAAAGAGAAGAGATATATAACGCCGTGGACACTCTCCTGTGTTTTTAACGGCAGTTTCGCAAATATCCGGCAAGTCACCGCCCCGTGGCTTTTACGATCAAAGGTGGTTATGTCCCGCAGTTTTACTCGAGTTTTCATCCCGTCCAGGCATGCATCATATCACCCTGCTGTTTTGTATTATACTCGTTTACTATACATTGCTGATGATAATGATTTTTGTTATTTATTAACTTGTTCATCGACAAAAGTTTATTTGGATTTATTACATTCAGGATACTTGAACATTTCTTTTGCAATTAAAGGACATGATATTAATAGATTTTAATAATTTATATTTATATATATATATATATATATATATATATATATATATATATATATACAGGGTGTCCACAATTTAAATGGCAAAACTTCAGGAGTGTGTAGAGGACCGAAGAGCTAGGACAGAAAGTCCTTTAGAGGTTCGTTCGTTTTTGCTCCATTTTGGAGAAAATCACAAAAAAAGAAACAAAACAAGTTTTCGTTTTTTTACTTATTTATTTACATTTTATTTATGTTATCATCTATTTAATACAGATATTGTTAAAAATGTTGCCCTTTTGCAGCAATGCAAGCGTTACATCTAACACTGACCTCATCAATTGCAACTAGACATTGTTCTAGTGATATTTGGTGCACCGCATCTATGATTCGGTCTCTTAATTGCTCTCTTGAATTGATTGGCATCGTAAAGGATAACATCAAGTGTTTACATATGTAAGGAATCTTGAAGCAGAAAGTTTATTCGGTGCCAATCGACTCGAGAGAGCAACTGACAATGAGAGTTTGAATTTTTGCGATTTTCTCGAAAATGCAGCAAAAACGAGCAAACCTCTAAAGGACTTCTTATCTTAGTTTTTCGGTCCCCTATATGTTCTTGAAATTTTGCCATTTAAATTGGGGACACCCTATATATTTGATATTATCATTTCCTGCTTTGAATGCTTAGCTTGTTAAAAGTAGAGTATCATATTTACATAAATATATATTTCTGTATTTTTTCCTTTGGCAAAAATAATAATCAGTTCCAGTCCTTGTTAACATCGACGCTTCTATAATCAACGTCGCTGGAGAGAAGTAAATCTTACTCTACGATAAAAGAAAACTTTGGCTAACTAATAATAAGTTATTTTAATAAACAGCCCAAGTTTTTGCGTGTCAGTGTAAAATGTTTAAAAATATAAAAGCCACACAAGTCTTTTATTTCATTTCCCGCATATTTTATTATAAAACAGAATCTCCAAATAAGAATGCTCCTGGTTTTTGCGTTCGACGACATTCTTCGACCATCTATTATACTTATGAGGGATGTTCCTCTTAGGAAAACATCGTGGATGTTAATATCGCGGAGAGAAGTCCTGTTTGCGTCGCGCGCACATGTTGCCGTTTGAAACTCGTTTATTGAAAGATGAAATTTCAGGGATACGATCGAAATAAGTTTGCATAATGTTTTAAGATATCATACACTTGTGTATCCATCACACGTGTTGAAATTACACTTGTAACTTTGTAACGTGAGATCGATGTCACAGCTGTCCCCTAACAATTACGGTTATCTCGTGTATAAAACGAGGGATGCAAATCGGTATAACAAATGTGAGTTTTGATGTCATATAGACACGCAAAGATGATCTATATATTTACTCGTGACAGTAACAAATAGTTTTAACTTCTAACTGTGGAGAAATTTATTTTAATCATTTCTTTTTGTCATTTCAAACACATTGCGAGAGTTCCAAGTGAATACTCTTTTTAAGGAAGTGTATGTCATATATTGATAAAAGTATGAAAATTTCAATAGACTGTTCTACTATTTCTTCTAAACATCTGTGCAAAACCAGAGCACAATTCTCTTAATGGTTTGAAAATTATTTAAGTTTAAAGTTAGTATTGATTTTTATGGAAAATCGTGTATTGTAGCAGTTATTGACAAATATGACAAGGAAAACCACATTGCCGAAAGGAAATAAAAATTTTCACATATATTAAGAAAAATTTAATAAATATTTACTCGTTTAAAAGTTATTTATTAAAAATTGTAGAAAAATATTATCTCTCTTTCTCTCTTTCCGCAAATTACTCATTTTTCTTTGTTTCTTGCATTTGATTTCAGGGGTATTCACGATCAAAAATTTTGTCATAAATTAAGAAAAATATTAATTACAACTATTCTTTTTTCACGAAAACGTTAAAAACCATATTATTTTGTGATACTTTAATTCATTTTATAATCCGAAATTATTTATTTGATTTTAAACAGTATAAACGTAAGAAATATATCTTTCCTTTTAAATTTTTCTTTTTAAAAAAACAATTTCTTGCTACTATTGTACAGTGAAAATATTCTTAAGAAAGCACGATGCGTATATTAATATACGGTGATTTTGCTCACTTATACACATGCATAGATTCGATTTGTTATTAGAAAAAAAAAAAAAATAATCAAAAGACAATCTATGATAAAAATCTAAAAGATGCACATAATGAATGACCGCATTATTTTTTTTTCAACGTGTGATGTAAAAATTGCGACACGCTTGCGCGTGCGCATTTATAAAATCTCGAGAACATCCGGGAAATACGTGACATTTCGAGAAACAAATGGCGGCACGGTACCGCTTTTCACAGCTTAGAAAACTCTACGCGTGACATCCTCGAAAAAGGTTCAAAGCGCGGAAAAACTAGCTCCGCCGGACAAAATTCTACTTCACAAATGACGAATGTTACGTAATATCCATTGAAAAACGCGCTCGCGATCCTTTTCTTGCGGAACGAAGCTATCTGCAAATATTCCTCGAATATTTGCGGTCAAGAGCACGATATGGATTAATTGAATATTCAAATGAGAATCGTTATTAAAATCCGTCAATTAAAATCGCAGTCGCTTAATTGGACAACGATCGTTTAACGACCTTCCGTTGCTGCTTTATAAAAGGCGTTCTCGCGCTACAAAAATCCGCGTTCCACCGATGCGAGTGAATGTAATAAAATCGGATCGTTTCACATCCCGAGGATGATCGATTAAAATGGGAATCGGAGCGCGGAGTGGCGAGACACAATGAGACACAGAGCGGAGAGCACGCCGCGGATCTATGCCCCGAAATTGAATTGCGTCGCGATTAGGAGCGATTAAACGTTAATTGCGGAATTTACGCCGCTTTATCCGCTTGTCCCCTCGCCACGGCGACATACGCGTAACCAGATCGTTATATACACTGCATCCCAAATCGCAACGTTTATTAGTTGACGAAATCGTAATTGATCACAATCTCGTTTGCTTTCGAACGTTCGCAATTGCATCGCTTCCTAAACACGCTAATAAGGCATTGATTGTTATATATAAAGGAGAGAGAAGATAAAAAAAATTCTATCATATCGTAAGAATAATTTTTATAATGGTAAGTAAAAGATACGTCCATCTATATATGTGTGCACAAACTACACGTGTGTAATAATTATATAAAATATCAGAATCTCATAAATAGATTTTAATTTTGTAAATATGATAGATAATGATAGAGAGAGAATATTTCCTTTTTATTTCAATTGTGTATCAGACTATTGTAATTAAGCAAAATAATGCGTGATTGTTAAAATTGTTATTATTAAATAATTAAATAATTTGAATACGAAAGATATATCAAACAAAATTTTCACATTTCTCGATAATTTAATATTTATTTCGTTTGACATATACATATACCATATATATATGTGTATCTGTGAATATCATTATCTAAATTAAGTACATTCATTTCGGTCCAATTTACCAAGGAATCATATCCCCAATTTAATAACGGTATAATTGCATTCATCTACGCGTTTGTAACAAGCGCGATGTATTTTCGCATATTTCTAAAATGCGATTGACAGCTTCGGATACTCAAGATTCTCGCGGCGCGTATTTCCAATTTTTATTCGAAGAACTCGCAATAATACGCGATAGCAGCGATATTACCCGGGTCATGTGGAAACTATAAATCTTTGATATCGAGTTCAGAATTGCTCTCAGAAATCGTACGGTAGAGAAATCGCTCGCCTACTCTCTCTCTCTCTCTCTCTCTCTCTCTCTCTCTCTCTCTCTCTCTCTCTCTCTCTCTCTTTTCTGTGTTTCTAAGCGAGAATACTTCCGTATGGTAGCACAATGGTTCGATAAATGGCACTTCCCGTGCCATTTGACGGCGCGAAGCTGTGCCGTGACCACGGAATTAACCACGCTGGAACTTTCTCGTCTCTCCGGCGTGCTAATCTGCCCCGCTAAGCGCGTTATCATAATTGAGCAGATTCCATATTCCACGTCGCCGTTAATTCAATCGCCGAGAGAACTAAAGACATATTACGAGAGCGAGTCCGTAGGGAAAACGATTCACCGCTGGTGTCCAGGTACTTGATGCCGAGACCTCTTTGAACTGTTCACGATGGTATTACGGAAGTAGCCCGAAACCGTGGGCTATATTGAATTTGCGAATTCGCGAAAGGAATTACCGTGACGTGAATAGCCGTGAAAATAATCTTGTGCTTGAAAGCACATGGAGCTTAAAAATATCATAGTAAAATATATTTCGCGATAATTATTTTCAACGACCTTCGTCCTTCTTCCCTCGAGGTTTATCGGATTTTATTTTTTTTTTTAATCCACCGGGGACGACTCGCGATCTTATATTCTCCGTCATGATAATTTGAAGATAAACTGATTAAGCTCTGTTGAAGTAAGCCAGCAACAAGTGAGCATTTTGTAATCGACAAAGCCCGCAATTAAATATATACTGATCGTCAGTCGCTATTATAATGCAACTACGGACAGTGATAAATTTTGACCGGGTAATACGAGATGATTTTTATGAAATTAATACAAACTGAATTGACATGTTTATCTGTATAAAACGGAACTATCGGTCGCGAGTCGCCGATATTCGCCAAACACTTCACATTTCCATTGTTTCGTCAACTCGTTGAAAGACATTCCTCTTAATACAATCCGATTTAACGCAACAAAAGAGACAGTCAATTTTCATTTAGGCCGACGCGAGAATTATACGATTTGACGAGATTAGCACGTTTGTAAACGGGCAGATTCGCTGCTCGACCTCCACCGTCGATTCAATTACCGCCTAATTAGCGGTACAGTTTATAGATACGGCTGATAGAGAAAACGCGATTTATCGGTAGCATCATGACAGGGCAGGGTAGCCCGCGTTGCATTTAAGTATTTGTCATACTATTACGGAACTGCCATTAAGGGTTTATTGAGTTTCCCTCCCTGTTACCATTGGCACTCGATAAACGCAACGAAGCCGCAACGACCGCACGGCTTTCTCTTTCTCTCTCTCTCTCTCTCTCTCTCTCTCTCTCTCTCTCTCTTTCTCTGCCGAACGCGGAAAAGCAACTAAATTGCGTGTGCCGATAGAAAGGCACTCTCTAATAGGTCTACCTCGAGCAGACAACGACACATCCCGCAATAAAACCACCCACCTACCCTGGCTTTATTAGACCGCCGTTGTTGCGATATATTACGCGCCGGTACGTTAACATTAACGTTCCTCAACATTCGCGTTGCCGTTACCTTTTAACAGAATATTGCGTAGTTAACCTTCAGTTATTGCGTTTACATTGTAACGATGCTATTGTGATATGAAAATTTGACTTCAATAAATATCTCAATAATTTATGCGTTTATTTTAGAGAAGCAATATATTAATGTCATTCTTCGTTACTCTAGTCGTAAAACTAAAGTAGTAAATTTCATTAATTAACGACGCGAAATCATTATCGAACTCTGATGATTGAGGAAAAAATATGATATTATCTGTGAAGCATTTATTTACTATAAATTTTTTTTTTTTTTCATATATAAATAATATAATATTTTTTTATTTATTTTTGCGAAATCAAATAATAATCATAAAATTTAATAAAATTATCCATTTTTGAAAATTATGTAGCAAAGTAATTCCTTTTTTTTTTTTTTTAGCACTTTTCATTATATGTGACACGAGCTTGGTTTGTTTATGGTCATTATCTTACAGAAATAAAATATTTCTCCCAATGGAAAGTAGCTTCAGTTATAATTGCTCTGTCGCAAGCACATTTCCGTGTTATTGTATCATTGATCTTCGTTCTCGTGGCATGATTATTTGTCACGTGCAAACATATTGGTGTCCCGTTAACGTATGTACATGCGCATAGATGAGTCGGACGTGTTACAGGAGGTTAACGAAGCCCCTATTTTGCGGCCTCGTAAGGTATTTACGAGGAGAATAATTAGATTCGCCTTCATCGGCAAATTATATCCACATAGTGCGTCTGGTAAACGTATATGATCGCGAAATAGATACTTGGCATATAAACTTACGTTTCAATAATATTACAAAATGTACATATCCCCAAAATTTATGTTGCCCTCAATCTTAATTAATATAAGCTTTTAACTTAAAACTTAAAGTTATAATTTTTTTAAATATTTTTCGCAAAATATTAACTTTCGAAATATACAGTTTCGTAACAATAGTTTATTTATATGTATAATATCTATTAGTAATATTATATTTATTTTATACAATCGTGTTAATATTTTTTTTCTATTGTACATACATTTTACAACAACAGTGAATACTTGAGTCAGTTTATCATTTTTTGAAAGAAATTTATACCGAATTAAAAAATTCAGATGCAATGCGCATAAGAAATGTGAAGGAATAAAGTTTAATCGTACATAAAACTCACTTGAAGCGTAAATATCTCGTCGCGCGTGTATGTCATTTTTCTTTATTCTTTAAATTTTTTTCACGCGATACGCCGAGGACACGAGGTGGAAATGCGATTTACATAAACCGTTGATAATATTAATACGAGTTATACGGGATGTGCAGTAATATACATGATGGTGATTCTACTTTTTTTTCCGTATAATGAATATTCATTTTCCAGTACTAAAATAAATAACTTTTAATGAGACGCAGAACGCGCTCTAGAGAGCGAGCCGCGCCGTCGTCGTCGCGAAACGATTACGGAATTGTAACTTTTCTACGCGTTCGCACTCCATGTTACGCATTTTCATCTCGCAGAAGTGCACGCAAATACTTTCCAGTGCTACTGTGTATCGCTCCGCGACCTCCCTTTCTCCCTCCCACCCTCGAATATTCCGTAAATACCCTTCGTATCCGCGGCGGGGGAGACGATGGTATGCTTAGCGGGTCGTATTTCCTCAAAGCTCGTTCACATTGCGCAAAATGAGGCTTTCCCATGCCACCTTTCTCTTTCCATCTCGTCGTCGTTCCCCCTTGCTAAACCAACTTCCGCTCGTACTTAATTGACTTTCGACACGTGCAACCTGACGAATAGCCAGACGGACCTACGTGAGGTCACCCTCTAACCGCGTTTTGCCTGTCCGGTATAGCTCGAGCTTAGCTAGTTTCCTCTTTGCTAGTTGTCCACAGTGTGTCCGCGCTTCGTTTAGATTAACGAGCAAGGGCGCAGTCATGGTCGACACCGCGTCTACGAAATCAACTAGACGCGATGAGTAATTCGCCATTATGTGGAAGAATGTCTGACTAACAACCGTGAAAAGGGTAAATGTAATTCAAACGGTTTTAAGTAATTGCGTTTTTAGATATAACTGATTACCGTCATCTAATCTAACGAGTACAAGAAATAATTTGTTTCAGACATAAATGTAAATTTATATAAAATATACAATATATATGTTATATATGATAAATAAAAATTTAATTCTAATACAAAAGTAATTTAAAAAAATATTAATTTGCAATAAATCTAAATACAAAAATATTTTCTATCTATATAAAATTATTAATTGCAAATATATATATTATAGACATTTTATATAATAAGATTTAGAATATTTGAAATATTTTATATTACACAAAAGTAATGTAAATTGAGTTACTAATATAAAAAGAGAAGGAAACGATTAATTTCACAAATAATGAATAAATTAATAATAAATAAATAAAATATTGAATTGGTCACCTCATGATTACTCCGCTTAATGCCTATCCAAATCATCTCTTCTTTTTTTCTATTGTTTTTTTTTATACTATTCGCAATTTTCTTTTTATGTATGAATTACTATCTTTCCAGATATAATATTTCGCAGGATTTTCATAATATGTAACAATAAAAATGCTCAGCAAAATCCATTATGTATATGTAAATAGTGGTGTAAAAGAAACTTTACTCTTAAATTATAGTTTCAATTTTTAATGTAAATTACATAGCTCGAACAGAACGGAATCTCTTTATGAAATATTAATAGCGCGCGGAATTATTACGGGGAATTATCGCGAAGGGAACGACGGACGGGGATGCAAATACGGTAAGCACGAAGCTCCTGAGAGATCGCGTCGCCACGTCGTTGATTTGTGCCTGATTTGCTTGCGAGTTGAACGATAGCAACGATGATGATTTAGAAGATATTCAAAGCGTGACATATTCCGGAACAATGATATCTGTCAACGCGATTCCTACGATCGAACGTCAACAATGACGTAGGAGGTAGACGCTCGGGGATATAATATGTCATTTTTATCCTATTCGTAGATGAAGAATATTGCGTCAATAGAATTTCGCATCTTATTAAAACAAGAATTCAATTATTTATTCAATTATTTAGAGAAAAGGAAACGCAATGCGTATTCATCAAACAATTCGAATGTCCAGAAAATTTCTAAAGAGAGAGTGTTCTAATATTTAAATATATCTTAATGATCTTTCAAATGTGTACGTTGTTTATGAGAAATGAGATAAAAAAGAGTATCACAGTAGCATTAGATAATTTTATTAAATAAAATGTTTTATGAAATAAATATTGTATATATATATTATATATAATAAATATGTTAAAGTATCTGTTTATACGTTGGAGCTTTACGTTGAAAGCATCTGCGTAAATAAGAAGATGTTATTGCTTCGTGCTGTTGCTTTGAAAAATATTTGTGCGCGTATCTTTTCATAGAAACACGCCCTTCGCTTTTATTCATATTATTTATTGATATATCTGATGTGACATTTTTATATCAAAAGGAAAATATATTATACTTGAATTCCGTGCAAGACTTTACTGTATTAGAAGTGCTTGCTGAGACATGTGAAATGTAACAGCTATCCTTTCATTCATTCGGAAATAACGGAGAATATATTTGTGTATTACACGGAATTTATATGGCATAAATAGCTTTCGCAACGCATCGACGCACTTACGTACACGTGTGATCGTACACGTGTACGATCGGCTATTCGAAGCACGCACAATATTATATATATATATATATTGATGGGTTTCATTCGAGAAGGCACACACATATAATCACCTGTTTACACATGTATCTTCCCTTCGCTTAGAATGATTCACGAATGATCCCGAAGCAAACTTTCTAATGTCAATTTGCAGGTATATCGACAAGTTTGGAAACAAACTTTAATTGTTTAAGCGTTTACGATAAACTTACGAACGTAAGAAACAGACGCGTCACCCTCTCGATCTCTTCGAAGTTTTTTTCTTTCAAAGATAAATAATTTAGCTTTTATCGGGACGATTCGCAAAAAAACTGATCCATTGCCGCGAAAATAAAATGAATAATATATTATACATATATAAATTATAATGTTATTGTGTTTACATACGATGGATTTGTTGTCATCCGCAAGACGAGATAAAAACGTAAACATGGCGATGCGAAGCGCTTATAATATATCTCGCTCTCTTTCTTTCTTTCTTTCTCTTTTATTATATTATTTTATAAAAGAATATACAAGGTAATCCCGAATGTTCCAGCCAGATTTTGAGATCTTATAGGAAATTTAATTCTGAAAAAATTTCCTATAAACATGGGTCAAAAAATGCTTCCTTAAGAAGTTATCGCTCGAAAATCTCTGAAAAGAAAATGAATTAAAAAGAAAATGAAACTTAATAAATTTTTTGAAGAAACGATAAAAATAAGAAATAAAAATCTTTTTCTTTTATGAAAATGAAATAAATTTTTTTAAACTAAAATAGCACGTAATAGTAGAAAATGAATAAAGACGTGAAAAAACTAACTGTTCTCAAAATGTCCCCCTCTAGCTTCAATACACTTTCGGCATCGAGTAATGACCGATCTAGTCGCTTTACGAATTTCCTCCTGATTCAATTTTATAATCGATCTAACAATAAATAACAAAAGCACTTTTTGTACATTTGAAACTAGTTATATCAAAATCTATGGAACGTACAACAATCATTTCGATCCCATTTGAAAGATAATTTAATTTTCTACGACTTTTCTTTCCGTACTTTTTGTTAAAGGACGCACATTTTCCATGACATTTGGAAAAATGTGTAAAATAATCACGATTTCAGAAGTTTTTCAGCGATAACTCCTTAAGAAAGATTTTTCTCAAGAGAAAAATGGCTTCAATAATTTTGCGGCATTTCATTGTATCATCGTCTATTCTACATTCTTCGGAAAATACGGATACGCGGATGAACATATCTCGCGGAAAAAGAAGATGTTGACAAGATGGAACAATTAACGCGATATTGCCCTCGTACTTTCTTGCAGATTACGATAATTGTGTTGAACTTTTTATCGCGGCTGATATCGGGACGGGAAATGGCTTGTTCATTTCACAAATTTTTATACTATTTTATTATAATGCATTTTTAATGACGGTGTACCCTTCTACGCAATCTAATTTAATAAGCTATGCAAGAAATGTCATTTATCCGTGACATCATCAATCTCTATTGCAAGAGACACTGATGGATGTGTGTAAAAGTGATTCAGTTCCAGGTCCACGTGTAACAGTCGATACACCAGATAGCGTATTAGGAAAGCGAGATAACAGGAGATCAACTCGATAAAATCTCCCCTTTGACCTCACACACCAAGTTTGACGGCATCTGTCAATGCTGTTACATGCTCGGCGAAAGTTGTTCAGCTGAAGGGAATCATCTCGCAGTTAAGAAATATATCGCATTTATCTCTTTTCGAGAACTCGATATGAGAGATAGATAAGAAATATGTCAGCAATTAATTACGTCATATATATCCGAATTCGATTTTTCATGGGGTTAATAACGGATAGAATTGATAGATAGGATTTCGGATTCTTGAAATGCGATGCCTTGTATATAGGCTCGGATATGATGTGGCTGACAAAGTGCGTTCTCGTATTACTGGCTAACTAGGACACTTGCACTATTTGTCGAATAATCAATCGAACGTATCACTGCCAGGTCGACTAGTAATGCCCGTAACTCCTTCAAATTGACTAGTGGTATACTCGCGTTATTGCCGATTATTGAATTATTATCTGGTTACTTGGTGTATTTTGAGTTGCCAAAGTATTCGAGAAATAACAGCTTAAATATCAGTAATTATATTATTGTTCAACTGAAACCATTGTTTTACAATATTTTTGAATCCTTATTAAAGTATCGTTCAAGTTATAAATTCCTACAGAACTTATATATATATATATATATATATAATAGAGATTCAGTTGAAAGTTTAAAGTATTAGTTGTATAAAAATATATAAAACATAAAAACTATATAAAAAAAGAACATAAAAAATACATTATTTCTTTGATGAATAACAGTTGCGTTTGTCTTCATATTATAAATCGGCAATAATTCCAAGAGTTATATTATATTAATTTATAATTATATTAATTATATTAATTATATTATTTATAATTATATTATATTAATTTATAATTATATTAATTATAAATTAATATAATATAACTCTTGGAATTATATATATTAATTTATATTATGTTATATTATATAATTTTGATGGAAGTATGAAAATTATATTAAATATTATTAATTAATTTTTTTTTTTTTTTAAACCCGCAAAAAATATTATAATCAACTGTATATTTTATTGTTGATTATTCTCAGATATTTATTTATATCTACATAGATGTTTAGTGTGTCTCTAGATTTCTATTAAACTTTATTTCGCGAACGATACATGCATAAAAACATCAAAGATAACGCGTCGATTTAATCTACCCTGTGCGCGAAAAGTTGGATAAACGGGCGGAACTAAAGCCCGTTGCGTTGTAGAAACTCTCGACGCGAGAACTATTCGAAACGTTGCGAAATTTATTAACATATAATGAAAAGAGTCGATATCGGATATTGAAATACCCCTCCCAATCTCCTGCCCACGTGCTCTGTAATTGAAATATTTGCCGATATTTGAGTCAGGGGCGAGGCCCCTTTATATGTATAACGGCGAGTTCAGAAGTTTCGCGGTCATCGACTGACCGATTATTTTTGGCTATTATTTTTCCACCCTACACCGTTTCCATGGTTTAAATGTCGTCGCCCACCTGACAATCCACCCTCTTTCGACTGTAGTACGGTCGCCGCGATTCGCCGAATATCCCAAATTAGACAGACCCAGTTTATTACACGCTATCGTTCTCTCAATGACAAATTGGCGACGAATTCTCTTCTCTCTCTCTCTCTCTGCAGCGACATATTTTTAATTAGGCATTGCGAATATGAAGCATAATCTATAAACGCACTTGGATTTAATTTAATTAATCGCGATGCAGCTTTGCATAAAATGGCATATATTCGAATGTCCCGAATGTCGAATCATGATTTGAATAATAAATAAGCATGAAGTAATATTCGTTCGCTTGTTATTTACTCAGAATGAAAAAATCATTTTATATAATTCTCTTGTTAAAAATATGTAACATAATTTCTCATAAAAAATAAGAAATATAAAAAATATATATGATATAATATAATTAAATGCTAAGCCAAATTTGATTTTTTCTAATGGGAATGACACATCAACGGAAGTAAAATGCTATGATAAGAATCGATTTACTTGCAAACAACTTTAATTTTAATAAAACAAATAATCTTGGATTTTGTGACAATAAAATATACATTTACATTCAATGCATTTTAGATGCGAGATTATTTTTATTTTATTAAAAATTGGCAGATATACTAATTAAAATAAGAAAAATATATTTTTATTCCGAATTATACTTTAAAAAAATTATAGAATGGTTAGTATAAAATAGTAAATAGTAAACGAAAGATATTTTTTCGATTTTTTATGATAATATCATTGTATTTTCATTTGCGTTATTCAGGACTTTAAATCGAAAATTGCCATTTTTCTGTGTGTAAATATGCAAATTGATTTCCAAAATCTGCGATTATCGAGATTGCAGCCGTCATATTTATAAACGGTGAAAATTTCTATTTAATTTAAATTTTTATTAAATAACAAACGTCCAATTCTTGCTGTGCAAATGGCACAATATAATATAAACGTAACGTGGGATTTTAGATTGCGTCAGAATTAATTTTACATCAGGATGAATAGAGGATTCTTCGTAATAAAATAACAGTTGAGAGAATTCATCCCTATCTTATTGTATACTTGATAAATGGGGAATTCAATGCAATATTTTGGCACATTTATTTGTCCCTTTCGATAGGCACATAACCAGGGGATGAGCAATCGATAGAGCAAACTGTTGATTCTAGCCCGGATGTTGGCCATTGATTCCGGATTTTATGATGGCACGAGGCGAATTCAACACGTCGGAGAAATCAATCGTTTTCGAATGCTACCGATCTATTTACACAGTAAGGCAGAGAATATTAAGTAAAAACAGGAATTTTCGGAAGATTCGTTTAAGAGGGCATGCTCGTTCGAAATCTCGGAAAACGAGTATATTTTCTAGAATTTTTTACAGAGCAACATTTTGATAAAAGTTTTTAATTTTTTTACAATATTATTAACTACTTAAATAAAAATTTTCGGCTTAAAAAAAATTTTTTTTTTTTAAATAATTTTTATTTAAGCATTTAATAATATTGTATTAATATCGTAAAAAAAAAAAAGTTTTTATCAAATTGTTGCGCTGCAAAAAATCTAGAAAATGTTCTCATTTTCCGAAGGTTCAAACGGATATGCCCTCTTAAAAGCAATATATTGGAGATTACTAAAGAATTCTAAATATTTTATAGAGAAATTGTAGGATTAGAGAAGACATATCGATATTTTT
This sequence comes from Polyergus mexicanus, assembly GCF_030449975.1. Taxonomy (NCBI): domain Eukaryota; kingdom Metazoa; phylum Arthropoda; class Insecta; order Hymenoptera; family Formicidae; genus Polyergus; species Polyergus mexicanus. The sequence goes on along the minus strand of NW_027223328.1, from coordinate 3,414,314 downwards.
TGATTTAGAGCGTCATTAGTGTGGATTATTGCCGATGTATCATTTTCTTCTGCTTTTCGATCGAAATAATATCTCGAACTAATGCACTTCGAACACTAGCCATACGAAACAATCTGAAATTTTTTTATGAACTTTTTTGGTGACAGCTTTTATGTAATAATACAATACTTTTTTATCGTTTTACTGCATTCATTCCGATGTATTCATCGACAAATTAGAAAAATTATACCCCCTCTGTATTTTTTTCTGAAAGCGCTTGTTTGTTTCTGCTTTCACGGTTAAACTGTTCGCTTCCAATTAAGAGGGATAATCGGTGCAGAATTGTAATTAACAGTATATACAGAGAAAAACAAGAAATAATCCGCTAACTCAATTTCTGGAGAAAAAGTCAATTGTATGAAAATCGTATAGCTGAATTATTTATGGTACACGTCGATGACGTGAATGCGCAAAATAGTTTTCAAAAGAAAGAAAACAAAAATCATTATAAAATGTAAGAATTACTACAAGATATTTTTGTGATTTTTTGATTTATACATTAAATTTATAAAACTGAGTTTTTTTCTCTTAATTTGCTTCGAAAAATAATAATATGGATAATACGATCTATTTGTGCTAAAAAAGATATTTCGCATTATACAATATTATACAATGTGAATGATTAAAACAATTAGATATCGATATCAAAGATATTGACATGCGTAATATAATTACGCGTAACATAATTATAAATTCCTGACCTTTCGATAATGCACGAATTTATTCAGAAACATAAATTTGATTAGCATGAAGAGAGGGTGATATCACTAACAACGCTCTAATCGTTTCACGATAAACTTTGCGTTTAACATAGAATATGTATATATAACGCTTTCGCATCCGAGTACTAACAATAAGTGTTAACCTGATATCTCAGTATAAACTTCATGAATATGCGATTATTGATATCACATTGATTTTATACCATATTGATAGTATATCACATTTATAGTATACCATATTGATTTTAATATCAAATTATTAAATTAAATTTAAATTATTAAATTTAATATTAACGTTAATAACAGAAAAAATTTTTTAGTTGGTTTATTAGTTTGCGTTTACATGATAGCGAAAGAGAGAGAGAGAGAGAGAGAGAGAGAGAATATCTTGTAATTTCGTGATAATAATTATTTATTTATAATTTATACACAAAAAGTTAATAATAATCAATTATTAATATAAATATATATTAATTTTGTCCATATGTAAATTATATAAATTTTAATAATATATTTTATAACGATTTATATTTTAAATAAAATACTGTAATATAGTTTCTGTAGTTCGCGAGTTGCACAAAGTTGTAATTCGATATTGTCAATATATATCTATAAGACTTTCCTTTCGTTTACCCTAAATACATCAAATTCTCGAAATACTTTGTACGCACGCGGACGGACGCGCACACAAACCACGGATAACACTATATGGTACTTCCCTCCCCAAAGTCAATATCGGGCGCGATCCTTTCTAAGAAACAGATACTGTCGCTTAATTCACTTGTACGACCAACTTAAAAGTTCCATCGGTATACTTTCTCCAATCACGAATGGCTTTTCATAAGCCCTTTCATAGGATAATCCTTTTGCAAGAAAAGAAAGCAGTCCGGATACACCCTCATAAATCCGCTTTCTATCCATGCGTTGCTCCTGGAACAAGAATTCCGATCACAAAGCAACATCTTAGTTGCTTTTTCTTTTCTTATATCCGCTATAAATACGAATCGCCAGCTCTGTGGACTGTGACCTCGCGTTAAACCGTAATTGCATCGAGTTTTTCACGAGGAAAAAAATATCCTAGCAAGATCCATACGCTATATTAAAAAGAAATGTACCACCAATGAATAACTGGTCAAGTAATACTGATAGATAATTCAATCTTGCTAAATAAAAATATTATATATATTTAATCTTTTTACAATATATTTATTTAATTTCAATAATAATTTAATTTAATTTAATTTAATTCAAATATTCTTAAAACTGTATATTAATAAGATATATATAATATGATTGATTTTAGACTGCATTAATAAAAAAAAAAGAAATTGTATTATATATTTAATTGCAAAATAAGTATGATATTAATATCTTGATAATCGGCTATTGACACGTTTCTTTCGATTTCTAATTTTTTTCGCTTTTATTTAGAAGAGAGCAATTACAACGCATGCTGGCGTGTGTTCTCGTGGCGAAAAATCGCGACTTAAATTTCACCGAAATTTTCGTGAAATTGGACCATATCGTCCTCTCTTCCTTCGTACTCTCCTAATCTGTGTGATACGAGGGGGATCCATTTTCGACAAGCAACACCCCAAAGTCTCTACCTTCAAAGTGTTTTCATCTCCCACTCGGCTTCCTTCTCCTATTTTCCGCCTTAGTTCTCAACCCTCATTCTCGATCTCTCGAGCCCCTCTCGAGCTCGACGAGTTTCTCGCGGCTTAAAACCTTCCCGCGAGAGTCTCTCGTGAGAGATGTACATCGATGGCAGAGGAGTTAATATCGCGACTAGACAGATATAGAGAAAGAGAGAGAGCGTGAATGAGAGAGACAGTAAATTCTCATCCGAAATCGATGGAGCTTAAGACCCTGGACAACGAAGGCTACCGGGATACTCTGGCGTCGTTACTTCGAGGAGCTTTTGCGGTTCTTTTCCGATTGACGAAGCTGGTCGGATGTTGAAGGACGTTCGAGTGCCGAGGAAAAACATCTCGTCACGCTTGTTCGTGAAATGATTGTGACCATGTATCGATGGAAAATAATGTCAGCCATTTATGCTTTATTCGTGTCAAATGTTTGAATGTTTATCATGACATAATATCGCGCGCGCGTACGAAGGGATAATATATTATACACGTGTGAATACATAAAAAGAGAATTTCTTTTTTTTTTTTTTTTTATTATAAAAATTATTATATAAAAATCTGGATATTTATATATTCGAATCATTTACCACGTGTATTTGAAATTTTATTACAATAATAATTGTATTATATGTTAAAAAGTTTTTACATTTAAATATTTCTTTGTCAAGAAATTTTTTAATAAATCATTAAATTTAATTTCTACTTTTTGTTTTTGTCGAATTTAATATCTCTTTGTGAATTACTCTTTATTACGCATTTACATACGCTATATATTTTCCTATAACGTTGCGGCATAGACGATCGAATACTGCATTCATGAAAATCCAAACGATCGCTTATCTCGAACGGTTTTCACGATGAACGGCTAGAAGTGGATCGGCAGGCATGCTATTCGGTTTCCGAGTCGTGTTTCGCTTCGTAAATCACAAACAGAATTGATAGAACAAGTCGATAGACGCGCGTACAAGACAATAGATATTCGATGTACGCATACGTCGAATACATCTCGGTCGATTTCGGCCTGCCGCATCTATTTCGATACATCGGAGGGCGATCTCCCGTGATGGAATAACGGGGTTGGAGAGGGACGAGGGAAGACTCGATCGATCACGGTCGTGAATACGACGGATGCAAAGCACGTGTCAAGGTAAAAAAAGCGGCTGCTGCTGCGTCGCCAAGAAATTCCCGCTGAAAACGTATTCCGATGGTTCGTAACGATTTCTCCCGATTTGATACCTCGCGATTGCCGTTTTCTCGCGAACGAGAGCACTCGTGCTCGTTTCCAAGCTGCGAAATGATCTTCCAGCCCGACGCGACTGCGATCGATTTACATAAGGACGCTCAATATTCAGAATCTGTGACGCGACGAATCTCGATGGTGGATTAAGTATAATCCAATCTGGTACCAATATATGTTTTAGTCGAATCGATAAGCAAAGAGATTATGGATAGATAAAGATCTATTTTCATTTGTCGATTCATTACATTGTAAAAAATTTTCAGACACATTTATTTTCAGATCTGGGTGAAATTTCAAACAATCTATCTCAATCATCAGAGTCGTTTTTCTAAAAATTCGGAAGAATTTATCCGAGAATTCAGACAGCATTTTGCGTGTGTGTCTGAAGTTTCGGTCAATTTTTCTACAGCGGATGTTTGTGAAATTATTATTTATATATTTATTATGTAAATATGAGCAAGATTTAAATGAATGAAAGTTGACTCTATCAAATTTCAAGTGAAAAAAAAATGTTATATATATATATATGTGTATTTAATATTTTAACTTATTATAATCCAATCTGATACGAATATATGTTTTAATTAAATCGATAAGCAAAGAGATTAAGGATAGATAAATATCTATTTTTTTTTTGCCGATTCATTACATTGTAAAAAATTTTCTACAAATTCAGACACATTTTTGTCTGATTTTTCAAGGTGTCTGAAAGAAATTTCAAACAATCTGTCTTAATCATAAGAATCGTTTTTCTAAAAATTTGAAAGAGTTTGTCTGAAAATTCAGATAACAGTTTGCGTGTGTGTTGAATACGTCTCTGAATTGTTTTTTACAGTAGACGTTTGTGAAATTATTATTTATATATTTATTATACAAACATGAACAAGCTTCAAGTGAATGAAAGTCAAATTCCGTCAAATTTCAAGTGAGAGAAATTTTACATGTGTATTTAATGTTTTAAATTATTATATATTTGCTAATTATCAAGACGCATAAATAATTATATATATTTATCGCATTTAATTTCGAGAGATGTGATCGCATGAAGATATATTAATAAATTATTCTTTGATTAAATTTAATCCAGCGCATGTAATAATCGACAAAAGCTGTCACTTCGAAATTAAACTTATAATTCTAATCTAACGTGATGAGTGTTCTGGATTAATCGAGGATGTGATAATGTCAACAGCTGTTATGTATATTTTGCATAAATTCCATCGTCGAAGAAGTCGATACGGAGGATGATTTAACAAACGACATGTCAACAGATTATATCATAATCTCATTAATAAGTCAAAGCGTGGGTATAATCGCTGGTAATAATCCGAGTCGTGCTGATCTAGTCCGCGAATCGCGAATTACCTACCGTTTAATCGCCTGAAATTATTAATTAGGACTGTATTCCCACAAGTATTCCCATTCGCCGTAAGCTTTGACGATGATTGCGAGCAGTTTGTAAATAAGTAAAGCGTACTTAATGTGAAAGAGAGAGAGAGAGAGAAAATGGAAGTGATAAACACACAAAAATTTGATGATTCGACGATGCGCGAAGATCGACGACGTCAATAACTCACGATGTCATTATGTTATCCCTACCGTATATATTTAAACAACGGTAAATTCACAAAGGCAAATATTGTCAAAATAATTTCTGCCTAACCATTAAACTGATAAGGTGTGTTATAGCGGTACTAATATAATAGGTTAATTAAATTATAGCATACGGAAAGACAAAATGCTCAAGAATTAAATTGCGCTCTTTTTTCTCTAGTTAATAATACTTGTGTAGAGGAAGCTTGACCGTATTTAACGCACAGTGAACCGCTTGATGTGCTATTCTGTTCTTTCTCTCTGTTACGCATTTTGACGTACGTTTTAACTGCATCGTATGTTTTTATTTTGATTTGATCGATCAATTAATCTACTATTTTACTTAATCGCTATTGATGATATGTTATTGCAGAAATGTTATCATGAAATTTAGTCACGTTTTATCGTGTTCATAGACATACACATACATACGAAGATGGATCGAAAAGTAACTTTTTTTTTTTTTTTTAATAAAGTGCTATTTAAATTTAAGATCATTGTCTGTTATTTCGAACCAAGTTACTTTTCGATCCACCCCATATATATATATATATATATATATATATATATATATATATATATATATATGTACATATATATGTTTATTTAGTGATTTAGTTTATTTATTAAATATATTTTTAATATTTTTATATAAAATTTTTTATATTTCTATATTTTTATTTTATATATATATAATATATGGATCTAAAAACATAGAAATTTAAAAAATTTATATATATATATAGTATATATTAAATGGATCTATATTAAAAATCTATTATGCAATTTTTTAAAAATAAAAATATAGAAATATAAAAAATTCAATATAAAAATATTGAAAATTATATTTAATAAATAAACTGAACAACACAAATTAGAAAATTTGCGCATTACATAATAAATAAGAAATGTAATATCTAGAATCTGCTTTCGCATTATTATATGATTTCACACAATTGCTCCTGAGAATTCTTGAGATAAAAATTAATTATTAACTTGAATACTTTTAAATTTAAAAGCTTTTCCGAAAAGTGAACAGTGAATTTTTTCGTACTACCGTATATATTTTATTCTTTTTAAGACGTGTGCGAACGACACATCGTTACGGAATTATAAATCCACTGTAGCGCAAAAACTGCGAAAGAATATCTAAAAAAGTCTGGCACGAGCATTTCTCTTTTTAGTGAAAAATTTTCCACTCCAGATGTAGCAACGCGTCACTGCATGCTATACGGACTCCGAAAAATAATATACGCCCGCGCTTTGGCCATCAAATCGCTCATGCGTAAATTTGCATTAATTTGCAATTAGGAAGATGACGTTACATCAATGCGGATTTTCATTAATTTTAACGGTTGTCGACCAATGGACATGAATCCATCCTTGTGTATATCATTTCATTATTTGCGCGCTTGTTTGTGCGCGTATCTCGCGCCTCTATATCCCGGCACGTCGAGTATTGACAGCCAGGTATCGCGAACGCGACAAGTGGAAGGTGAAATGGCTGTCGTTTATCTGTCAAATATCTTTTCCCAATGTCCGTGCAATGGCGGCGATGCAACATCGACGCGAGGCTGTTGCCTTAAAGACCTATTTAACCCTTCGCGACACGAGACAATTTTGCTCTTTTATTTTGACGTTATCGCGTAATGTAATAAATAGCTCCTTCTTCTGCTCTTTGGAGAAAATTTTAAAGAAATACGAGGGATACGATTTACGTAATTTAATCAAAAATATGACTTTTAATCCTTGGAAAAATATCTTTTATATTTTTACAAACTATTATTATTTGAATCAGAACACGTGTGGCCCAAAAGCTTATATTAATTTAATACATAAAAGCCAATTACATTTGCGAAATACATTTAGGACGACATATGTCATAAGCCACATTTGAAAAAAAGATAATACGAGTATATTCGCGAAAATAATTCTACGTAAAATATCGATTTTACATATATATACAATATTTTATAACATGTAATTTTTTAAGTGGTTTTCTTCATATCCGTTTATGTGAACAATCATTAATATAGTTGAAAATTGCGATACTTGTCCGCCAGTGTTTCCTCGTTTCTGACGTCATAATCCGAGAAATTGTTTCGTTTTATATAGATCTTTATCAATAAAATTGATCGACAGCAACCGCGCGTTTCAAATTCAAGAGTGCGCGTTTGGCCACGATAATTGTTGAGCGAGAATGTTTATTCGATGGTGGATGATTTTGCAATTATTTCGATAGCGCTTCTCGCTCAATCGAAGAATTTTAACGAGCCGACTACCGAGATGTATCTCTCGAATTCCGGGGTAGCTCCGAGCTTCGAGAAGATGGAGCCCGACACGTTTGGCATTTGCCTGAAATTCTTTGGTAATTTGCTTGTCTATATTTATTTAATTTATACGAAATTTATTTCAAATTTATATATTAATCTGCTTTCTTCGATCTTTTCTTATATAAAAACAAAGAGATTCTGATTGAAATATTTATTTAGAAAAAAAGGACTTGTCTGATTGAAATTGAGAAAGAAATATTTTTAAAACATCTCGGCACTATTACAAGCAAACTACTGTTCTACTATTCAAATCGACTATTCGATTAAAACTTGTTTCCTAACAAATGTAAATATTTGAAAGTTGAAAAGTATCGAAGCAGTAAAACTTTGACGGTATACGTGTTCCGAACCGTATGTGTGAAGCAAGTGGAACTGGACTGTCGTTTACATAAAACTCGGATCTGAAAACTACGATATCGTTACCGTCCTTCGGCAACGAGACCGCAAAGAATTTCATCATTATTCCCGTGTTCGTATTTTCCTCTATCATGACGCGAGCAACGTAACAATGGCGAGTGAGAGAGTCAGAGACCGTTGCTCGTGATCAGAGACTCGGACGTAAACTTATTCATCGCCGCGAATAAAAGTGACGCAAATATTTGTTCGTATTTTCCCCTCGACGGCAATCTCTAATTAGACCTCGGTGCCATAAATATTAAGCGAACCGTTGCATCAGAATTCCAAACATATTTTTCACGTTTTTACTTATTTATCCATTTATATAGATATATATACGCACACACACACACATATGCGTGCAGGTTCGCGTCCCGGCTGTCACCTTCTTTCATATCCCTCGGGAAACCGTACTGGTTTTTCGCAAACATAAAGAATTTATTTTTCCTCCTCGATTCCCTTCGCCTGCGGGTACTCAGTAAAAAATGCTTTTCGCCATCTCGGGTCCTTTAATTTCTCTTCAATTATTTAATCTCAGATGGGAGATTTTTTATTTACATTAAAATCCACCGGGGACAGATTCGAGGGATCCTATTGGCAATCTTATTAAATATTTAAGATAGCTACATAACAAGGGTAGTGGAAAAAAGAAAAGATTATTATTAAAGTAAATGTAGTCTTCACATATATATATATACATCCTCCCAGCAGGATGTTAGGAAATTCGGACATTTTATGAGAAGGTTTTAGGCTCTTTATGATCTCATACATGTATGAGAGAATATAAAGGATGTTAATATTTTTACAGAGAGATATTATTATCGTATTGTTATCCTCGCATATCATTTTACGTTCCGGTAATCCATATATATCGCCGTCATTCTCTCTCTCTCTCTCTCTCTCTCTCTCTTTCTCTATCACGATTTTCGAAGAGAAATATCCTCTCGCATAGCCATGTAGGAAGAGGGAAGATAGTTTCGTGTATATATGTATACGCGCGTACAGCGGAATCTCACGACCACGCCGTGAATTCCATTAGCAAATTTCATTACCTCGCAAGAATGCGATGGTTTCCGTAAGACGCACATTTTCGCTTCCATTTACAAACATATTATTTGAACACGCGTATCTCTTTTTTTTCCTTCTTCCTTTTTCATCCTTGCATCTTTGTAGCGGAGATATAAATTAAACAACAGGTGTTGTCATTATATTGTAAATGCGCGCTCGCATAAAGAGATAGCGTTCGGTTTCGTTCTGTATTCATCATATTTCATAATTTGCTCTCCCTCAGATATTCCCGTCTGTATTTTATAATTCAATTTTACAAAAAATATAAAATCTCATTTATATATATATATCGTGCTTTTTAATCATTAAAATTTTTGTACGCGGAAAAGATTTTCTTTTATTGTTATAATGTTGATTTTATGCAACGAAGTTTTACACATTATTAACATTTTCTGATCCAGCCATATATATTTATATATAAAAAAAAAGGGGTTCGTTATTCCGAACCAAAGCACTTCGATATAAATCGCGAAATTTATATAAGAGATAATTAAATCTTGTATCGGACGGTTTCATTAATACCGATAAATAACATTGATCGGTCGGCTTTGCATTAAATATCGTTGCTTGACTTTATTGTCGTTTTCGTTCGCTTTTATACGGTTTCCACAGATATCGCACTGCTCATGTCGACACAGCGAATGCACGGGGATATAAAACTTTTTTGTCTGTCCGGTTCGATTAAACGGTAAATGGAAATATCTTTGTCGTACGAACAGTTGTACTACATTATTCCTTTCATCGCACACAGGGATAAAGCTAGCGCGATCTAACGGAAGCGACTCTTTGTTTCCTATTTGAAAATATAGAAATATATGTGAGAGAATTGGAATAAAGCATCTTTTTATCACGACGATTATATATTTATGTGTTTGCGCGCAAGTCCATTATCATCTTTCGATTGTTATCATCTCTCTCTTCCTCGCGTTTATATCATTATGATATATATGTATATTATACGAATTACGTACTTAAGAGGGCATACCCGTTTGAAAAATGAGTACATTTTCTACATCGACTTGATAAGAATTTTTAATTTTTTTACGATATTTATATAATATTATTAATTACGTAAATAAAAATTTTCAGCTTAAAAAATTTTTTTTTTTTTTAAAGTTATGCAAATATTTGCAGATTTATGTTTTCATGCACAATGTGCATGAAAACTTGAGCTATGTTTGACGGATTGACTTCAAATTTTGTATGCGAGTTCCTCTATTAAGATTACATTTGCTAACGAAGCCTTTTTTAAATCCGATTTCCCATTTTTTTTTGTTATAAACAAAAAAGATCGGCTTAAAAAAAAAAGAAAAAGAAACGAAATTTTTTTTCAACGCCACTATTTTTTTATTTTTAAAAATTTTGAAAAAACATTTGGATAGGAGAGATAGCTATTAATATATTTAGTAAAAAAGAACTTGTATTATTTATTTCGGATATGATCTACGAACGTTTTCATGTGCAGCCATTTAAAATTTGGTGGAGCTCTGCAAATATTTCGATAACTTAAAAAAAAGAAAAAAATTTTTTTTAACTGAAAATTTTTACTCGAGTAGTTAATAATATTGCATTAATATCGTAAAAAAATTCAAAATTTTTACCAAGTCGTTGCTTTGCAAAAAAATCTAGAAAATGTATTCATTTTTTCAAGTTTCAAATGGATATGTCCTCTTAAACGGAATTTTAATTTAATTATATTTCAAGCTGAATCTTAATAAAAGCATACGAAAAGCGCTATATAAATCGTGTGACGTATTAATATATATTCTCCATATATATAAAGATAAACTTCTAATGCTCAAATTAATCACATTTGATTTAATTTGCATTAATAGCATCTTAACTTACATCCATCCGTAGAGCGCTATGAAAGAGATTATATCAATTTCCATATTCTGAGCTTCGGAACGTAGCTAATGATCAAATATATCGATCATGCTAATAATGTATTCGGTACCATGGCTTTTATACGTCCATGTCCGTTAACGCGATGTCCATAAAATCGTCTTTAGGGTGATTTGCATTTAATCGCACCGATGGTCGATCGGGGACGTCGGCTGTGATTGGTGCGGATAATTAACCCTGAACGGGTGGCACGATCGTTAAGCTGAAATTACGTCGGGAAGAGGGCACATTTCTGTTTCGAGGATCGTACGAGGCGCCGAGAGGGTTCGAACGATTCAATTCGACCGTCCCCTCGATTTCGAGGGGTACGTAACGTAAGGTAAATGTCGACGCCGGTAAATGATACCAGTCGAAATGAATCAAGGGGACGTTTGCACGTTTTCAAAAATTGCCATCCGAGACGATGAAAGATTCCAGGAGAATCCGAGGGGGAACTAATGCCATTGTTATATGTTCACGAGTATTATATCTCAAAGTTAGGGATGGAAATGAAAATTAGAGACCGCCATGGTCGACGATATTATTGACGATATTTCAAAAATCATTCCGTGAACAGATTTTTTTTTTTTTTTTTTTTTAAATCGCTGTAAGAATAAAAAGGAAGAGACATTACTGATATGAATTTTTGTACGATATTACTTTATTAATTCCAGAATTAAAATCTTTATCCAGATATTCGCTTATTACTTCGGTAATCATGAAAGCGGCTGATAGACGACTACTTTGTTAAAACTCAATTAAGATTAGCATGAATGATTTGCGTGTGCATACTCCATATGTTCAGGCAATCTTTTTCAACCTTTTTCTCATTTATTTTGCTCCTTCTCCCACAGATCGACCATTAGAAATTCATCAAGAATTACTTAGCGTCAGTATTACAATAATAGGATTCAATTACCTTCGACCGCTCTCGTTATTTAGACGCGCGAGATATATTAAACGTCTACGACGATATCCTGTCCACCACTTATCGCTTAATTTGTCATTTGGATAATCCGTATATATAATATGTCCCTCCCTCCGGTTTGCGTATCTACGAGATACACTACCACAATTAAGCGCGCGTCGTAGAAAAGACGGACAGTGTCATCGAGGGTTAATTAATATCTACTGTAAATTAAGCCGTTTGGTCGTGCTCAATGGCACTCTGACTAATCGCTTGTTTTTGCGTGGAATGAACGACTGGATACATGAGGGAAGCGGGCCTTTAATTTGTCGAATGAATTAAAGACTCGTAAAGCTGAATAAAGAATAAGCTAAAAAGAGGTTTCGTTCGCCGACGAATCTCTATCTTTCGTAAGCTAAATTTGTTAAGTTCAAATTACACGATTTAAATGAAATAATATATATTGTATTTTATACATAATACATTGTATATTGTTTTTCTCCACGTAGTTTTCTTTGCCATATTTGCCTCAAAGCTTTTATTTCAGCTTGAGGGATTACGGAATTGAGTTTGCGTAATTGGTTAATTATTTCAATTGATCTTATATTTCCGGTTTTATGAAATAAACCGCAGTAGAGAGCTTGCAATCACATCAAAGTGAAACAACATTTATTGATAAATCGCACAAACATAGGGGATATTATATATCATTTGTAATTAAGAATTTTTGTTTATATTAATAGGATATGATATACCGAGAGACATGATTTATCGTTTGTAACGTAATTTACAAAAGTAAGGTTTGGAAAATATATCATACCGTGTAACCTCATTTTAAATTATGCCATTAGTCAAACCATTTATTTTCGCGTTGTTTTATAAACATTTTAAAATTTATATTTATACCGTGTCATCTTTCTTCACGCGATTGTAACTTTCTGCGAGGATAGTTTTTTTTATAATATATTTATTTAAATATATAAATTATAATATATTCTAAATATTTATTGCTTGTTATATTAATATTTATTCCTTCCATTCTTTTATCAATTTTCCCCAGATCCTGCTGTACTTTCGAAAAAGAAGAAAAAAACAAAAAGTAAAAAATTTCTAAGAATAAGAATCATGAATTTTAACGACTTGGCGGAAATTCGAAGTCAAAAATTCCTTATATATTTTCTACGATAAATTGTTACGCATATTTTTATTGCTATTAAAAAAATCTTCTATTTATCGCATTCTATATTATCGCTTCCCTTTATTTAATCGAATCTATACTATTTATGTACGTGCATGTATGTGCGTATCAATCGTACATTACGTTTTACACGTAATCGTTGTTTCGCATAAATCGCTATACTTTCAAATTCCTCTCCCTCTTCTCCTCCTCCTCCTCCTTTCATCCCCATGCATATTTCAGGCGAGAATCGCATGCAGCGTATTGCGGGAATCGGAGTTGCATATATTCGCGATTCTCTACATTATACACTGCGATCGCATGCATGCATGTATGAAGCGTGTATGCGTGACCGCGCGTGAATAGACTTATGAGATATTCCGATTCTACATATCGTAAGCGGCATG